>NW_022900925.1:34391402-34435172 GCF_012274545.1 Fukomys damarensis
CTTTATTTATTTATTAACACGGAAGCGCCCGCTCGGGGGGCGCCTTGGCCGAGCGGGGAGGGACGCTGACCTGGAGCCGGAAGGACCGGGGTTCAAACCCCCAGGCTCCCCTCGCTACCGCGTGGCCAGAACTCGCGCCTGGGACAGGTGTCACGGCCAGGCTCGTCACGCTGGCAGGACAAAGGAAACCCGATCCAGGGGCTCCCCCCCGCCACGTGTGTAGTGAAAACTGGTAAAATAAATCACCTGTACAACAAACACTTGTGTGACAATTTAGGAAGCTAGCCCGGTCTGGTGGCGCACACCTGTGATCCCAGCACTCGGGACACCGAGGCAGGAGGATCCTCACGAGTTGGAGGCCAGCCTGGGCTACCTAGCGAGACCCCGCCTCAAAAAAATGTTTTAAACGTACTGTAGTGACAAGAAAACATACCAAACCCAAACTCCTTACTAAATAACTAGCACATAAAACCCCGCTCCTGTACTGGAAGCTCCACGCCTGTGTCCCACGCGGCCCCAGGAGCCACAGCCGGCACACAGCCCCTCGTGGCAGGGTTCCAGGGCGCTGAGTCTCCGATTTGTCCTAACCCTGCCTCTGTGCCCAGCGGTTGTGGCTTTGACGGTCAAATGTGGCCACTTTACCTTCAGAAAAGCAAGCATCCACATTGTGTTCTCGCTCTCTCTCTCTCTCTCTCTCTCTCTCTCTCTCTCTCTCTCTGTCTCTCTCTCTCCCCACCCCACCCCCGTTTTGGTTTTTAAAACAGGGTCTGGCCACGTATCAGGCTGGCCTTGAGCTCACTATGTAGCCCAGGCCTTGAACTTGCCATGATATTTCTGACTCAGCCTCCTGAGTGCTGAGATTCACTGGGCTCAAAAACAAAATTCTAAAAAAGGCCCCCGGGGGGAGAGTGTTTTCGACGCGCGTGGGAGAACCTGAGTCCGATCCTCAGTACCGGGCGTGGGGGAGACAGGGCTACATGCAAAGACACGGATCTCTCAATTACATCATGAAAATCTCCATCATTTAAAGATCGGGATGTGCAGGGAGATGAAGCCGGAGCAGGGAAGCTATGAGCAGGCAGAGGCCTGGTCACCAGAATCCATCCCCACACCTGGGGCATCCAGTTGAGATGTCCAGAGTCTGCTGCCAACCCAAGACTCTGTGCGTCTGGGTTTTTTTTGTTTGCTTTTGCAGCACTGGGGATTGGACCCAGGACCTATGCACGGAGCTACACCTCCAGCTCTTTTTTCATTTTGATTTGTTTTGTTGTTTTGGGAGACAGGGGCTAGCCCAGCACTTGCCATCACACCCAGCAACCTTTAAGGAACTATGGGCAATTGGTTTCCTTAAAAACCTAACCAATGGCAGCTTTCACCCCTATGGCCCTTGGGCATCCCTCACAGGAAGTGGGCAGTGGAGCCACGATGTCCTATAAAATTCAAAGATTCTAGGCAAATTTCACGATTCTCCCTCTCTCTCTCTCTCCCTCTATCTCTCTCTCTTTCTTTTGAGACAGGGTCTCACTATGTAGCCAGGCTGGCTTTGAATTCCCAGTGATCCTCCTGCCTCAGCCTCCCAAGTGCTGGGATCCAGGAGGGTGCCACCAGGCCCGGCTTGGTTTTTACATATTTGAAGCAAGGAGCAGGGCCGCATGGTCAGTGGGAGGCGATCAGGGTTTCTGGACCATTGTGTAGAGTTCCACTTTGACTGCTTTTCTCCCTGTGGGAGCAGAAGGAAACCCTTATCCTGTGTATAAATAGTTCATGCTATTAAAAAACAAGGTTAATAGCTGGGTGTGGTGGCACAGGCCTGTAATCCCAGCACCCTAGGAGGCTGAGGCAGGAGGAGCATGAACTGGAGCCCAGCCTGCATTCGTGAGAACCAGTCTCAAAATATAAAGTGACTCTGGGTGTGGTGGCCCATGGTTGTACTCTCAGCACTAAAGAGGCTGAGGCAGGCAAATCCCTGAGTCTGAGGCCAGCCTGGGCTACATAAAAGAGTTCAAGGCCAGCCTGGACTACATAGCGAAGACAGGGTCTCACTTTGTAGTTCAGGTTGGCTTTGAACTCTCCATCATCCTGCCTCAGCCTCCTGAGGACTGGCATCATCATGGGTCTCCAGATGCCTGACAATTTTCACATCATAAAAGAAAAACAGGAAGCACGATACAATTCTAAAGACTTTATTTAAGAAGCAGTTCATACATTCATGTACTTTGGCTGGGGTTGTTTTGTTTCTAGCATAAAATTTTACCCAAAATGACCCAAGTTAGGTTTCAAGTATGTCTGCAGTTTATGCAAGGTTAAGGCTAATTTTTTTTTTCCTGGGTACAGGGGATTGAACTCAGGACTTTGTGCTTGTGAAGCAGCCACAGTGCCACTGAGCTAAATCCACAGCCCCATCGTTAAAGCCATCTTTAAGGCCCAGGTTTTTTTTTTTTTTTTTAAACTGGAAATCAAACTCAGGACCTCGCCCTTGCTGTGGCAGGAGAGGTGCCACTGAGTTACAACCCCGGCTCCCAGGCTTTTCTTTTCTTCCCCCTGGTACTGGGGATTGAACCCAGAGGCTTCACACTGAGCTACATCCACAGCCCTTTTAAAATATTTTATTTTGAAACAGGGTCTAACAAGGTCACTACATGCACGGGCTGGGCTTGAAATTGAGATCCTCCTGCCTCAGCCTCCCAGAGGGCTGGGATTACAGTTGTGAGGCCCCGCGGCCGGCTCCCAGTTGGGTTTTTGTGTGTGTGTGTGTGCGTGTGTGCTCAGGAACTCCTCAGACCCCTTATTGACTTTAGCTGTGCTTTAACTGCATCCCATAGACCCCCAGTTGCCCTACCTGATGTACCCACACCCGCGGGGACCCATGGCCTCGCCGCCGCTCCCCGACCCTCATCCCACCGGATGTCCACTACCTGTCACCACTGAGGCCTGGCCCAGCTGCCGCTCCTCAAGGCAAAGACCCTGGTTTTTCAGTTTTTTGAGTCCACCAGAGAGAACCAAATGAAAACGTGCGGACGTTAGTGACGCTGATGTCTCTGGTGGCCATATGATTTCCACCGGAGTCTCAAGGCACCAGCAGCCAACGCGTCCTTCTGCTGAGATCAGACGAAGTGGCTGAATCAAAACGCAGAACTTCAGAAAGAAGGCTCCAGAACTCTTAATGCTTGTGATTTATAAGGTCCCCACTGCCCTGATCAATGATTGGTCCATTCCTAATGACCCTTAAACGTTGATTGGCTCATCTACTTGCCCTGCCCTCCACCGGTAAGAGTTCTCATTGGTAGGCTGCATTGCCAGTTCCACCTTTCTAGATGCCCGCAGCCAATCAGCCCCGAGCTTTATGTGGAACACTGGAAATGGTTCTTGAAGTAGTGCAGCGCCAGCTTGAACTGGATCTGCGCCTTGGTGTTTTCTCGGTAGATGCTGTAGTTCTTCTCCAGCATGGCCAGCTCCTTGTCTGTCGGCGGTGCGCGGGACTGGTGACCCATGACCACCTCTGGGCAGGAGCCCACCAGTAGGCTGCCCAGCCCGTCTATGAAAAACTCTGCAGAGAGAGAGCGGGAGAAATGGGATCTGTCACCGGCCGGCAGGGGGCGCACAGGCCGAACGCAGCTGTGTTCGTTTTGAGACATGGGATCTTGCTATGTAGCCCAGGCTGAGCTGAACTCATGGCCTCTTCCTGCCTCAGCCTCCCTCCTAGGGCCGGGACCACAGGCATGCACCACCACGCCTGGCCACCGGTTGCAATGTAGTGCGAAAGGATTTCTGTAAAAAGAGATGAAGTAGGACGGGAAGGAGGCAGGGGACAGAGCTGCAGGGCTGGAAGGGGAAGTGGGTGTGAAGGGAGGCGGAGTCGAAGAGAGGTGGAGCGGGCTGTGAGCTCCGTACTTTGGGGTCGTGGGGACAGGGGCCCGCGGGTATGGCCCTCGGCTTCCTGGATGTCCCCAGCCCGCCCTTCCTCACGCCCACCTAAGTGAGCCACCCGCTGCAGGCGGGGATCGAAGCCGACCCTCTGCAGCCTCTCAGTGTGGGCCAGGAAGAAGTTGACCACCCCGCTGGTCACCACGCAGCTGGGAAAGCCGTCCAGGCGCTGGAAGGACCCGGGCCTCCGGTGAAGACAGTCCCCGGCTTCGCTCTGCTCCAGGAACAGCTTGAACTGGAATGTGTTTCCCTGCACGCTGCCGCCCACCTGGCGGGCGACACAGAGACCAGGGTTCCTTCTGTCTCCTCCGGGAAGCCTCCGGCACAACCCGGATGGCCCTGTCTAGCCGGGCATGGTCACACACACCTAGAATCCTGTCACTTGAGAGGCTGAGGTGGGAGGATCTCCGTGGAGGCAAAGGTGGGACTCACATCTCTCCTGGTTCCAGGTGGCCCTCACTCCCCTCCCTCCCGGCCTCCCTTCTGCCTCCCATTTTTCCGTTGCTCCAGGCCTCGCCCCTTACCACGTCCAGCTCCGTGTTCTCCAGGACCTCGACCAGAGTCTCAATCTTGCTCTTGGGGATGAAGACGAAATCGTCATCCACCCAGAGGACGTACTTGGTGGTGACCTGAGAGATGGCCAGGTTCCGTCCCGCAAACCAGCCCTGGAAGCCACAGGAGTTGAGGTCAGTGGTCCCCACCCTGGTGACTAAGCAGAGTCCCTGGGGAGATTTCCGAGTCCCCAGAGGGATGAAGTCACAACCTACAGGGTGAACCCAGTGTCCAGCTGAGGCTGGGAACTGCTGGTTACAGGGAGTCCAGGTTTCAGGAGAGCTCGGGAGCTCTCTGTGTGGCCCAGGCTGGCCTCAAACTCCCAGCGATCCTCCTGCCTCAGCCTCCTGTGGGGATTGTAAGCGTGCTCCACTATCCTGGTGAGACAGTCCCTAGCTGGGGTGGATTAGTCGGGACAGAGATGGGTCTGATGCTGGACCGTAGGTCAGGAGCTCTTGGGATGCAGACACAGGGCCATTTCTAGGCACCCACATGAAGGAAGCCGAAATAGCTGTCCCTGAGTGCTGGGAGGTGGGGTGATTTCCTCTGAACCTGGGTTCACAGAGGGACTCCCTGCTTCTGGGGACCGCATGCTGCCCTGCCTGGGCCGAGCCTCACTCTGGAGCCCCCTGCCGCACCTTCCCGAAGGGCATGATGTAATGCTCCACGAGTTCGTCATCGATCTTCACGGGCTTTTCGCTGTCGTCCGCCACGATCACCGTCAAGTCTGGGTAGAACTTCCGGATGCTCTGCAGCAAGGTCTTCAGCTTGTGGGGGCGCAGGAAAGTCTTGGTGGCAATGGTCACCAGGTTCCGGAGCTTCCTCTCTGGACAAAAACCGGGTGACCAGAGTCTCCCCTACGGGAAGCCTTGCTGCCTCCCCACAGGACCTGCTGTCTTATTTCTGAGACACGATCTCGCTCTGTAGCCCAGGCTGGCTGGGCTTGGACTCACAGGGATCCTCCTGCCTCAGCCTCCTGAGTGCTGGGATGACAGGTGCGCAACACCATGTTTGGCTTAAATAGCGTTAAGCAATGTAGAGAAGGGATCCTAGACTTTCTTTCCTCCAAACAAATCTTGTGGTCAGGAATCATATCGGACCCCTTCTCCCCAGTTCAGAGCCTCCCCCATTTCATCACGAGGAGCCCACACAGAGGTGAGGACAGGGCTCACCTGGGCCCGGGTCGTACAGCTTGGGGATGACAGGGTAACGGATGCTGATGGGGAACTTGGCCACTGCAGACCCCGACTCCAAGCTCACTGGAAGAAGAGAGGCTGTCAGGGCCAGGAAGCAGGGGAGACGGCAGCGGGGGCCTGGCTTTGGGCTCCTGACTTTCTGGGTACCCTGGGGCAACCGGCTGAACAACATTAAACTCTCCTCTCCTCCCTGTGCTATGTGGTAGGCAGGGTGGGCTGGGGATCCTAGGGTCTGGGTTTTTTATTGTTTTGTTTTTGAGACAGGATCTGATTGTGTAGCCCAGGCTGGCCTTGAACTCACAGGATCCTCCTGCCTCAGCCTCCTGAGTGCTGGGATGACAGGCGCGCACCACCCCGCCCAGCCTGAAGATTTAGCTTGGAGCACTGTGCAGGCAGCTAACGGAACCCATGAGCTGCAGCTTGAGTATGGGACCCGCAAGTCTGGGGTGAATGTGGCAAAGCCGGGAGAGCACTGGGTCGAGTCGCGGGGAAGTTCAGTATCAGGCTGGGGGGCTGCAGACAGGGAGGCCCAGGGAGGCCCCGAAGGCAGGCAGCGGCGCCTCACCCACGTCCACACGGTTGTGCTGGTAGCCGGTGCTCGTGTAGGTCACGTGCTGCAGGACGAAGTTCAGCAGCTGGCGGTTACTGGTGGAAATGGTCAGCCGCTTCTGGGCCCTGCCCTGCACCACACTGTCCGGGACATCGGCGAGGGTGTTCAGTGTCCCCAGAGTGGCCGTCAGGTTGACCTGGGGAGGATCGCATACACTTCGCAGCTACGCAACCGACCACCGATCGCAGCCACTCACGTCTAGACCTAGAGGTCGCCCCCAACTGGCCTGTGATCCCAGCTCTCAGGAGGCTGAGGCAGGAGGATCTCCAGGAGTTCGAGGCCAGCCTGGGCTACAGAGTGAGCTCCTATGTCAGAAAGAACAAATGAACAAGAGCTCCTCTGCCTCCCCTGCCTTCCCCAGCCCCGATGGGAGGGTGCTACAGGCAGAGGTTGGAAAACTGCTTTCCTGAGATGGGCACGATACCCACAGTGACCAGCAGGGGGCAGCACATCAGGGCGCGAAGCAACAGACAAGAGGCTGGCGCCCCCTCTGTCGGGGGGCTCCAGGGCCCCTCTAGTTTGAAGCCCTGCCTCCAAACATCCCATCTCTGGGCCTGCAGATAGCATTCTTCTAGACTCTGACTCCATCTGCTTCTTTTTTCTCTTTCATGTGTGTGTGGGTAGCTCAAGCTGGCCTAGAACCTAATCCTCCTGCCTCAGCCCCCCCGTGCACTTGGACACAGTTGTGAAGGTATTTTTAAAAGCAAAATTGCAGCCCCCTCAAAGAAAATAACCTACAGAGTGAAAAGACAATGTGTGGCATGGGAAAAAACGTTTGCCAGCTATTCCTCTATGAAAGGTTCGTATCTAGGGTTCATAAAGAACTAAAGAAATAAAATATAAAATAAACCCAGAATAAAAGAAACAATCAAAAAATGTTGAGCAAGTAGGGCTGGAGATTTAGCTCAGTGGTTCTGCTGCCTGTCTCGCAAGCTCAATGTCCAGCTTGATCCTAAGTACAAAAAAGAAAAATTCAGGGATTAAAAAATGAGTGAGCCAGGCGTGGTGGTGCAGGCCTGTAATCCCAGCACTCAGGAGGCTGAGGCAGGAGGATCGCTGTGAGTTCGAGACCAGCCTGGGCTGCATAGTGAGTTTCAGGTCAGTCTCGACTACATAGTGAGGCCCTGTCTAAAAAAAAAAAAAAAAAAAAAAAACAAGTAAAAGCACAAGTTCTCAGAAGTACAGATGGCTGATAAATACAGGAAACATTGCTTCTCATCACCGCCATCAGAGAAATGTAAATTAAAACAACACTGAGATTCCAACAAGAAGCCGTCACCAAGAAATCAGATAAGAGCAAATGCTGGTGAGGCTTCGAGGGAGAAGGAAAAGGATCCCTTGTACACCGCACACGGGAATGTAAACCAGCACTCGCACTGTGGAGATCTATGCAGAGATTCCTCACAACACCAAAACTAGACATTCCATCTGACCCAGCTGTTCCCCTTCTAGGAAATCTTCCCGAAAGAGTTAAGGATATCCTATTGCAGTGATCCATGCATAACTCATGATTATAGCAGCACACCTCGTAATAGCTAAATCTCAGAAGTGGCCTATATGTCCATCCGCGGATGAATGGATAAAGAAAATGTGATCTTACATGCAGTGGAGTACTACTGTGCCGTAAAAAAGGATAAATGAGTCATTTGTGGGGAAACGGATGCACTTTGAGATCATAATGTTAAGAAATAAATCAGACACACAAGCATAAATATGACATGTTTCTCTTACATGAGAAACTTGAAGTGTAAATAAGTTCAAAAGCAAAATAAGGGCCAAGGATTTAGCTCAGTGGTTCCAGCGCCTGCCTCGCAAGCGCAAGGACCTTAGTTTGATTCCCGGTGCTAAAAAAAGAGACGTGTTATGGCTGGACATGGTCATGAACTCTGGAGGCTGAGGCAGGAGGATCTCCATAGAGTTTGAGGCCAGCCTGGGCTACATAGTGAGTTCTTGGCCATCCTGGACTGCACAGGGAGACCTGTAAGACTTGAATAAGCGAAAGCGACTCCATGCTAGTAGGCCAGAGACTGTGCTTCTTCATATGCTAATTGCTAACTTGGCTAACAGCCCGCCCAGGGACAAATAGTATGACAAAAGGTGACCGTAGAACATTTCCTGTATGAGATAAACAGTGTGCTTGGTCCTCTGATAGTTCTGTGAATGCCCTGACCTATGTTTGAACTTTCTTATTTAGAAAAACCCTATAAAAAGGACCTCAGCCCCTGAGCAGTTGCCTCTCGGAGCTACCTGGCTCCGGGAGCGCCGTCTGGCCAGACTCATAAAGGTCTATTTACCATCTAACCTGGTGTGTTCCTTCCTGGGTTTCTCGTGTCTCCGTCGAGCTCCCAGAGCCTCGCTGGGTTTTAGGACCCAGCATCGCAGAGGCCTTTTCAGCGGTTCACGCTCCGTGGAGTGGAAGGGAGACTTTAGGTCTTACAACCCTGTCTCAAACAAACAAAACCACAGCTCTTTGCTTTCTGACCGCCGTGCAGTGAGCAGCCCTCTTGTCTTGCTAGCTGCTGACTGAAACCCCTATAAACTGAAATCCAGGCATCAAAATTGTGTCCAGAGGAGAGAGAACCTCACAGACCAGCAGCCATGGAAGAAACGGAGAAAGATTACCAAAGAGCTACAGTTCCCTGCAAGCTGAGTCTCAGCTGGGGCCACGGGTCCCAGCGCCTTCCAAAGAGCCGGGCGGAGGGAGGCGGAAGAGGATGCTGTCCTGCTCCTTCCAGAACTCTCTAAGGTCAAACCTGTATCCCCACAAGTGGCTGGCATTTGAGCCATAACGCTGTACTTTGGTTGCAAGTTACAGCTAAAATTCTGATCGCAACCCAAGGTGTGTGTAGGTCGGGACGGTCGTAATTCTGTGCTTTGGATGAGGAGGGCTGGATTTCAAAACTTGGATGGTGGACCCCTTCCACCGTGCGCACAGAAAGCAATACCTGGCCTTTGTTGGGTCTGGGCCAGGACTTAGCTGCCAACAGATGACCAAATATTAGGCCTTCAGGGTCACCTTAAGGGGTCTCTGCCAACGGCGGCGCCCATTCTGGAGGTGGCTTTATTTGTGGACGTGTCCCGGGTGCCGTGGTGAAGTTCTTGTTTTTTTCCGGAGAACATTGTAAAAACTCACAATCCTGCCTCAGACTGATCGGGGTCTCAGTCTTTCTCCAAGGGTTTTCAGAACAACCGGGCTGAACGGGGCAGGAAGCTGGCAAGCCTTTTGTGGGGCCCCATACTGAACGCCACTGGTCCCTCATCTCTGGGGGCAAGATCAGCGCTACTCAGGGTTTCTCCTTAATATGGAAAAGGTCACCAGAGAGGTGCCCCACGTCGGCCACACAGACCCGAGGAAAATGCAGTCTGGCTTTGCTTCTATTTGGCCCCGAGAGTGCTGGCTTCAGCAGCACACAAACGAATCATGTCCCGGAGTCCAGGCCGCAGTGAATTACGGGCAAAGCTGTTCCCCGTGCGTATCAACAAAAGCAGAATAAAAGGTTTCAGTAGGAGACTTAAAAAAAAAATGCCAGGCATGGTGGCGTGTGCCTGTCACCCCAGCACTAGGGAGGCTGAGGCAGGAGGATCGCCTTGAGTTTGAAGCCAGCTGGGCTACGACAGTGAGTTCAAGGCCAACCTGACTACCCAAGGTGGCGGTGGCCAGTGGGAGCTCTGTTCGCTGCTTGGTTCCCAGCCGGCCGCCCTGGGCGGAGCCTCAGAAGCTCAAGCCAGAACCTTCTGTACCCCCAGTCGCCCTCTCTCCAAGTTTGTGGTAGCGACAGGAAGCTGAGCAGCACCCAGCAGAAGCCGCAGCAGCGCCTGGACTGCGGTGTCTGCATCCTCTGGTGAGACTTCGTGTCACCCGGGAGTCAGCACCAGCCCCGGCGGTGCTGGGAAACCCCCAGACACGCAGGCTTCACCGGATGGAGGGCCGGGCTTGGGCAAGGCCCTGTGGGAGGAGGAAGCCAGGTGTCCTGAGCAGAGGACAAGGGGGCGCTTACCTCATAGACCGGGACATCGGGCCCTTCAAACCGGAGACCTGGGGGCCATAGGAAAAGGACAGGAATGCCATCAGAGGACAGCGAGGCTCTCCCTGACCTCTTGGACTCCTACACATCCCTGAAAGCCCCTCTGAGTGTCACATGTTCGTGGTCACTCCCCTCCACCAGGGCTGCCAGAGGGGCACTGTCCTCCCCAACCCAGGTGTCCAAGGCCCCGTGCCCACCTGGCTTTGGGCACTGTGAGTACACACAGCCCAGAAGGAATTACACTGAGGGACAGAAAGCAGGGCCCAGCACGGGAGGCTGAGGCAGGAGGATCTACACAACCAAACCAAACAGAACAATAACAAAAGACAGTCCCCACTGGGAAAAGTGAAATTCTAGCCATTCACATGGTGACAGAAGGTTGCGTGACAGTGAGAATATTCTTAACGCCCCAAACAGTGCACTTAGAAATGGTCAAAATAGGGCTGGGGATTTAGCTCAGTATTTCTGGCTCCTGCTTCAAAAGCTCAAGGATCCCGATCCCCCATACAAAAAAAAAAAAAAAAAAAAAAAAAAAAAAAAAAAAAAAAAAAAAAAAAAAAAAAAAAAAAAAAAAAGGTCAATTTCATGTTCTGTAGCTTTTACCACAATAACAGAATCAACCCCAAATGGCAATTGTTTGTTTTGTTTTGTTTTGAGACAGGGTCTTCCTATATAGCCCAGGCAGGCCTTGAACTTGCAGTGATCCTCCTGCCTCAGCCTCCTGAGTGTGAGTGTTGATGGGCATTGCTGCCACACCTGGGTGTCGGGTGCCTTGGGTCATTGGGATCCTGCTCCTTGGTGGAGAAGGCTCTGCTGGCTCGACAAGACACGCAGGATCCCAGGTGTCCTTGTGACCCAGGGCGACACACAGGTCTTTCCTGGGTCGGGGGCCTGTTTGCCTCCCAGGCGCTCAGTGGAGGAGGCTGGCACCCTGGTTGCACAGTGACCCTGCCCTTGGCTCTGAAAACAGGTACGACACTGAGCTAGCGGTGTGAGTGTCCCCCGACTGATACATGCATTCTCTCTCCTCCTCCTCCTTCCGGGACTAAGGATTGAACTCAGGGCCTCCACACTGAGTTACCTCCCAGCCACGCCCCCATCTTTATTTTAATTTTGAGACAGGGCCTATCGAAGTCACTGAATTGCCCAGGGTGAGCTCCAACTTGAGACCCTCCTGTCTCAGCCTCCCGAGTGCTGGGATGCCAGGCTCAGGGGCCACCAGCCTTGGCTGTTGACGTTCTTTCCAAATGCCCTCCCTGGGCTTGGCTGTAGGACTCCCCACCAGCTTCACCCCAAGATTCTAGAGGCACCCACGTCGGTGCCCTGAGAGTGACCACTTCCATCCGCTCCTTTGGCTCGGAGCCGGGCGAAGGCCCACTGTCAGTCTCCACAGAGGCCGCACCTACCTGGGATGGGGATTGTGTTCAGCGGCATCACCACCACGCCGTGCACCGGGTACCCGAAGGGCAGGTTGGGCTGGGCCAGCAGGGGCAGGGGCTGCGGCAGCCCCTCTCTGCGGGAGAAGCGGATGTGAGCCCAGGTCCTCAGGATGCTCCCGAGACAGCCTCAGCTGCCCCTTCCCCACCTATCATTCCAAGAAACTCCTGAAGCGATTTACAGCGAAACACATTTAGAAAAGCAGAGTCACTGGGTGAGGTGGCGCAGGCCTGTAATCCCAGCACGAGGGAGGCTGAGGCAGGAGGATCGCTATGAGTTTGAGGTCAGCTTGGGCTACATGGTGAGTCCAAGTCCAGCCTGGAAGAGAGAGGCCCTGCCTCAAAAAATAAATAAAAATAAAAATTCATTTTGACATAAGGTCTAAGTTGTTCAGGCTGGACTCAAACTTGTACCCTCCTGCCTCAGCCTCCCTCAGTGCTGGGATTATAGGCGTGTGCCTCCTCTCAGCACCTTTTTTTCCTTTTGCTATGAAATATTTTATACATGCAAAGCTCTAGAAGCTACATTAAAGAACAAAGTCCTCAGGCTGGGGATTTAGCTCAGTGATTCTGCCACTTGCCTCGAAGTGCAAGGTCCTGAGTTCGATCCCGGTACAAAGAAAACAACGAAGTCCTCAACCCGCTTCACCTGTCTGTTCCCAATCAATTCCACCCTCCCCTCCGTGTCACCTCCTCTGGAAGTGCTTGTACTCGGCGTGTCTCCTGGCATCCACCCCCAGAAGATCGCTTTCCTTGTAGGCCTTCCGGAAGTTGTATCCTCCTTGGCTCTGGGCGTTTTCACATGTGCATTGGTTTTTAGGGAACAGCCTGAAACGAACAAGAGAACTGGGCTCAGTGGCGCATGTCTGTGGGCCCAGCCCTGGGGAGGCTGAGGCAGGAGGATCACCGAGAGTTTGAGGCCAGCCTGGGCTACGCAGTGAGACTCTGTCTCAAACAAAGGGCACCACAGGGCAGGATGCCGCAGGAGGAGCCAGGACAGAGGTGAAACACGAGGCAGGGAGAGGATGCCAGGGCCTCACCAGAGCTTGTCCCGGGAGAAGAGGCCTCGGAGCTGCTGCTGGGGTAGGAGGCTAAGCGTGGGGACCTCTGGTGTGGGCAGCAGTGGGCTCTTTAGCTTGAGGCTGGGCAGCACTGATTCAAGCAAGGCGCTTCTGGACACAATGAGCACAACGCCCAGGCAGAGTCCTAGGATCAGCCCCAACTTCTTGAGGAGCCACAGGGTCCTAAAGCTGCAGGGACACAAAAAAGAAGCAGTTAAACTCTCTCTGTGTGCAGAGGATGAAGCCAGGGCCTTTGCACAAGCTAAGCAAGCAGCACAGCACTGAGGTTACGTCCCAGCCTCTGTTAAAATACCCCTCCCCCTCCTCTTCTTCTACCACCTTTTTTGTCTTTTTGAGACAAGGTCTCACTGTGTAATACAGACTGGGCCTGGAACTCACAGCAATCCTCCTGCCTCAGCCTCCCAAGTGCTGGGATGCTTCTCAGTTCTTAGCAGATCAAGTTGCAAAATATATAATGCAGGCAGGGGTGTACCACAGTGGTGCCCACCTGTCTGGTATCCGCATGGCCCTGGGGTGGGTCCTATTCTGCACATGTGTGTTCATGTGGGGTGGTGAGCAGCACATTCTGTTTAAGGGCTCTTAGAGCCGGGGATTTAGCTCAGTGGTTCCAGCACCTGCCTCACAAGCACGAGGTTCTGAGTTTGATCCCTAGTACAAAACAAACAAACAAACAAAAACCCCGCCACAAGCAGTACAGGAAGCTGCAATAAAACAGAAACAGTTTATCATGTATTCTCACACTGTCTTGATAGGGAAAACTTTAATAGCGAAAACTTAGGAAATGTCACAGTATAAGATAACTTCTGCCCCTCGCTCTGCTTAGTTCAGAATTAACTGGTACCAGAGACACCGAATCTCTCACAAAACTTTGTAAGGGAAAGAACCGATGTTAGCTTTGTTAATCAAACAAGCTCCTTTCCCCCTGGCTAGAGTAGGTAACTGAATGAATCTTAAAGGTAACTTCCCTGACAAAGAACTGCATCCGGTTGGAATTCAACTGCCTTGCTATCACGTTGTGGGCATCTGTGAAATGCAGTGTAACCAACTGAGAAAGATCAAAGCTGTAAAACCCCATAAAAGAAGGGGTTGTAACCCAGCGGCGGGTGGTCAGGGCACCCCATTAGGTGTGATGATCCCCATTGATGGAGCAAACTTTTTTTTATTTTACTTCCATCCTGCTGTGTGTCACTTGCCGTCTCCTCCCCTTCCGTAACAGTCATTCAAAGGCAGCCTTATACCAAACTGTCTCCCCAGCAGTGTGGAAATTTTTACTAGTTATTTATTTATTTTGGGTACCAGGAATGGAACTCGGGGCTTCATGCTTGCCAGGCAGGGACTGCATCAGTGAGCAACATCCCCAGTCCTATGTGGAAATTTTCGTTTCATTCATTTATTTGTTTGTTTGTTTATTTATTTATTGGTGCCAGGGATCAAACCCCAGGACCTTGCGCTTTCGAGGCAGGCGGCGGAACCACTGAGCTAAATCCCCAGCCCCCAGCCCCTACATGGGAATGTTTAAAAAGTCTCAAAGCCACTCAAATTGTAGTCCAGTTATAGCCAAGTGTGATAGCTACCTGAAGGCCTCCGGAGGCAAAGAAACTGAGCAGCTGGGCATGGTGGCGCATGCCTGTAATCCCAGCACTCAGGAGGCTGAGGCAGGAGGATTGCTGTGTGTTCCAGGCTAGCCAGGGCTACATAGTGAGACCCTTTCTCCTCCTCCTTTACCTCCATCTGCATCTAGACTTCTTCCCACACCCACCCCAGGTCACTACCAGAACTCTCTCCGCCTTTATGTCCTCTCCCACACCAGGATCCTGGTCATACAGAGGAGATTCTGTGCGTGCAGGAGTGCACAGCTGTAGTCCCAGCTACTCAGGAATCATTTGAGCTCAGGAGTTCGAGACCAGCCTGGGCTCCCTAGCCAGACCCTGGCTCAAAACCAACTCACCAGCCAGGCAGTGATGTATGGTTTGTAGTCCTAACCCTGGGGAGGCTGGGCTGGAGAATCACCAGGCATTGGAAGCCAGCCCGGGCTACAGAGTAAGATCCTGCCTCAAAAACAAAAACAAGTGCAACAAAACCCAGCTAATCAACAAGCCAATGAAAAAGAAATTGCGTGAGGGCCAGGGATTTGGCTCAGGGGTTCCGCTGCCTGCCTCGAAGTGCGAGGGCCAAGTTGGATCCCTGGCACTGAAAAAAGAAAGAAAGAAATTGAGTGAGATTAAGGGCCAAAATAATTGGCTCCAATAATTGGCTGTTTTTCCTATCCTGTAGAACCAAAATCCCGAGACTTGGAAGCTCTCGGTGGGCCTGTGCCTCACTCCTTCCCTGCCTGCCGGATCTGGGTTATTTCATGCTCCCAGCTGCTGTTTGTCCTGGGGCAATCACACCTTGGGACTGATGGTTTAGGGTTAGACTTTAACCAACTTTAATGGTGAGCATTTTTCCTCTCCTGTCAGCCTCACTGTGTGTACTTATGAACCTTGATTTTGAAAACCTACACTGTATGGAAGTACACTTCTTTCATGCTTCTAGAACAAAAAACAAAAGGCTTAGCGTTAATTGAATGTTTATTTTTGGGTGCTAAACTTAACAGCCAGCCTGGGAAAACCTGAGTGGAGATTATTCAATATTTTTAGTAAAAAAAAAAATTGTCCTTTGTTCCAACAGAATATGTAGAATATGGGCTTGGATGTAGTCATTTTTGAAAGATAAAAATGCTTTGTTATAAGCCGGGCATGGTGGCGCACGCCTGTAATCCCAGCACTCAGGAGGCTGAGGCAGGAGGATCGCTGTGAGTTCGAGACCAGCCTGGGCTACATAGTGAGTTCCAGGTCAGTCTCAACTACATAGTGAGACCCTGTCTCAAAAAACCAAAAAACCAAAAAAAAAAAAAAAAAAAAGCTTTGTTATTATAGCTAAAGTAATTAAAAAATTGTCAAGTTTCTGAACATCTAACAAAAATTAACAAAGAATATGCACGTACTCTTTCCTCTTTGGGAGGCTGAGGATCGCTGAGTTGGAGGCCAGGATGTGCTAGAGAGGCCCTATCTCAAACCCCACCTACCTAAAACATTTTTTTTAAAAACCCCAACCTAACAAAAATAATGTGCAGGCAACTATGTGGGAAAAGGGAACCATTATACACTGCTGGGGTTTGTAAATGAGGTCAGCCTTTGCAGGAAACAGCATGGAGTTTTCTTTAAAACCGAAAACAGAGACGTCCAAGGCTCCTTGGTTTACACTCCTGGAAATGGGGTGGGGATCCTGGATGAGCCCAAGAACCTGGCTGGTCCCGGGTAAACCCTTGCCGCGCTTTCCGTCTAGAGCAGCCCGCTGGGCGCTCACTGCACTCCTCCCGCTTAGCAGAAGGTGACCCTGGCGGCACTGCAAGAGGGCAGGGAGCAGCCAGGAGTGGGCGCACCTGTAACCCCAGCACTAGGGAGGCTGAGGCAGGAGGATCGCAAAGTTGTGCCCAGCCTTTAGGGACTTAGCGAGTTCCCGTCTTAAAATAAGAATAAAAACCAAAAAGGTCTGGAGATGTACCTCAGTGAGAAGGCCCTGGGTTCAGTCCCTAGTACCGGAAGAAAAAAAAAAAAATGCAAGAGAGAGCCACAAAGCACTAAAGCTAAGCCAACCACGAAATGAGGAAAAGGACTGTGCCTCCTAGTGCTCTCCGGCCAGATGAGGCTGTGACTCTGCCAAGGGCTTCTCAGGTTCCATGGACAGAGCTGGAGGTAGTTGCCGGAGGGGGCTCCTGACACACTCGGGGCTGCAGTAACCATGCCCGCCCAGCCCTGTGCACCCTGCAGAAGCCAGGTTACCAAGGCTTCCCTTCTGCTTTAGAAATAAACTTCATAATCAGCCGAGTGTGGCAACGCACACCTGCCATCTCAGCCCGTGGGAGGCTGAGGCAGGAGGATCGCTGTGAGTTCAAGGCCAGCCTGGGCTACATAATGAGACCCTGTCTCAAACACCAAACCAACAAAATTAACTTCATGGTTTCTGTGTGCTTTACCACAATGACCTCTGTGAACCTTCACAATGAGGGCAAAGAAGGGCCCAAGGAGACAGCTGGGCACAGTGGTGCGTTCTGTAACCCCAGCTCCCACGGTGGCGAAGCTCGGAAGACCTCGCTTTCAAGACCCGTCCAGGACAGAGCTTATTTCAAACAGTTTAAACAAAATGAAACCAAAACAAAAGCCAATGCCTACAAGGAGAAAGACAGAAATATTCAAATAGACATCAAGATGGTGACGTTGGATGAGTGGAATTATTCCAAAGTGATTTGGGAGCAGAACCAGGGCTGTGGCCTGGTGATAAGATGGTGAAAAAAGAAAAAGATGAAGAAGCCAGATGTGGCGACGCACACACTGGGGAGGCTGAGGCAGGAGGATCGTCTGGAGCCGAGGCTACCCTGGGCTACGCAGTGAGATTCTGGAGGGGGGCATCCTGTCCGAAGGCTCCAAGTGGCTCCCCAATTCTCCAAGTCCAGGCCTCCACACCTTTGTGGTTAATATACGTGTCCCACACGTCACTCCCCAGCGGAAGTAATAAGGGCCTTATGGTTGGACTTCCCCTCCCTCCCTTCCCTCCTTGGCAAGGTTGGTTCCTCTCTTTGCCATCCCCTCCCTTTGGCCCAACACTAAATTCTAAGGGGAGCCCCACCCACATGGCTAAAATGTGAACTGCTAAGTACATTTCCTTCAGAACGTCAGCTGACTCTGGGGTGAAATCAGAATGTGAACCCACCCGCTACCCTGTGCATAAATAACACAGGGCAGATGGACCAGAAACCCGGTTGCGAAAACTCTGGAGGTCGGGGATCTGCCCCACTCTGTAAAGCCCCTTGTGCTCCAGAATCCCCTGAGACTGAGTTACTCAGACAATCACTCCGAGTGGGGTGCAGCAGGCAGTACAAGCCTGTCGTCCCAGCACTCAGGAAGCTGAGTCAGGAGGATCACCAAGAATTCGAGGCCAGCCTGGGCTATATAGTGAGACCCTGTCTCCAAAACCCAAAACCATCCAAACACACACACACACACACACACACACACACAAGACAGCAGTTCTTCCATGTGCAAAAGGGCTGGCCGTAGACTCACCCCAGTTCTTTGCTACCAAGGGCCAGGGCCTGGATATGGGCTTCTGGGTGGTGGGCAACCTGCCTTAGCCTGGCAGTACTCTCAGATTGAGGTAGAAGAATAAAAAAAACTAGGAGGGGCCGGGGATTTAGCTCAGTGGTTCCACCGCCTGCCTTGCAATCGCAAGGACCAAGTTCAATCCCCGTACCAAAAAAAAAAAAAAAAAAAAAACCCTAGGAAAAATGATGTGGGGGGAATAGATGTAACTCTCAAACCTGCTGGATATCTGAAATACAAGTTTGTGTTCTCGAAAATCTGTAGGGCTGGGTGTGGTGGCGCAAGCCTGTAATCTCAGCACTCGGGAGGCTGTGGCAGGAGGATCGCTGTGAGTTCCAGACCAGCCTGGGCTACATAGTGAGCTCCAGGTCAGTCTTGACTACATAGTGAGGCCTTGTATCAAAAAAACCAGAAAAAAAAAAATCAATTGTAGGAATAACAGAGGTTAAGAGTAGGGAAGAAAATCTAGATACAATATGTAAATAAAAATTTCATTCACCAGAAAAAAAAAGAGTAGGAAAAATTAAGACCAGGGATATAGCTCAGTGGTGCTGTGCCTGCCTGGCAAGCACAAGGTCCAGTTTGATTCCTAGTAGCAGAAAGAAAAGAAAAAAGTAAGAGAATTTTATTGAGAAAAAATAACTTCTCTCTAAGAGAGACAGAAGGAGTACCCTGTTTCCCAGAGTGTTTTTATGGAGCAATGCCATGAGATGAGGAGGGGTCAAGGAAGCACAGCCCCAAGTGGTGGCGCACGCCTGTAATCCCAGCACTCGGGAGGCTGAGGCAGGAGGATCCCTGTGAGTTCCAGACCAGCCTGGACTACACAGTGAGTTCCAGTCAGTCTCAACTACATAGTGAGACCCTGTCTCAAAACAAAAACAAAAACAAAAACAAAAACAAAAGGAAGCACAAAACTGTATTCAACTAGTAAGATTGCAAGTACAGTTGCTTAGGTAGTATTTGTCCAATGGGAAATCTGCAGGTGGGTATGAGGCGGGACAAAACTGGTCAACCAATAAGATTATGACAAGTATAGTCACTTAGGTAATATTGATTAAATGGGGATCCAATGGGGAAGCAGGCCATGTAGAAAGGTACAAGGACCGGAAGAAGGATTTTTGGTAAGGGATGGGTTAAAGTATTGGTCCCCACCCCGGTGATGGTGATGGATCCCTATTTAAAATATCAATCAGTGCTGTCCATCCCCAGGGAAAGTACATGGGTGTAGTAGTTTCTCTCTTTTTACGATGCCAACTGGTGGATGTGCCTCAACTGTTTTTTATGCTGAGGGCCCAGTTTTGTCTAACCACCGTATAATAATTTCTAGCTTAGCTATCTGCAATAAAAACAGACAAATGTTTTTTTCAGATGAAAACTGCAGTTTCGGGACTCTAGCCCAGTTAGTTCAATCTCTCTCTCTCTCTCTCTCCCTCATCTCAGAACACAATAAGCCTAGGAAATCCCAGCCCCCGCCAAAGTGAGGAGATGGCCCGTCCCTGGGGAACAAGGACTATTTCCCCAATATCTTCCCGTGGCCGTTTGTCCATCTCTCAGTTAGAAAAGTCCACAGATCTCTACCACCCAAAGCACTTCAAGATCTCAACTTCCTGTCTGCAGGACTCCGCTTTTGTCCGAGCCCCACGCCCTTCCTGAGTTCACCCCGAAATTCTCTGCCTGACCCCTGCTGTGGCTTGCTTGCTTGCTTGCTTGTTTTTTTTTTTTCTTTCTTTCTTTTTTTTTTTTTTTTTTTTTTGTTTTTGTACCCGGGATCGAACTCGGGTCCTTGCTCTGAGGAGGCAGGCGCTGGATCCACTGAGCGAAATCCCCAGCCTCCCCGTGGCTCTGAAGGACGGTGACCTGCAGAGTCCTGGAAGAAGTGTGCTGAGGCTCCATGGCTCCCGTCGCAGACAGGCAGGTTAATAGATATCCCGTAGGCAGTTAGGCGGTGCTAACATGGAGGAGGATCAAGAAACACACACTGATAGCCGGCATTGTAAAAGGAGAGAAACCAGCACAGCCACATAGATAAATTACTCGGGTGGAGGACGGAGATCTTCCCGGAAAGAGCCCCGACCCACCCCTCACTGAAAATCCTTCCGGTTCTTTGTATCCTTGCTATGTGACTCGCTCCCCTATTGGATCCCCATTTAATATAATACCTAAACCACTTTACCTGCCATACCTTTTCCTGGCTACCGGGGACTGAACTCAGCACCTTGCACTTTCAAGGCAGGCAGGGTGCCACTGAGCTAACTCCCCAGCCCTGCCATAATCTTATTGGTTGATCCTAACTTTGTCCACTGTGTGATTTCCCATTGGATCTCATTACCCAAGCGACCTTACTTGCAGTCTTACTGGTTGACTACAGTTTTGTCCCACCTTGAACCTACCTCACCTCGTGGCTCTGTCCCATCGAACACCTTTAGTAAGAAGGATCAGCGGGTGGCCCGTTTTCTGTCCCTCTTAGACAGAGGCTGTCTGTCTCTTAACAAATCTTTTCCTACTCTTAACAACTCTGTTGCTCCTAGAGTTCATCCTTCGATGTTAGAGGACACGAACTCGCGTTTTGGAGACCTGGCAGGTTCGGAGTTACATGTCTTCCCCCTACTTCACTCTGAGCCCTCAGGGTGAGGCGAGGGGACAGGAGGGTTTATGGCTGGCTGGGAACTACCAAGCAGACTCAGTAATGCAAGGGGAAGCAAAGCCTCAGTTGCAGCCTTCCATTGGTTATAATTAGCTTTCATTAACGTGTGGGCATCTGAATGAATGGTCTGTTCATTGTGGTGCTGGGCATGGAGCTGAGGACCTTAAACCTGCCAGGCAGCCACCCTACCACTGAGCTCTATGCTCAGGCTTGTTACTGTAATGACTTTATAAATGCATTCAAATGTTCTCGGGTTCAACCCATATTCTGCTAAATACCGGTAGATATAACGCACATAAACTGAAGCTCTCGGAGTTCTATTTATGTATTTACTCTGGCACTGGGGTTCGAACCCAGGGCCTCTGCGTTGAGCTCCATCTCCGGCCCTTTTTATTTTGAGAGAAGGTCTGGCTAAATCACTGTGCAGCCCAGGCTGGGCTCCGACTTGAGACTCTCCTGCCTCAGCATCCCAAAGTGGCGGGGTTATTATAGACAGGTAAATTTAGGAGATATACAAGGCAGGCAGTCAGGCAGGGGCCTCAAGGGAGTGGATACAGAGGGCAAGTGAGGCCATTTACTCAAGGTTAAGATGTGGAAGGGAGGAAAGACCACACCCACACACTTCCCTCACCACCTGGTGGGGCAGATTTCTGTGAAAATCCTGACTCGGTCCACACACCCTCGCCAGGGGCCCCGCGTGATGGGACTGAGCGACCAACGCTTATAGGGTGACCATAGTTTCGTCCCACCTTGTACCCGCCTCAAGGAAACACCTTTGAGAAGCGGGCTGGGCGGGCAACCGTCTTTCCGCACCCCTTTCTGTCTCTGAGAAGCTCTCTGGGGCTGGGGATGGAGCTCAGTGCGCCCCTGGGTTGGATTTCCCAGTACTGCAAAAGAAAAAAAATCCAAAAAATAGCAAAACAAAGCAAACGGCCAGGTGCAGTGTTCTTGTTTGGGAACCAGAAATGTAGCTCGGACCTGCTCAGGTAGGAAAAGCGCCCGGTTCGATCCCTGGCCTTGACCTGCGCGTCCGGGGGAGAGCGCGGCGCCTTGACCCCGAGTCCAGCGGCATCTTGAGAAGCCCGGGGGCGGCGCCTCCGGCTCCCCGGCCCCACCGAGGCTGGGGGAGGGGAGGCTGCGACCAAAGCCGCAGCCACGTCTCGAGGTCGCCTCCTTCCGGGTTGGATGTGGACGCCTCTCTGATCGTCCCACACGCACCCCGACTGTGTTTCCCAAGATAAGTTCCTTATCGATATTTGATGTGGCCCAGACTTTGAAAAAGTCAAAGAAAATAAACTTGGGGGTCTAAAATAGAGCATAAAACATATTTCTGATCTTCCTTTGTAGTTTATCAAAGTTAATTCACACCGGGTGTGGTGCAGACGCTCGTAATCCTCAGCTGGAGGCTGAGGCAGGAGGGTGTAAAAGCGAGTTTAGCCTGGACAATTTTCTCCGAAAAAGGGATGGGGCTGGGGGCAGAGCGCCTTGGGTTCAAGCCCTAGTATCACAAATCCACCGTGAAAATGTAAAAAGAAATGAATTTGCCCTTTTAATGCCAGCCCCCTCCTCACCACATTAACCCCGGCGGGCTCTGCACGCCACCGCGGAGACGACGCCCCCTCAGCCTCCAAGCTGCGCCGATCTGGAAAAACCAGACTTTCCGCCACCTCCGGAGACTTTGGAAAACCTGGGGAACGCGGACGGCCCTGGGGCGCTGCCTGGCTCGGCGGCCGCTGGGGACCCTCCTGACTCTGCGGCCGGTCCGCGCGGCCCTGATCATAAATCGATACCGTCGCGCCCTTCCCGCGCCCCCGAGACCGGGTCCCGCCCTCGGATCCACCGCGACACATTCCCGGTCCCCACGGACGACCTCCACGTCGGGTTGTTACCCCAACACCTGGGACTCTGTTCTTGGGGTCCCAGTGGAGGCCGGGCTGGGGCCGCGACCGTCACCCGTGCGCGCGGACACTCACCCGCTGGAAGTCATCCCGGAGCGCGCGGCCGGGTAACCACTCCGTCGACCGCACAACGCAAGTCCCCTGAGCCGCGCTGGGCAGGTGGAGAAAGCAGCGAGGTTTGGGGCGGCGCCGCCTAGCACCCCACCCTCCGCCCTGACCGGACTCTCTCTGCGCTCAGTCAGCAGCTTCCCACGCCCAGAACCCCGGTCGGTCCCTTTGGTCTTCCACGCGTAAAGGCCTGCGATGCCGCTGTCCCACCGGCGGCGGTGACCTGAGCGTCCTCTGCCACCGTGGCACTGAGAGGTGAGTGCAAAGGAGGAAACTGAGGCAGAGAAGAGCGAGCAGCTAGCAAGGGAGGAGCTGGGACGGGAATCTGGGGCTCCAGGGCCGCAGGGAGTCAGCGCTCAGAACCCGGCGACTGGGACAGACCTGTTGGCTGGGGACCCAGTGGCTTCCGCAGTTTATTCACACCCCGGAGGGGAAAGGGCCCATCGAGGCTGGGCAGAAAGCGGGACCAGTCGCCGGCTTCTCGCTGCGCTCCCTGCCCCTGCTTCTCAGGCTTTGAGAGCCTCGCACGGCGCGGTTAACCAAGATGCACACTGAGCAAGCGCTGCAGCCCGGCTCCCACTTCCTGGTTTCCACCTCGGACCTCTTCGTCCTTCTCCCCCGGTGGCCCGGCGCACTCACATTGCGATTTCCGGCCCTCGCTGCGGAGGTTGCGTCCCCGCTGCACCCCCGCCCGGCTCTCGCCCCGCCCCCGCTCCTACCGAGTCGGGGTGGGGTCCCCGTGAGGGTACCTAGCACCTGTGAGCCTCAGGAACCCTGCTAGAGACCGTGAGGACAGGAACAAGAAGGAAAAGAGCCAGGGGCGGCCACCACCTCCCGGGGGGATCTTGTACTCTAGACACCCGTTGATGACAATAAAATAAATTAAAAATCAAATAAAAACAACTGGCAACTGGCTGTATTTTTAAAAATTATGAGCCGGGTCCAGTGGTCCGCACCCGTCATCCCAGCACTGGAGAGACTGAGGCAGGAGGATCATCAAGCGTTAAAACAAACACAGGCAGCAAGCCCAGAGCTGCACGCTGGCTGCAGGGCAGAGGGGACTGGGGACAGCCATGGGCGTCGGGGAGGACATGATGGGGCACACTGCTCATCAGGGCCAGGGCTGGTCACTTGCTCTCCGCCAATCGAGCTTCCTGTGATGTTGCAGGAATCCTGGAGGCTCTGAAAACCTAGGGCTTGATTGTACTTTTCTTTTGCTTTTTTTGTCCCAGGCTCTTGCCGTATAACTCAGGTTGGCCTTTAACTCACTATGTCACCCAGGCTGCGGGCGTCGAACTCCAGGCAATCCTCCTGCCTCAGCCTCCCCAGTACTGGGATGACAGGTGTGCACCACCACATGAGGTGGCCTTGATCACACTTTGGGGGCCATCAAAGGGGCTGGGACTCCCTCAGACTCCCTCTGAAGCACATGGCACCCAACCTTGGGAAAACCCTTGGTGTGGTCCCAGGTGCCTGTTGTCCTGGGTACTGAGTCCTGGCCAGGCACAGCAGCCCAGGATGGGGGTGGCCTGGCCCCTGAGGCTGCCCGCACACAGCCCTCACAGCCACAATCCTGGCTCCACCAAGGGTGGCCTCTCCCTGGGGCCCTCGGCCCTGCCACCGTGGCTGCTGCTGTCCTGTGGCCAAGCAGGGCTTCCGCTCTTCCAGGGCTGTGGGCCGGTTTCTAGCTGGCACCTTTGACAAACTGGCAATTTCCTAAGTAAATTCAAAATCCTTGGGTAATTTCAGCCATGCCCAGGACCTGGGAGGCCAACCTCTGGCACTGTCTTTTTAAGGCTGAATGTCAAACTCCTCAGCCTGCTGCGGTGCCCACCCATCATCCCGGCCCTCGGGAGGCTGAGGCAGGAGGATCACAGACGGCATGTCAGAAGGGCCAGCCCATCCCAGGAGGATGCAGGAGGGGAGGAGCATGGAGCAGCTGGGCTTGTGGGGTCCCCAGAGAACTCAGGAGAGGGAGTGGTGGCTTCCAGACAGCAGGGAGATGGAGAGTCCCCACTTTCCAATGCGCCCCCACCTCCGTGTGGAGCAAGGCGACCCAGCCCAGGCAGGCTTCCGGGAACCCTGCCTCACAGCCCGGGTGGGGACGGGCATGGGGCCTCCGCAGTGTGCCGGAGAACCGGAGAGCCGGCCTTGGGAGACAGCTGCCCTCCCCAGCAGCCTGCGAGGCCAGGAGCGGCCTGAGCGCCCTTCCAGCTCCCATTTGGTACCGAAGCCCCCAAATAAAGTTGTTTTCCCAAAAATTTTATTTTATATTTTCTTTCTTTCTTTGATTTGAGACAGGGTCTCACTATGTAGTTCAAGCCGGCCTTGAACTCACTATGTAGCCCAGGCTGGCCTTGAACACTCAGGATCCTCCTGCCTCAGCCTCCTCAGTGCCGGGATGACCTGAGGCCCAGCTTCCAGCAAGGTCAGTGATCTTGGGCTCACAAGGGAGAGAGACTCACTCTCGCTCTCCGTGCTCCTCCTGAGCTTCCCGCGTCCGGTGTGGGGCACTGCAGCTGGTGAAAGCCCTGCTTTCATTTCCAGCTCAGCCTACGGGTTCGGGGCAGGACAGGAAGTAGGGTTCCCTGAGCCTCTCCGCAGGGCCTGGTGATGCCCAGTCTGGAATCTGGTGCAGCTTCCAAGGCTCAGCAAGAATCAGAACTATGTCGCTGACTCGTTTTGAAAGAACTTGCCTTTAAATCTCTTTTTAGGTGAAAGTTTCCCTGAGGGGAAGAGGAGTCAAGCTGGGCGTGGTGGCCCACGTGCCTTGGGAGGCTGAGGCAGGAGGATTGGATCGCAGGAGTTGGAGGCCAGCATGGTCTACATAGTGAGAACCTGTCTCAAAAAAGTAAGACTTCTGAGCTGTGAACAAAAAGCACTGAGGAGAGATTGACATGTGATACCGTCAGCTGACCGGACTGATAAAATCATAAATGCCATTTGACCCAGCTGTTCCCCTTCTAGGGACCTCCCGAAAGAGTTAAAGTCATCACATACAGTGACCCAGGCACCCTACGTTCACGGCAGCCCAACACATAGTAGCTAAACCTGGGAGACGGCCCACAAGTCCATCGACAAAGGAACCGGTAAGGATGACGGGGTTTTTACATGCAGTGGAGTATTACTGTGTCGTGAAGAAGGGTGGGCTCGAGTCATTTGTAGGAAAACAGATGCTCCTTGGGGCTATCCTGTTCAGTCAAGTAACTCAGACTCACCGCTTTCAACAGGTCTTGTTTTGGTACCGGGGATGGAACTTGTGAGGCCAGGCGGTGGCAAAAGAGAAGGCAACAGGAAGTGGGGAGAGGGGCTGTTCCTCGGGTAGGAAGGCTGTGTCTGTGCCCACACAAGGAGATTGAAGATTATCACACACATACTAATAGTACGAGCAAATACATATTTAAAATATATTCATTAAAAAAGCCAGTGCTGTTCTATAGTAACCGCTATAGCTCTGCGACGGCACTGCCTGGCCTTGTGTTGGATTTCCACAAATGACGGCTGCCTCAGCCACTGGGCCTGTTGGGTTCTTTCGTGGGGATCCCGCACATGGGGTGGGAGGTGACAGGGACCTCGCACTCCTGCAGGGGGAATATTCTAGAACAAGCCTGATGGCGGAGAGAGGAAACACAGGATTCTGTTCCTGGAGAGAAAAACTCCTCGGGAGGAAGAAGGAAGGTGGCACACGCCTGTGATTCAGCACACAGGAGGCTGAGGCAGGAGGGTCGCCCTGAGCTCAAGATCAGCCTGGAATATATATTGAGATGTGTGTGTGTGTGTGTGTGTGTGTGTGTGTGTACATTTGTGAGTGTGTGTATTTGTCTAAAAACCACCTGAACTACCTCGTATGTGAGCTGCCAGGTGGCTTAAATGCCCGCGGCCAGACCGCGGTCCTGGTTCCCAGATCTGGGTTTCCTCACTCGTCCCATTTTGTTTGCTGTCTTTCAAGCCTGTTTTCCTGCTGGTTCCTTCATTATTTAAATTTGCCTTTTCTGCTTCTTCCTGATCACTGGAACCTTGTATCCTTTTAGAATAGAAATTTTTTTGGGGAAGGGTAAGATTCAGACAGGGGTCTTACCACGTAGCCCAGTCTGGCCTTGATCTTGCAGCGATCCTCCTGCCTCAGCTTCCTGATGGCTGGTGTTACAGGTACTGTATACTGACGGCGTCATACGTGATGGTATTTTGCTTTTATGCAGCTGAAAGCAAAAGAACCCTGCCTGTCAGGAAACGGAGACACTTTGAAGATAGTTTTGTGTATCTGTGTGCTTCTTTTGGGTCCTACACGTGAGTGTGAGTCTGAACCAGGGAAGAGAGGTCTCGCCCTGAGGATCCCTGGGAGACAGGAAGCCAGAAAGGCCCAGAGCTCCTTAGAAGGGGAGGTGGGGGTCTGGCTCCTTGCACAACCTGTTTGTCAAGTTCACACTCCTGGAGGTTGTGTGTCCAGGACAATGTCACCACACATGAGTAGCCAACCGAGGACATGAAAAGAGCCAGAATCCCACAGGGCCCTCTGTTTCCCTTCTAAGAATCAACTGCTGACTCTCTTGCCCCACACCTTGCGGGGTGTGGTGGTGCACACCTGTGATCCCAGCCCTCAGGAGGCTGAGGCAGGAGGATCGCCATTGGGTCCCTAGCCTTTCTCAGCGGGACCTAGGCTGCCCTCTCGGGAACAGAGCTTGGTTGAAGGCTTCAGATGTGGTCAGACGCACGTGATTTCCAAGTTTTCGTGGCGGCTGAACACATGCCAAAAGTGCATTGCAGAACTCAATTTTGTGCCCTGAATTTAAACACACTGATCTGCTTTTTTTTTTCATCTGCTCTTAATAAGGAAATTGTGTTTTTCCTCTTCACTTTTTAGGTACCTTGCCTTAAAAAATCATTTTATTGTTTACTGTGGGCTTCTTTTTTCTTTCTTTCTTTTCTTTTCTTTTTTTGAGGCAGAGTCTTGCTATTAGCTGGCCTTGAACTCACTGTGTGTCCCAGGATGGCCTCGAACTCATGACCATCCTCCTGCCTCAGCCTCCCAAGTGCTGAGATTACAGGCATGTACCACCACCCCGGCTATTTATTGTGTTTTGCTTTGGGTACTGGGAATTGAACTCAGGACCTTGAGTTTATAAGGCAGATGCCCCCTGCGGTGCCACTGAGCTAAATCCTCGGCTCTATTCATTGTGTTTTGTATCTTTAAAACTCTTTGTTTTGTCTAGGCATGCTGGTGCACACCTGAAACCTCCTCACTCAGGAGGCTGAGACAGGAGGATCACCATGAGGTCAAGGCCAGCCTGGACTACATAGTGAGACCCTATCTGTTCTGTTCTTTTTTTTTTTTTTTGGTACGGGGGCGCGAACTTGGGTCCATGCATTTGCGAGGCAGGCGGTGGCACCACTGAGCTAAATCCCCGGCCCAGTGAGACCCCATCTGAAAAAAAAAAGTGTTTGGGGCTTTTTTTTTTTGTCAGTACTGGGGATCAAACTCAAGACCTTGTGCTTGAGAGGAAGGCGCAGTGCCACTGCGCTACATCTGCAGCCCCTGTTTTAACACCTTGATCTTATTTCATAATGATCCCATTAAACTACATGTTTTAAACTTAACAGACTGAAATTAAGACTTTAGGGTTTAGAACTAATGTTGGGATTTCCAAAGGGCCCCTCAAAGTCCATAAGACACACGTTAGACCTATATTTATATAAATTCATTATTTGTTTTCTTTTTTGAGACAGGGTCTCACTACATAGCCCAGGCTGGCCTTACTGCATGCTGATCTTCCTGCCTCAGCCTCCCACATGCTGGGATTAAAGGTGTGTGCACTACTATTCCATACTATGAAAATGTTCCAAAGCTGTATGAAATTCCTACAATTCCGATGTGTCTTAGTGTATAGATTAGCCAAGATCTAATGTTAAGTTATTATGTCCACAAGATATTCAAATTTCTTTACCAGCTGTGAGTGGACCTAAAGTTTCTAATCAGGGCTGCTTGGTGTCTTTTTGTTATCCAGTCTGTTTCTTCTCTTAAACGTGGTTTTTGGATAAAACTAAACTCATTCTCCAACTGATTTCTGGTTGATTATCTTTTTTTGCTGTTGTTGTTGCTTCGAGACAGGGTCTCACTATGTCACCCAGGCTGGCCTCGAACTCCCTGCGATCCTCCTGCCTCAGCCTCCCAGGTGCTGGGATGACAGGTGTGCGCCACCACGGCCAATCTCATTGATTATCTGCGATACACGTGGATATTACCATGGGAAGCTTATGTTTCTTGATTCAGGATCATTATTTCAAATGAATTTGGTTTACCTGTATTGATTTTGTTTTGTTTTCCTTGTCATACTCTGTGAACTCTGCTGAAATGCAGCCTCAACAAGCAACCGGGCTTGTACCTCTTCCTGCTGCCGCCTGGGGGTGCACTGTGGTTTCCGGGGCTGCTGCCCTCCAGAGCGAGACCGAGCCCCTCAGCTGTGTGGTCCAGCGTGGTGAAAAGGTCTAACACCAACTCCCAGATGTCTCCGCTTCCCTCTGCCAGCCAGAGTTTCGTTATCGGGACGTAGACCCTGACACGCACAACGGACGGAGGAAGGGTTTGCTTGGGCTCAGGGTAGCAGAGGGTCAGGTCCACGGTTAGTACCAAGGAAGGAGAGCCGCTCTCTTCATGGGAACCAGGAAGGAAAAGAGGGGGTGCTGCGGACAGGGACGGGGGTCCCCTTCAAAGGCACAGCACAGTGACCTGCTTCCTCCAGCTGTGTGGCTGTGTACTCACCAGTGGATGACTCCATTGCACCTCATGATTCAGCCACCTCTCCAGGTCCCGCCTCTCAACATTGCTGCTGGGGATCCAGCCCTCCATGCATGATCCCCCAGAGGACACCACATACTTAAACCATGATACCTCCATCCAACCAAGATAGCTCCATCCTGGCAACAAAGGACAACTGAAACCAAACCACAGGATGATCGGTGAAAATCATCAAGACAAGGGCGAAATAGGAGGAAACAGAGAAGATGTCAGAATCAAAATGCAGTCCCCTGGGAGGCTTCTTGCGCCTGCTCTTGTGACGCCAGAAATAAAGGTCCTTTCACAGGCGATCTAGACACAGAAAGGGGTCACCTGGCTTGGACAGGGGTCTTCTGTGGAGATAAAGAAAAAAGAGTGGCATCTTCACTGTTCCCAAACATGGAGACATTTAGACAGGGAGCAGAACTCTCTATGCGATTTGTTTAGTTGGATGCCTTCTGGCTTGGGATCCTTTTTTGTGCAGATGTGTATTTTGCTTGTTTTGTGCTTTGGTTTGAGACAGGCTCTCGGTCTGTAGCCCAGACTGTCCCCAAACTCGTAGTGGCCCTCCTGCCTCAGCCTCCTGAGTGCTGGCCTCACAGGTGTGCGCCGCCAGGCCCGGGTGTGTTCTGCCTCATCGTGCACAGTGTACACTCAGGTGTTGGCCACTGTTTCAAGATCCCTGACCCCTTCTTGCGTGCTCCCTGTCAGAGCAGCTCAGCACCAGCCATGGGCCTGCAGAAGTTTCCCTTTCCTATGAGGGAGGAACGCTCCCAGCCCCCACCCTGGACCTTGGGCCAGGTCTGGCAGGAAGTAAATCAGATGGCTCTTCACCCCAAATCCCTCGGGACAGAGAGAAGAGCCACAATGGGGTTGTAACCTGGCGGAGCCCCCCTGTACCCTCTGCAGAGTTACTGCGCTGCACTATTCCTGTGCCACACGCTCTACTTCTAGATTTGACAGACGGCCTGCCTAAGTGGCTAAAAGGTTTTACTGCTGGGCCTTCCTTTGGATCTCTGGAACCTGGGACATCTGACGATGTAGGAGACAGAGGTCCTTGGTGCTCAGTTTCCCTCCTGGCTGTGAGGTTCATCTTGCAGGAAGTATTACACTCGAGTTGGATGCAATTCTCTGCATTCAGGAGGCTGAGGCAGGAGGATTGCCTTGAGTTTGATGCCAGCCTGAACTACACAGTGAGACCTGCCTCAGCCTCCCAGCGTGCTGTGGTAACAGGCGTGCGCCACCACACCGGGCTCTTAGTAATACTCTTAAGACTCTAAGTTTCTACCGAATAGTTTCTCTGGTGTGAATAAACTATAACAGTACGTAAGATCCTAAGGAGATAATTGACCATGTGAAATAGGAAGAAAGGGGCTGAAGGTGTAGGGAAAGTGGGAAGGGTAGGGGAAAGGTAATAAGGGAAAAGAAAAAAATATGAGAAAATGAAAAAATGGAAATGAAGTGTTTGTAAAGGGGGAGATGAGGAGGAGGTGAAGGGAGGGCAGGGACAAGGGGGAAAAATGAGAACTAAGACCTGTCATGTAAAGGTACAGGATCCCAGTGATGAACGTAGCTGTACTGTATGCCTAAAATGTACCAATAAAAGACTCTAAGTTTCTTTCCTGTTACTGTTTACTCCCTCACTTTATTCTTCCTGTTGTCTCTAAGTGCTCTGCTCTGTGCGTCCCCCTTTACTCTCCAGGCCCCAGGGCTCCTGGCTGGATGTGCTTCTCCAGGGTGTAGCCCCCGCCACAGACACAGGGCCAAAGCCCTAACTCTAGGACAGAACGTGACCGATGAGTCACACAGTACAAGAGCCAGGTGGCCCCGGGCCCAGTAACAGCATTCCTGGCCTCTCCACCAATGTGTTTCCAGGAGTAAAGGAAGGAGACCTTCCTCGGAGACAGGAAGACCAGGGCTTGGAGGTGGCTTCTGGGAGCCCAGCAACCTCACTTTTCCTATGGAAGCAAACACTAAGGGTTCTCACCGTGGGTCAGCATCCCTGGAGTTGAGCCAGATGTGGTGGCGCACGCCTGTCATCCTGGCACACAGGAGGCTGAGGCAAGAGGGTCGCCTTGAGTTTGAGGCCAGCCTGGGCTATGTAGTGAGTTCACAGCTGGCCTGAACCACACAGCAAAAGGCTGTCTCAAAAACACAGAAACAAAAGAGCACATGTGTGACAATCTGTAGTGACAGTCATTCAGAGACAAGAGGTGTGGCTAGCATACCAGAGGAGAGAGAGGAGAGAGGGGGAGAGAGAGAGAGAGACACACACACACACACACACACACACACACACACACACACACACACGGAGAGAGGGAGGGAGGGAGGGAGGGCGGATGGGTGCGGCTGTGACCAGCCAGGACTGACCTGCCTTGGTGACATCTCCAGGATGAAAATGTGCTCTCTGGCCCTAGTCGAGGGCAGAGCAGGGACTCAGAATGACCGCCTGGGCGCTGCTCATCAGAGTTGATTTTTTCAGGGTCCCCCCCTCCCCCCCCCCCCAGCAGGTCCGCCCGGCTCCTTCTCAGGGTCCTGCCTCACAATCAGCCCGTCTCTCCTGTGGCCTTAGCTCTGCCCTCTGCACTGGACTGACAGGCGATGTCTATTTTTTAATAAACTACCTCTACTCATAAAGAAAACTTTCCCCATTTTGTTACACACACAAGACCAGCGCTGAAGGCCCTTAACAGGGAGAGCAGGGATAGGGATCCTGGTAGAGATCAACTTGCACCACCCCGACCCTGAGATTCGGGGTCAGAGATGACTCCCAGAGCCATAGAGATGAGGTCATCCGCCCCAGGCTCAGTTGGGGTGGTACTTGGCTGGCCAGGAGTGGGAGGCTCTTTGGATGGATCTGATTTGGCAAACGTAGGAAGTGTTCTGTTCCCAAAGATTTCCAGCCCAGCATGGTGGCAATTCGCCTGTAATCCCAGCACTCTGGGAAGCTGAGGCAGGAGGATCACAAGTTCAAACCCAGCTGTCTCAAAACAAAAAAATAAACAAAAGGCTGGGGATGTAGCTCAGTATGAAGGCTGTGATTCAATCCCCAGTACCACAAAGGAAAGAAAAAAAGGCTCCAGCCCCACTCCCTGGACTTCCCATGGCTAAGGCAGGTTCCTAAACCTAAGGCTGGGATTCTCCTTCCCCGGGGCTCTGGGGAACAGGAAATGGGGGTGAGGGCTCCAGGCCTGCAGAGTGAGGGGCGCAGTGTGAAGGGAGAGGCAAGTCTGACATCTGGGGCGCAGATAGGCAGTGCTCTTGTCTCCCTGGGAATCGTCCTCAGACAGGCAATGTTTAAACAGGCTCAGACTCTCATTAAAAAGAAAAAAATCCAAAGGTTTGGCACAGCAATGAGATCAACCAGGAAAGCAAAGAGACAAACTAGAGGATAGGAAAACATTATTGCTAGCTGTTCCTCAGAGGGAGGGCTAACATCTAGGATATATAAAGAGCTAAAAACAAAAATGGACCCTCCAAAATAAAACACCCAATCAAAGAGTGGGCAACGAAATAAACAGACGCTTCTCACAAGAAAGACATGGCCAGTAGATACGTGAGGAAAAGGGTAACCTTGGTGACCATAGAGGGATGCAAAGTAAAGCAACTCGGAAGCCTGTAATCCCAGGACTGGGGAGGCTGAGGCAGGAGGATCGCTGTGAGTTCGAGACCAGCCTGGGCTACATAGTGAGTTCCAGATCAGTCTCAACTACATAGTGAGACCCTGTCTCAAAAAACAAAACAAAATAAAAAAACAAATAACCAAAGTTTACTCCATCAACGGGGGTCGATCACACCTACTGGCGGTGCCCCGACTGACCCAGTACTGGGCTACAACTCCCCCTTTTATAGGGTTTTACAGCCTTGAGCTCATTTTCACAGTTCACATTGCTGATGTTCAAAACACGGTGGGAGGCAGCTGAATTTCAACCAGGATGTAGCACTTCTTAGGTCGAGGAGGCTACCTTTAAAATTCATTTAGTTATCTATTTTAGCCCAGGGGAAGGGGGCCTGTCTGGTCAGCAAGGTTAACAACCGTTCTTTTCATTTACCAAACTTTTGAGGCAGACTAGGTGCCTCCGGTGCCGGTTAATTCTGAACTAAATGGAAGGAAGTACAGAAGTTATCTTACATTATTACATTTCCTAGGTTTTTGCTATTAAAGGTTCCCCCATCATTACCAGTAAAATTAATTTTAAAAAGACGAACAGATAAAGGAAACACAGTTTGTACACTGCGGAGTACTACTCTGCCGTAAAGAAGGACAAGCCTGAGGCATCTGTGGGCAAAAAGATACATCTTGAGACCGTAATGTGAAGTGGTATAAAGCAGACACACGAGCTTAAATATTGCACAGTTTATCTTATACGACACGCCCAGGATACAAATAAAGAGCAAAACGAACGATAGATAATAGGAAGTAGGAAGATCTTTTTAATTTATTTGCATTTGGGGGGAGATTATATATACATATATTTTGGTACCAGGGATCAAAATGCAGCCCTGTGCTTGTGAGGCAGGTGCCAGAACCACTGAGCCAGATCCCCGGCTGGAAAATCTTTTTAAAGGGGAAAGGAAAGGAGAAGGGGAGGGGAGGGGAAGGAGGACGAAAACAGAACTGAAGGGAAAATGGAAACAGCTTTTGCAAAGGGGAAGGGGGAGACCTGGAGGAGGCGGGGAGAAACGGGCAGGAAGGGGGTGAAGTCGGGATTAAGAGGTGCTATGTTCGTGAACCAACTTGTTCCCGGGTTCTGGGGTGCTGGCAACTCCTTCTAGGGAGAGATAAGAGAAAAAGGTAGCCAGGCTTGACATTTATTACAGGCACTGAAGGTAGAAAAGGCTGTCGCCTGCCTCACAAGCACCGGGGCCGGGGTTCGATGCCCGGTAGCAAAAAAAACGCCCCCCCAAACGAAAAGCAAACAGCAGGTAGGAAAGGAGCGCTCTGGAGTGAGAGCGGGCCGCTCAGGAAGTTTACAGCGGCCGCCAGCTCGCCCTCAGGCTCACGTCAGATCCAGGGCGTCCCACCAAAACCTGCTTGATTCCTTATAAGAACTGAAGAGGGCAGCTTCCGAGGGGCCCCAGGAGCAGAACCGGGGTGACTGACAGGTCCCACCGTTCCCAGCTGGCTGGCCGTGCCCTGATCCGCGGCCTCAAACTCCCCACGAGGAATTCAACCATGAGATTACTGCAGACATGTGCTATAAGAGACAGGAAACAGAAGAAGTCCTTCCTGGGTCCTTCCTTCACAGCCAGATTTCTGCAGCACTGTCTGTCCTCTGTCCTCTGTCCTCTGTCCTCTGTCCTCCTCGGGCCACCTGTTTCCCCAGCCAGAATCCACTCGAAGTCACAGCAGATTTGCCGAGTTACCAACAGTGTTCACTTTAAAGTCTGACCAGGCTTGCAGGCTCCATCTCTCGGCTCTCCACGGTGTCTTAGTTTTTCCTGCGCTCCACTCTACACGGTGGGTTATACACACCTCCTCTTTACCCACCGCCGGTGGCAAACCTCATAAAGCAGGTAGATTTAATATAAAATACTGTGTGATTATATAAAGGATTTACAAATAGGCTTACAATGGCCGACTGCAAAATCAGGGTGGAAGAAGGCAGAATGGCCATCTGTGCACTGCAGGGCAGAGAATCCAGTCCAAGGTCAAAGCCTGGAGCTAACGATAGAGTCCTGTCGGAGTCCAAGTCAACATCCAAAGACTCCAGCTCCTCCAGAGAAGCAAAAGGAAAACGTCCTTTTTTTGCCTTTTTAAACCCGTCCAAGCTCCAAGTCTATTGGTTGGTACCATCACTTCTGGGGCGGGCCCTCCCTCCTCAGTTGGTGGTCTCTGTGTCAATCACCCGCAGCCACGCCCAGAATTCGCTAATCCAATAGGCAGCTCTCCCTCAAATCAAGTTGACAGATCATGAGTGGCCATCGCTGGTGGCATGTTTGTTCCCAGAAATCCAGGCTCCTTGGATCTGTGCCGTTGTACGTGACTTGAGGTTCCTGCCATTGGAGGTGGGGCATTTTGCCCTCCCCGCTAGAGCGGCACTGGCCGTGTGACCTCCCTAACCCGAGCGGTGGCAGCAGGCCTGAGCCTGCAGCTGAGCCCAGGGCCGTCGCACCTGCGAGCCCGTGTGCGATGCCCCGGCCCGAGGGGTGTTTACCACGCCACACCCTCCCGACAGCTGCCCCATGCACCTCGGCCTCCGAGGGGTCGGCGGGAAATCAGGCTCCCGCTCTCCTGAGACTCTTCCTCCGCTTTGCCCCTTCGCCTCTTAGCGGAACAGAGGAGGGTCCTCGGGAGAAGGCGAGTCGCGTGGAATTTTCGTGAGATTCTCCGACTCCCACCCTGGAACTCGATCTGGCTCTGTGGTTGGCACCTCATTCGAGACGACTCCAAGTATTAGCATTTCGTCCAGGAACCACTGTCTCGACCTGAGGTAGCTGGATTTTTAGTGTTCCGTAAACACATATGCTTTTCTTTATGTTTCCCGTGGGTGGTATCTGTAGCCCTGCGTTCCTAGCGGTTGATATTTATGAACATCAATGCAGTTTTCTTTTACTTTTGCAAACAGTAAAATGGCCACTAGTCCATTCCGTCACCCTCACGCACAACAGCTTCTGACTCCTGAGTCGGAGTCCGCCTGGCTGCCGCCCCGGGTTCCGTAAGCAGCCTGGCTTAGTCACTGCCCGGGACGCTGGGACCGGATACCTGCCGTCTGCAACACAGAGGAGGAGGTGTTTTGCTTTGCTTTTGGTTATTTTGAGACAGGATCTCGCTATGTAGTTCAGGCTGGTCTTGAACCCACTGTGTAGCCCAGGCTGCCTTCAAACTTGCAGTGATGCTCCTGCCTCAGCTTCTTGAGTGTTTGTTGAAGCTTTTTTACTTCGTCGTTGTTTCCAGTACCAGGAACCGAACTCAGGACCTTGCAATCGCCAGGCAGATACGGCGCCGCTGAGCTACATCCCCGGCCCTTGCCTCAGCTTCCTAATTGCTGAGATGACAGGCATGCACCACTACACCCGGCCCAGGACAGATTTACTTTTTGTCACGTTTATAGTCCACGAGCAGCGAGCTCTAAGACAGGACAGAATGGCGGTGGGGCTGGCAGAGGAATGCTGCTCAGGGCATGGGGCACAGGAAACAGAGCGAAGGGGGCGGGTAAACCTTCCCAGGCCTCGCCCCCAGTGGCCCCTCCTTCGACCAGACCCAGCCTATCAGCGAGTCAGCGCGAAGCCCTCACCATCCAATCACCTTCCAGAGCCCCACTAAGCGCTCCAGAGGCTCCCCCGGGACCTCTGATCCAAAGCACAGCGCAGCCATAGTCTTATTCCACAGCTAAGCATTCACCACATTTTTATTCCTGAATTATTCCACCCATGGAATGCCAAGATAGCAGGTTTCTCAGTCCTTTTTCTCTAATCTGTCATGTATCAGTACGGGGGAGAACTGAACTGTTTCCCTATAGAAGTATCTCTGTATACATGAAAAGTTCTGGTTGGATGACAGGATTTCCATGGCTGGGTTCTTTTCTCTCTTTCTTTCTTTCTGTATACCGGGAATAGAATTTGGGTCCTTGTGCTTGCCAGGCAGGCGGTGGCACCACTGAGCTAAATTCCCCTTCCCCACCGATTTCTTTGTTTTTTTGAGATAGGGCCTCCCTATGTAGCCCAGGCTGGCCTCAAACTCACAGCAATCCTCCTGCCTCAGCCTCCAGTACTGGGATGACAGACATGCACCACCACGCCCAGCTTCCCTCTTGTTCTGAACACAGCCCAGTAGCTCTGTACTTTCCATCCTCTGCCTTGGGAAGCGGCCACACAGATTCTAATACCGGATTGCCCTGTGTCCTTGTGTTTGGGTCTAAATGTCACCCACTCTGAGTCAAACTTCACCAGCACCTGCAGCTTCTCCCAGGGTCACCGGCCCTGTGTCTCAGGCCACGGTCGTTACACCATCACACCCATACCACGGACTGTCAGGGCCACTGCGTGGACCTTGGATACTTGTTTTGCTTTTTTTTTTTTTCTGGTCTGTTGCACACAGTAACAATATAAGGAATGAGTTGGTAAACAGGACACATTGGTGCATGCCTATTAGTGCACTCGGGAGGCTGAGGCAGGAGGATCACTGAGAGTTTGAGGCCAGCCTAGACTCCATAGCAAGGCCTTGTCAAAAGAAAAACAAAAAAAAAACCCACCAACTTACTGCAACACCAGATACTCAGGGGCAGAATGGAGAGCTTATTAAATATCCATTCCATTCCTAACCCCCAAGTGTCCGTGTAGTACTGGGCCTCATTTCTCCTCAGAGCCCCAGACAGGTTATGAAATGGTCGCGTCTTAGCTCTGTCTTCGCCGCGAAGCCCAGGCCCATGCGGAGCCGGGCGGAGACGTCTGGGAGCCGCTTCTGCTCACGTGGACGGCGGCCTCCTTCCCGGCACCCACAGGGACACGGGTCCAGGTGACCCGGGCACAAGGCCCCCAGCGATGCTCGGCCGCTTTCTCAAGCGCTCAGAGCCCTCGTCCATGGCCCAGCACCACCCCCACAGCGCCCAACTCCTCTGAGGCCACGGTGCCAAGGAGCAAAACAGCCTCCCACTCCAGAGGGTGACGGAGAGAGGGCGCTGTCGCTGTTACCCCAGGCCCCCGGGGACACCCACAGCTGGGCGGGGGCTCCTGGCGAGGACACACGGCCAGGCGACACAGGCACAGCCCTGTTGGCAGCTCGTTCTGAGGACGCGTCAAGCAACCGGGTGACCACGACGCTGGGGAGCCAGGGACCCAGCGCTCAGGAGGGTCTGGCTGGGCACCTGGTGCGGACTCGGTGACAGCGGAAGCCTGAACGCCCGCCCTCCCGTGGGACGGCACTCGCGGGGGCGATCCCTGTATTTCCCATCACACCTTGTAAAGACGCTCACTGAAAAGGGGCTTTCAGAACTGCTTCAGAAAGTGGCAAGGCCAATGGGAAATTGTATTTGGAGTGAGGGGGAGGATTCTGAGGTGGGTTAAGGGCAATGTCTTTTGCTGTAATATGGTGCACTGTTTCACATTTACATATTCACTGTGATCACACCTCCCAGTCATGACCGACCGGCAGAAACAAGATGCGCTGATTACCCTTTAGGAATTGAGATCTTCACAAGAAACAGACTCTCCATCATATATGTGGCTTGAGTTAGACTTGTCGACTATAACAAGAAATATAGGGCTGGGGATTAAGCTCAGTGGCGCTGCGCCTACCTTGAAAGTGCAAGGTCATGAGTTGGATCCCCAGTACCAGTTAAAAAAACAATCCAGAGGAAGGATCAGGAGAGGACAGCTCCCCCTCCCCCAGGGCCTTCTTCCTGCCTCTTCCTGGGCCCCAGGGGAAGCAGGGCTGGGGGGAAGGCAGGAAGGAGGGAAGAGGTCACAAGGCTGGAGCCTGGCCCTCCTCTCCAGGGCCTCTGACTCACCTCCCACTGGACACGACAGTGGTGACCACAGGGCCGCCAGGGTCGGAGAAAGCAAGGACTGTGTTTCCTCCATGGTCTCCTGGGTGCCCTGAAACCCTGAGATTCTGTCGTGAAGGAAGAGGGACAAAATGATGTCACAGACGCTCAGCAGCTCCTGCCCTACTAGGGAAATGCTTGGCCTGTGGACCTGGGGACCACACAACACCTCAGGACGAGACCCTCTGGTTCCCTAGTGGCCACTGTCTACTTCTTGGCCAAGGCAGGGCTTGAATTTGAGCCTTTTGTCAAATTTTTTTCTCTAAAGCCAATGATGGAAAGGTCTTTGATTAGTTGCTTTTACAGACAGTTGCACCGTGTATCTTGGAAAGCCCCAGCTATCAAATTAGTGTAAAAATGAAGGCAAAAGTTGCACACCTGTGATCCTGAGAGGCTGAGGCAAGAGGATTTCTGCGAGTTCGAAGCCAGCCTGGGCTACATAGTGAAAAACGAATCCCTGTAGGCCACTCAAGAAGCTGGGATGAGCAGATGAAACAGTGCCGGCAAGGTAGTGAGACCTCATCTCAAAAAACCGGGCGTGGTGGTGCACACGTCTAATCCCAGCACTCAGGAGGCTGAGGCAGGAGGATCACTGTGAGTTCGAGACCAGCCTGGGCTACATAGTGAGTTCCAGGCTAGTCTCAACTACATAGTGAGACCCTGTCTCAAAAAAAAAAACAAAAAACAAAAAACAAAAAACAAAAAAAAACCCAAAAAACAATAACAAAACCCCACAAAAAATGGGCCTAGATAATCTCACCATCTCAAGACTCACAGCTTAATCACATTCTTCTAAATCCTTTTTGCCACGTGAGGCAACATGTCCACAATTTGTAGGACTGAGAACACGACATCTGGGGGAGCTGCCTGCTCTAGAGGGAAATCTGGGATCTCAGGGAAGACAGCTCTGGTGGCCTGGACAGGGACGGCCACCCACTCAGGCACCTGGACTCTTCTGAGCTGCAGGGAGCCGCTCGGGGCTGTGGGACGAGAGTGTCCACGTGAGTGAAGGCATTTTCCACGTATCCACAGGAAGGCAGGAATCGACAGATGAGGGGTGGACTGTAACAGACATTATTTTGTTTGTCTGTTTGTTTTGAGGCAGGATCTCACTGTGTAGTTCAGGTTTATTTTGAACTCACTATGGAACCCAGGCTGGTCTCGAACTCGCAGCGATCCTCCTGCCTCAGCCTCCCAACTTCTGGGATTGCAGGTGTGCGCCACCATGCTGGGCCTGTAATAGACATTTGGCTTGAGGATTGTATTGTTTTATGTTTCGCAGGTTTAAAGATTGAACCTGGTCCATATGCCCTAAATTCATAGCCTTTTTCTGGTTTTTTTTTTTTGCTCCGAGAGAGGGTCTTTCTAAGTCACTAAGATGCCTGGCAGGGCTTGACTTGCGTTCCCTCGGACAGTGCTGCTCTACGGCTGTGGGACATCATGCCAGGCTGACATGCACACTCGCCGGTGACACCCTGGGAAGGAACCGAGGGAAGCTCCTGGCTTCCTCCTCTGTCTGTGTTGAGAATACAACAGAGAATCAAAGCCACCAAGTGCTATGGCCCAAAGAACAGGCAATGGTCAGCCACAGAATCCCGAGTTTTGGAAGCACGGTGAGCTGTTATGTGGTAAAACACTTGGCCTAACTTTTGCCTGGTAAAATATCTCATCATACTGCTGACACTGGAAACTAGAAGACCGAAAACATTCCCCATGCTGTCCCATCACCGAGGGAGCTCTGGGGAGGACGATGGAAACTGCTAAGAGCAACAGTGATAAAACACTTAGAGAGCCGGGCGTGGTGGCACACGCCCGTCAGCACAGCACTCAGGAGGCTGAGGCAGGAGGGTCTCCACAAGGTCCAGGCCAGCATGAACTACATGGTGATGCCTGTCCAAGGAAAGAAAAGAAAAAAAGAAAAAACCCAATAAGCAAAACACCCGAGATGCAGCTGTGCTCACCAAAGGGTCGGACTGCTTGCAGACAGTTGAGAAGAAAATGTGAGCGGTGCAGGCATTGCAGCAGAAATGACATGAAGACCGCTTCCCACCCTGTGAAGATGTGGCCTTCGGAGCTGGGGCGGCGGGGAGAAAAGCAGGACAAAAATAAAACAGAAATGAAAAGTCATTTATTTCGCTCACAGTTCTTGAGATTCCAAATCCAAGACCCAGCACCTGCACGGTTTGACTTCTGAATGGTGGACAGGGTGGTTGCAAGAGACAAGGTCTTGAAAACAAGAGGCCAGACTCGAGGGGGCCTCCGAGCATGCCCCAGGTCACCTACAACACCCCTCTTATTTTCTTTTCATTTTTGTTGTTTGTTGGCCCTTTCAAGACAGGGTTTCTCTATGTGGCCCAGGCTGACCTCGAACTCACAGAGACCCTCCTGCCTCAGCCTCTCAGTGCTGGGATCAGAGGCGCACACCACCATATCACCTCGGGGCAGAGACGTAAGAGACTGGAAGGGATTTGGGCCGTGCGTGCGTGTAGATATCTTCAGCCAGCCGAGAGGGCTCCCTGCCCGGCCACCTCTGCTGTGAGCTTGGAGAGCGGCAGGAGAGACCTGTGAGCGAGGCTCCCTGCTCCCGGCGCTGTCTGGCATCAGATGTGCAGCAAGTGCTCAGTTTACAAAGAGCCAGCCGTCTTGGACAGCACCCAAGCCTGGACCGGAAAGGGCTAGTGATGGAAAATTGCTCCCAACCCCAACTTTCTAAAGTCAGGAATGATGCTAAGCCAGCTTCTCAGCCACTGGCTGTGTTCCTCACCATGTTCTCCAAGTGACCAGAGAGTCAGGAGTGGTGGCGCTCACCTGTCATCCCAGCACTCGGGAGGCTGAGGCAGGAGGATCCCTATGAGTTCGAGGCCAGCAGCCTGGGCTACAGAGTGAGTCCAAGGCCAGGCTGAACTGTACAGTGAGACCTTGTTTAAAACAACAACAACAAAAAAAAAAACAAAAAGAAAAACAAGCAAAAAACAAGAATGCTAAGGAGAAACACAGCTAGAAGCAAGAGCTCCAAGGTGGGGGGGGCAGCGGCCCACCAGGTGGCAATCACCGCCCCCAAGGTGGGGTGGTTAAATGCACCGTCACCTCTGTCCTTGCCTCACCTCTGTCCTTGCCGTCTGCTTTCCTGCTGCAGGGCAGCTCCGCGGGGACACTGATTGGCCAAGTTCACCTTCCAGTCCCTGCGTAAGGTATCGGTCCCTGCCTTTTTGCCAGGCATTCTAAGGTCTAAGGCAAAGCCCCCACCGAATCGTTCTTGATTTTTCTCCTGTCCTGCACCGGGGAGCGAGCTGAGCGCCCTCGGCCTGAGCTGTGCTCAAACCCTTACTCTCTGCTGTTCGAGTGAGACAACCAGGTCTCCCCAAACTGCCCAGATAGGACCCGGATCCCTCTGCAGCGGGACTTCAATCACACCCAGTTGAAATAATTTTTTCTTTTCTTTAGACATTTTATGGTACCTAGAATATCTGATGCCCTTTGGAGCGCCCCTCCTTAGTCTGTACAAACCAAGTCAATGACTGTGACAAGGAACTTGCCGGGAAATGAAATGTTTATTTTAAGAAAAAAGAGGACCTGGCCACAGCAGGGCAAGGTTCAGGAGGAGGTTCTGGTCAGGAGCCTGAGGTCCTGGAAGAGGGAAGGAAGGAGCCAGCTCAGTGTGGGGCACCCTGTGCTGCACCTGCTGTCCTACCCCATCACACCTGAGGTCCCAACACTCGGGAGGCTGAGGCAGGAGGGTTCCCACACGTCCAAGGCCAGCTTAGGCTGTATAGCAAGACCCTGTCTCTGGGGCTTTCTTTTTCAGGGCTAGGGACTGAACCCAGGCACTGAGCTGCGTCCCCAACCCCAAGACAGGGCCGGGAGTTGGACAGTTCCTCTCCTTCCGCCACACTGGGCCTCACGGGCCTGGGTTTCTCCCCCACCTACGTTCATCTCCCCAGCATTGGCTCTGAGCCACAGGCACCCTGATCTCCATCCCGGGGACATTCTCACTGCAATCCCAGCCTCGAAATGTCCCCAAGGGTCCCCTCCTGACACCGGCACCTTTGGGCCACTGCCTGCCCCTATGTGGCAGGACCCAGCGACTCGCTCCCTTCAGGCGGAGAGCAGCAGCAGGGGAGGGCCCACCACTCCTGGCTTTGTCCGCGCAGGTCTGACTTCCGGCTCCCTTTGTCCTGACTCGGGCTTGCTCACCTGATGAAAGCCAACCGCTAGAACTGGTGTGCCGGCACACAGGTAATCCCGGCATTCGGGGAGGCTGAGGCAGGAGGAATGCAAGTTCAAGCCCAGCCTGGGCCACTCAGCAAGTTCCCCTCTCAAAATAAAAATAAACAAGGCCTAGGGATGTGGCTCAGGGTAAAGGCCCTGAGTTCATTCTTCAGTACAAAGAGAAGGAAAGAAGGAAGACTATCTGGCCAACAAAAGAACGGATGGGTAAAGGATCCAGGGATGTGGTATTTCTACACAGTGGAGCACTACTCTGCCATAGAGAATAAATGAGCCAGGCCGGGCGCGGTGGCACACGCCTGTCATCCCAGCACTCAGGAGGCTGAGGCAGGAGGATCGCTGTGCGTTCAAGGCCAGCAGACTACAGGGAGATCCTGTCTCTAGGAAAGAAAGTGGGGGGCGACAGAGAGGAAGGGAGGGAGGGAGGAAGGAGGAAAGAAAGAAAGAAGAACGAAAAAGAGGGAGAGGGAAAGGGAGGGAGGGAGAAAAAAGGGACCGGAAAGAGGAAGATAAGGGATGATGAAGAGGCAGGCTGTTTGCATCTTTTCTGGGAAGGGGAGGGGTTCCGGGAATTGGGGCGTCACCGTCACCTTCCCCGCTTCCTTTATGGTTCTTTATGGTTGTCACTATGGAAATTACCAGCGCCGGGCGCTCCGGTGGGGTGTGG
>NW_022900925.1:34435302-34445200 GCF_012274545.1 Fukomys damarensis
GCACAGAGAAGGCCGGGGGTTGGCGCCGGCCCCGCCCCAGGTCCTCCCGACCCCGTCCCCGCCCTCACACCGAAGCCCTTGCCACCCGCCCAGAACACGTTTTGTTTGGGGTTTCGTTTTTTCAGACAGGGTCTCCTTATGTAGCCCAGGCTGGCTTCAAACTGGTGGGATCCTCCTGCCTCAGCCTCTGGGGAGCCCTGGAGTGGCTGTCAGTGAGTGAGCACAAGGTCCTGTGAGCTGCACCTTCAAGTTCTCCCCCCGTCCCCGCTCTTTCATTGTGATGCTGGGAATGGGCTTTATGCAAGTTCTCTACGACAGATGGACATTCCCAGTCCTTTGCATTTAATTTTAATTTTATTACTTAGTGTTCACAGGTCCATAGTGCTCACGTTCCGTGTGGGCCTGGTACATGGACAGAACATCTTAACTCCTTTTTCATCCCTTTTCCCTCCCCCCGAATCTCTTTATCCTCTTCCCATTTGATAAAGATCTAGCTCCTTACTTCCTAACATGTTTTTCATCTGATCTGAAGAGAAACCAGAGGGTGGTGTTTGTTGTTTTTTGTTTTTGCTGTCCTGGGAATCGAACTCAGTACTTCGCGCTTGTGAGGCAGGTGCAGTGCCACTGAGCTATGTCCCTGGCCCTCCTAACATGCGTTTTATTTTGCTCTTTATACTCTGGTTTCTCATATAAGATAAACCATGTGATATTAAGGCGTGTGCCTGATTTCTTCACAGCATTATCATCTCAGGGGCTGGGGATTTAGCTCAGTGACTGCCTCCAAAGTGCAAGGTCCAGAGTTCAATTCCTGCTACCAAAAACATCATTATGGTCTCAAGGTGCATCCATTTTCCTACAAATGAGTCATTGCCCTTCGGCCGAGTAATACTCCACCATGATAGCGCCTTTTCTTTTACCGTTTGTCTGTTCATGGACATATAGACCACTTCCGAGATTTAGCTACTATGAGTTGTGCTGCTATAAACATGGGTTATGCATGGATCACTGAAATATGAACGTCTTTGACTCGGGAAGATTCCTAGAAGGGGAATAACTGGACTGAATGGAAGTCTACGGTTAGGTTTTTTGTTTTTGTTTTTTTGTGCTGGGGATTGAACTCAGGACCTTGTGCTTTCAAGGCAGGTGTAACACCACTGAGCTCAATCCCTGGCCCTCCATGGAGTTGTAGTTTTTTGAGGAATCTCCACACTGATCTCCATAGTGATTGTACTAGTTTACACTCAGACCAACAGTGGAGAAAGGTGCGTGTGCATGTGCGTGTGCGTGTGCGTGTGTGTGTGCACGTCCTCTGGCAGCATTTATCATTAGGTTTCTTTTTTTGCTTGCTTTTTTGTTTTTTGGTACCGGGGATTGAACTCAGGTCCTCGTGCTTGTGAGGTAGGCGGCTGACACTGAGCTAAAATCCCCAGTCCTTGTTTTGTTTTTTGAGACAGGGTCTCACTATGTAGTTGAGACTGACCTGGAACTCACTGTGTAGCACAGGCTGGTCTCGACTTCATAGGGATCCTCCTGCCTCAGCCTCCTGAGTGCTGGGATGACAGGCGAGCACCACCACGCCCGCCCGGCTGTTAACTAGATTTCTTGATGGCAGCTGTTCTTTCTCAGTGTTCTTCTGATTTGCATTTCTCTACCGATCTGTGATACAGAGCATTCCCCATCCCCCTATTTCTTCTGGGGCTTTTTTGTTGTTCTTTTGGGATTTTTTTGTTTTGTTTGAGACAGGGTCTCACTGTGTAGCCCAGGCTGGCCTCAGACTCACTGGGCTCCTCCTGCCTCAGCCTTCCCAGGGCTAGGACCAGAGGTAGGTACCACCACGCCCAGTTATGTGGAACACATCTTTATGTACTTATTGGCCATCTGCGCTTCTTCTGAGAAGGGTCTGCTCATTTCACCTGCCTTTCTGGAGTTTCCTATATATTCTACATACAAGCCCTCTGTCTGAGCAACACGAAGCCCTTTTAAAAACTCTATTTTTAGACAAAGTCTCACACAAGGTACACCACCATGCCTGGCTGCTTTCTTTCTTTTCCTCTCCTTTGGCCCGAAAAGTATTTACCTTGGCTGGTATCCAGGCTTTTATTCCAGGGGATTTACTGCATAATAGCTGAATAGTTTCCTGGATCCAAATCTCCCTGACATCTGGTGGTGCCAGCAGCACTACCCAGTCAGCCGTGACCATCCCCGTGTGGGCACTTGAATGCCAGGGGCCCAGGGGACCTGTCTATTGGGAAACAAACCTGTCCTGGGAGGTGATGCTTGTTATTCACGTCCTGTGCCGAATGCAGCCAGCGCGGCTCAGGCAGGGGCCAGCCCTGGGCACTGAGCAAATCCCCCTCCTTCTCTGGTAGGGCAGCTGGTGTGGCCTCCTGTATGGCTGAAAAGCCCCCTCAGTTTCACTGGGCTTTGCCCAGATATCCCTCTGAAGTCACTCCTCACACACCTCTAATCCCAGCATTTGGGAGGCTGAGGCAGGAGGATTTTTGGACATTCAAGGTTAGCCTGAGCTGCGTGGCAAACACTGACTCAAAAAGAAGCCAATCAAATCAATGACTAAAACGTCACTCTGTCCCTTAGTACCTCAGCCCCTCTCTGTACTGCTGACGGGGGGGGGCAGTGGGGTGTGACACACCCGGGTCTCTCCAGGGCATGGATGGGGACACAAGGACAGTGTTTTTCCTAGATTGATGTGGCTTTTTCCCCTTCATCTCTGACTTCGGCACCAACACTAAGCATCAGGCGTCACAGGGCAACAGGCGAGTGCTATGTACATCCCATTGCCAGGCACCTCTGCACCCAGCGGCAAAAGACCTGCCCAAGCCAGGCGAGCCTTAGGACCAGCATTCTGGGAGGCTGAGGCAGGAGGATTCAAAGTTAGCACTCAGCCTGTGCAACTCAGTGACTTAGCCAGACCTGTCTCCAAAAAGGCGGAACGGAATGGGAGGTAGCTTAGTGCCGGAGACCGGGGTTCAATCCTTTGTGCCACAAATAAAGACACAAACAAGCGGCCGGGATGTGGCTCAGTGGCCGTGTTCCAGGGCCGAACCCGACCTGGGGCTTTGTACTGCGCTACACACACCTCCCCCGACCTCTCTAAGAACTTGACACAGGCTTTCACCTAGTTGTTAAATTGCCCAGGCTGGGCTCTAACTTGCGATCCTCCTGCCTCAGCCTGCTAGGATGCTGGGATTATGGGTATGCACCATCATACCCAGCTAACAAAAATCAGATTTTGGGCCAGGGATTTGGCTCAGTGGTTCCGCCACCTGCCTCGAAAGCGCAAGATCCTCAGTACAAAACAAAAAACAAAAAACAAGCTCAGATTTCATTAATAGATTTATAAATCACCTCTCATTTAGGATGGCTTTTCAGACCTCCGTGTTCACTAGGAGAAATCTGAGGGCACTGCCTGACAGTGAGTCCTCCCTACTCTGAGAAAGAGCTCTATTTATTAATGGTGAACGGTTCCTTCAGTATATCTTGCATTCTATCAACTAACATTTAGCAAATTTCCCTAATTATTCACTAGGGCCTAACCACATCAGCATGCAGCTCTTTCTTTTTTTCTTCTTCTTCTTCTGAGACAGGGTCTTGCTGCATAACCCAGGCTGGCCCCAAACTCACAGCAATGCTGCTGCCTCAGCCTCCAAAATGCTGGGATTCCAGATGCGTGCCACCACTCCTGGCTCATTTATAATGATTTATTAACTCCTTAGGATTTCTTGAAAAAAATATTCATTGCAAATAATGAGTTATTTCTTTCTTATGTTTCCCCCACTTAATGGCTCTCATATATATAAAACTGGGACTCGAACTCGGGTCCTTGTGCTTGCGAGGCAGGCGGCAGTCCACTGAGCTAAATCCCCAGCATTCCCCCTAACTATAAATGGAACTTGGTAACTACTTTTGGGATTTAACTTGATCTTATTCTTTTTCTAAAATTTTCTGAGACAGGATCTATAGTGCAGGCTGGCCTCAAACTCACGGTGACCCTCCTGCCTCTGGCTCTCACGTGATGGGATTACGGGTGTGCACTACCAAGCCTGGCTTTTATTTTTTATTTTTGCAGTTCTGGAGATTGAACCTAGGGCCTTTGGACTGAGCTACAACAGTAGCTTCTTATTTACTTATTTTTATTTTGAAACAGGGTCTTAATGAGTGGCTAAACTGATGGACTCAAACTTGTGATCCTCCCGCCTCAGCCTCCTAGAGTGCAGAGTGCTGAGATCACAGGTGTGTACCAAGCCCAGCTTACTTCTTGATCTTAATGCAGCTGTCCAGGAGCCAGAAAGCAGTCAATTTGACCTAATGATATGAATTACAGTATTAATCATGTTATTATTTAAAGTACTTGTGTATGAAGTGTTTTTATAAGAAGCAGACGTTAAGTATTATATTCTCAGAATACACTGGAAAATTTTTTAAATAGAAAGGTATTAACATTAAACCTTTTCAAAAACTTTATATACCCTGCACTTGATTTGAATGAATTTTCTTCCTAAACTTCATGTTACTTTTAAAAGATGTTTTAGCTTCTAAGATTAGAATTTTTTTTCAGAGACTAAATTAATGCTTTTTGTTGTGTTCTCTAACGGCTGGCTATAAATTTATGATTTTCTAGTACTTTAAAGAATCAGCTTGAAGTGTATTCTTAAAGTGAGCATGGCAGCTCAAGCCTGTAATCCCAGCACTCAGGAGGCTGAGGCAGGAGGGTCTCGGTGAGTTGGAGGCCAGCCTGGGCTGCACAGCGAGACAGCGGAATCTCTAGATGCTCAGCCCTGTATACCTCTGCCACAGCAGCTCCGGCCTTTTGGTCCATTGTGCGGTGCACAACGCCCCCTGCAGGCGCCATGCAGACTTCCCACATACAAAGGTGAGCCTGGTGCTCCCTTTTGGCTTCGAAGGCTCCACTGCTCCCAGCCCGCAGGCCTGGTACACAGCTCTGCGCTGTACTTGGCTACTTTCCCAGGAGACCTGAACTCCTCACAGGGCGATCACATCTTTGAAGTGATTGTGTGTGGGGGGGGTGCTAGGGATTGAATTTGTCCTTTGCACTGAGATACGTCCTCAGCTGTTTGTCTGAGACAGGATCTATGTAGTTCAGGCTGCCTGAACTCACTGTGTAATGCAGGCTGGCCTCAAACTCCCAGTGATCCTCCTGCCTCAGCCTCCCAGATGCCACCACACCCACTTCTGGAATTGCACAAACTGCTCAACATACCACGTGTGGAAGAAGTCACACCAGAGGGCACGCAGGGAGGACAGGGCACTCGCACAGGTTGAGCTGAACGTTCAAGAAGGCAGTGCTTTCGCTCAGTGGCTGCTAGGACGAGGTCAGACCAATACCATCACGGGCCACAAACCGGCTTCTTCCGGACCCTGGCTGCCAGCTTCCCAGGCAGCAGCGACTCTTAATTCCCCTGGACACCGAGTGGGTCTGGCAGACCCTGTCTCTAAAAAATGCCTGGGGATGTAGTGCAGTGGAGAAGCCCTGGGTTCAGCCAATCCCTAGTACCAGAGGTGGGGACTTTTCTCATAATCTGTGACTGAGCACCAGGATCTTTGGGACAGCAGAGGGTCATCCTCTTCGGTCTCTGTTGGGCCCTTCTGCCAACACTCAAGATAAAACGGTCTCCCCCAAGTTTGGAGCTGATCTGCCCCTTGTCGAGCGTAGGACAGACTCAAGTCATTCAAGAATGAGCCTGGAGTGGTGGCGCATGCAACTTATCACAGCTCTCAGGAGGCTGAGGCAGGAGGGTCACTGTGAGGCCAAGGCCAGCCTGGGCTACACAGCGAGGTTCTGCCATCAGCATGGTGACAATTTTGCGTGGGCCAGAACAGGGGTGGTCTTCATTACCAAGGATGGTCCTGTGACCCCAGACAGCACAGCCTGACTTTCTTTACCTGAGTTGTAACCTGTGGAAGAAACAGGAAGGTTATGTAACCCATGTTGGCTTAGACCTTGAGTGCCCTCCTGCCTCAGCCTCCCCGAAGTCCAGGCTAGCAGGCACGCACCACCCACCCAGCTCAGAAATGTTACTTTTATCAGGTGACTTGATTTCACTGATAACCAGAGCCCTGGGGCTGAGCCCCAAAGGTCTAACACCTCACCTCCTGGACCCCCCCAAATCCTTCCCTGAGACAGACACGGGGAGTTTTTAATATAAGTGTCCTTTTATTTTGCTATGGAAACAGCGGAATGAACTCGTTTGTGGCTGAAAACAACCTTCCGGGGGAAGAAAACCGGAGTGCTCATCCATCTGGAGAACAGACCCCGGGGTCCGGCACAGATTCAAGGGTGGACAGGAAGGGTTCCATCACACTGGGGTGGTTTCCGGTACAGTACAATGTTCAGAGTCAGCGTCGTTACAGAACAAGGTAGCACTCAGTTTTCTTTTTTAAGTCACAAGTAGTAGCCCCCCAGCCCCTCCCCTGATTCGCAGTCATAATAAAATACGTTTCTCACTCCGAGACCGCACACTGACCCCTCTGGCTCAGGGGACAGGTTTCGGACCGACTCTGGCTGCGAGGATGAAGCTGTTGTTGGAGGGGAAAGGGAAAATCCAAATGCTGGTGCAAAATTCATTTCGAGCCTTTCTGAGCAGTGGCTGACAGAGAATGTGCACAGAAATGTCACAAGGGTCCCCCGCCATGCGGACATGGCAGAGCCGAAGACTTCAGAGTCCCCAACACACACACACACACACACACACACACACACACACACACACACACACTTCTGTCCTTGCCTGGGGGGGGGAACTTGCAGTCACACGCTGGGACATTCAAGATCGCGGCCAGCCAAGGGGCGGGCTGGCCAAGCTGTACCTGTTCGTAGCTACTGCATCAAACGAAAATTGCCAAAGAGTGAAATTCATTTATGGGGGGGAAACAAAAAAGAGAGCAAAGTTTAGGAAATTAAAACAATCCAGTCATTGTCACTGGAAAATGTATCTGTCTTTTACCAAAAAAAAGAAAAAAGAAAAAAAATTTTTTTTTGGTTTTTTTTAAAATAACTTTTTGGAAAGTATTTTTAAGGTAATTTTTTTTTTTCCTTTGGAAAAAGAAATCTTCCCCCCTCTAACCTAAGTGGTGTTTTGCCACTACCTAATTTCTCTCTATTGTTTTGCTAAGAGGTAGATAAAAACAAAAGTGAAACGGGGGTCTATGAGGAGGTCCATTAGAGGGCGGGGAGGGGCTCCCCACTACAAAGATGGCCCTCGGGCTCCCGCAGGGCAAACAATCCTGCTCCACTCTGCGACCCAGCCAGCACCCCCAGACAGGACCGGGACATCCCGAGGTCGCCTACCCCTGGGAGAAGGCGACCCTTTCTCACCCTAAGCTACACAGCGGGCGAGAGGGAGGAGGGGGCGCTGGAGGGAGAGGGGCTGAACGCGAGCCAGGAGGTCGGAGCGGAGTCCCGGCCGGCCCTGCCCACCAGGCCCTCAGGAGCAGGGACCCCGGCAGGCCTGCCCCGTCCCCAAAACAAACCTTCTGTGGCCCAAGCCTCAACTCGCTTCTCCTGGCTGGGAGCCCTGCGCTCACGCAGGCACCCCAGCCCTCGGTTCCAACCCTACTGTGAGATCGAGGTAGTTATGCTCCATTCAGACGCCAGCTCTCCTCACCTGCGGTCACTCAAGTCATGGGCTCCTGAGGAGTTTCCTGCTATTTCATTTCAGGAAAAAAAAACATTTGTTTTTCTCTGTCGTCTAAGTCCGTCTGGATCCCACCCTACCAGGGCGGCCCCAGGCTGTGCCCCACGGGGCGCGAGCCCAGGTACCCAGCTCGGGTCCCCTGCCCTGAACCCGAAGTAAGAACCGACGTTCCAGCTGGTGGTCCCTACACCTGCATCGAAGACACGTTCTGCATCTAAACCACGGAGTACTGGAAGCAAAATGGCTTTTACGTCCCCCGCGACACGAGGTTTTCTTCAGTCTTTCCGCAGTCGCCCCTCAGGCTGTGCTGTCTCCCTTGCCCTGGTTTCCAACCCAACAGTCGCGTGGTCTGCAAGGCAAAGCCACCAGCACCTTCCTAGGGCCACGTGAGGGGAAAGAAAGGAGACCCCGACCCGGAAGCAGGAGGCGGAGGAAAGGGGTGACCTGAGGGTGCCCGGGGCTCCGTGAGGTAGTTACAGCACCGGTTCGGTTTGGCAGAGGGTACTCTGGGCACGAGGAGGGGAAGGCACCCTGGAGACTCAACGGAGGCCCCTCCTCGCCGCCATCTGCCGGGCCTGAAGGGACTCTGAAGCGCCAGCCCCTCCTCCCCAAAGTGCAACCAGAGCAGGGACCGACCCACCGCGGTCTGACTCCGCAGCTGCCCACCTCCCGGGCCCTCCCGGGAAGATCGTGGCCACGACTTTCAGCCTGTCCGTCCGTCCGTCCGCCTGCCTGCCTGTCCGTCTTTGGCACAGTGGAGACCGACACCAGAACCCCCGAGAGCCCCTTCCGTGTCCTCCGGGTCTCACACCTCTGGGGTCTTTATGCCAACAGTGAGGCATAGATAAGAAAAAAGCAAAGAAAACGGGCTGATGGACACAGGAGGAAGGGGCGGGCAGTGACTCGGGCCCTCGAGGGGGTTAAAGCCATCGGGTGCAACCGGCAGATACAGCTTTGAAGTCAGTCAGTGAATCAAACCATTTTGGCTTTCTAGATGTGTTTCAAAGAGTTAAAAAAACATATCCTAAAGAGATGGTCCTTTCACAAAAATAACGCGTGCAGCGCGCACACACAAGCACCTCAGAAAGTGTCTCTTCTCGAAACCATCCGCCGCTCCCGAGCGCTTTCGTGACAGCTTGTGTCTCACCAAGGACGGGGGCAGGAGGTGCCCCAAGACCTGGCCACGGGTCACAGGAGGTCACAGGACGACGCGCACCGAGCACCAAGCCCCGCTCCCGCAGCCTGCTGGGGGCGAGCAGACCCCCACCGGCTTCCTGCGGGCAAACCTCGCGGACAGGGACTCTGCCCACTTCGGGACGCTTTCCGGTCCCTCCCGCCCTTGGTGGTCTCTTCTGGAAGCGAACAAACGAGCCCAAGGGAAAGGACCCGGCTTAACAGGTTCCCGCTGGCTCGGCCCCCGGGAGACACGGGACAGTGCCCTGGGGGACAGACACGCATGGCCGGGTGAGAGGCTGCAGCCCCAGGGAGCCTAACACTGCAGCCGTCACACGTCAGGTACTGTGGGGTTTCCTTGTTTTCCCGATGATCATGTGAACCAGATACCAAAACATGCTTGCTGCTGAAAATCCACTTTCAATCACTAAACGGCCGAAGTCTGAACGTTACCTGCTTCATTTTGGGACAAAGTGTGGAGCCAGAGATGGAAAGAAACAGGGAGACCCTTTCTGTGGCTGGGAATGGTGGGGGGCTCGCTGTCGGCTGGACAGCGCCCCGACGCTTGCCTGCTTCTCCAGCCCCCACGCAGGGGTCCACAGGGAACTGGGGTGGCCTCAGTCACCTACGGCTGGGATCCCCCCCGTCGGCCGGCAGAGACCAAGAAGAAGACGGGACCGCAACGACACCAGACCCGAAGTCAACGCGAAAAGAACCTCGAAGGCACAGCAGTGGCCCCCTCTGCGGCCGAGGGCAGCCTTGTCTTTCTGCGGACAGAATCTTGGCTCTCCTGGTTGTAGGCAGAGATACAGATTTTTTTTTCTTTTGAAAGGGTGTATTTTTTAGTTATTATTTCTCTCCTCGATAAAACGGAGGCAATATTTAAAAATATCACAATGGCACCGCTGGAAGGAAAAACCGGCTGGGATGCCATTCGATCAAGGGAGGCAGAGGGAGGCCGAGGCCCGGGTTCCCTTTCGACCCTGCCAGGCAGACACGTCCCAGGGGAGGCGCAGAGCCACGCAGGGCCCAGCAAGGCCCCCAAGCCCCAG
>NW_022900925.1:34445223-34448121 GCF_012274545.1 Fukomys damarensis
CCCGAGGGCCGCGCCTCCCCAGCCGGCCTGCTGTCCAGTCGGGTGTCTCAAGGGCGACTGGCTCACATCGTAAGAAATCATGCAACATAACTTTCTCGTTTTTTTTTTTCTTTTCATTAAAAAAATAAAATATTCAAGACTATCAGCTTCTCTTTTTGCTTCGCTTTTCTTTTTTTATATAAAATATCAGCAAGCCGCAAAAGGAAAAAAGAAAAAAAAATCAAAATAATTCAAAACAAAAAGCAACAAAACGGGGTGGGGAGGGGAGAGGAAAAAAAAACAGGGCTGGAGGGGGAACAAAAAGGAAAACAATTGCTGAGGTAACTTCATACCTTGAGGTAGTTTACTTCACACACAGCATTGCCTGATACCCACCACACACGCTGTCCTTGCTGCAGCATCAGGAGGAGGCCTCCTCCCGCAGCACACGCGCTAGCTCTGTCCAGGGTCACTAAAGTGCACCACTGGGTAACGTGCATGACAACCCCGAGCCCTAGGACCAGTTCACGGACGGCTGCCGTCCCCTCGAGGGCTGAGCTTCCGGCCACACGAATGAACGAACCTCACGTCCTCCTGCCCCTCTCTACGCATCGGGTCACTGGTATTCGGGACTCCGTGTCAGGCCCACTTCTCACCACGACAGTTAAGAATTCCCGGAGCCAGAAGCCACCCGTTCAAATACTCCTCTAGGATTAAAAGCAGAAGCAAATTCTCTCGAACTGACTGAATTTGCCAGATGACCGACTTTAGCTCGACCGGAAGCCGGGGCGGGCCGGGTTCCCACCACCACCAAGGCAGCCAGTGCTGGGGTGGGGGACGCCCCCCGGAACCAGCCCTAACCCTCCGGCAGCACGTGGGCTGGGCCGAGGGCTCCTTGGGGCCCCCCAATCCTCTGCGGAGCTGAGACTTTATCAAGGGGAGTTCAGGTCCCCTTCCCAGTGCTCACATATCCAATCATTAAAATAGACTTTAAAAAAAATATAAAATCCTCCTGAGAATGACGGGCGTCAGGGCCAGGGCAAGCCCCTGCCCACCCCACTGGGCATTCAGTGCCGCCCACGCCCCCCACCACGAGGCGGGACCCCCGGGGCTCAAGGGATTTGCGTGTGGCGGGGAAACCCGGACAGACTGGGGAAGATTTGAGTTGTGCCAATTTTCCAAAACAGTGGCAATGTGGACTAGATCAGCCCACAGGGAAGGCCTTTTTTTTTTTTTTTTTTCTTTCTTTTTTTCTTTTTTGTGGTGCTGGGGATCGAAAGCTCGCACCTGCTAGGCAGTGCTGGACCACTGAGCTAGATCCCCAGGCCAAGGGCTCTCCTTTTAAACGTGGATTACTATTGATTTTAATCATCTTTCTTCCCGTTTCTCCCCCCTCTTCTAATTTTGTTTTATTGCTTTTGAGAGAGGGGCTCGCTATTCCAGGCTGGCCTCAAACTCGCAGCAATCCTCTTGCCTCAGCCTCCTGAGTGCTGGGATGACAGGAGTGCGCCACCATGCCAGGCTTTCCTCCTCTTTTATTCCCTGTGGCTCCTATCGGGAAAGATTGGAATTAAACTCTGGAGGACGCGCCCTCTCCACAGACTTGCTGTTACAGCAACCACCACGCTGCACTCATTAGTCCCCACGTTATTCTGGTAGCAGTAAAGATAAAACAGCGTGAACATAGGAGGAAGTGGTATCCAGGAAGGAGACTGGAGGTATTTTAATCGATTAACCAAGGAGGGGGAAGAAAACTGGAAAGATTTTAGGGTCAAGAAACAAACCGTCCTTTGAGGTTTTTAAAAACCTGAAGGAAATTTTATTTCTCGTCCCCGTGGGGCCCGACCCCACCGTCTTGGTGGGGCCTGGAGAGCTTCCTCCCACAATCCACGTTTAAAAGCACCCTGAGCTAGTTTCCATGGTGACGCCCGAGGGGTGGGCGGGCTGCTTGGGCCGGTGTTCAGGTGTCTGACCGAGGCAGAGATCAGGGTTCCTCACCGAACAGCTTTGTCAAGCAGGTGGGCAAACCTGATCTCCCGCCGGCCCCAGGGGTCCCTGATTCCCACGCATTCTCAGGCCTGCAGGGCCAGCGGGCTCTCGGCTGGCCCGCGTCCTCAGGACGGGAAGGTGCTGGTCACTTCCTCCGCGCCTGCGCCTGGTTGCTCTGTCCCTTCTGGTGCTGCTGCTTCACTTGGGCCAGGATGTCTCGAATCTTCCGCTGAGCCATCTGCGGCAGCGAGAACAGACGAGGGCGGCGTCACGGACCGGGACGAGGGGGCTGCCGGGTGGAACGCGTCCCACACGGCCCCGGAGGCTCCATGACGCCCCGCCAAGGCCCCTGCTCAGCGCTCCAGGCAGGGACAGAGGCCTGACCGGGGCGGTGAGACAAACGGACGCCGTACCCAAGGGTCGGGATCTTTGCTCTTCCGACCTTAAACCTGTCTTCCTTTGGAATAAGGGAGAAGCCGGGGTTCCGGCTGACACCGGGAGCTCAGCCCTTAGGGGAACCCCGTTGGCTGCGATCACCCTGTCCTTGGCTTGCTGGAGTCCAGCGAAATCTGGAACTCGAGACTGGCATTATTACCCCGCAGGCCGCGGCATCCGCCCCAGAGAGGGTACGGGAGGGGGCAGCGGGAGCAGAGGTTCCGGGAAAGACAACGGCACCGAAGGGGCCACCGTCGAAAATGAGGAGCTGGGGCGTTGCCGTGGTTGCCGTTCTGGGGCCGGGCAGTACTTTCTTTGGCATCCAGTGCAAAACGTGGGTTCGGGGGACTAAAGTCGGACAAACAGGAGTGCGTTGCTAGGCAGCGTGTGACGTGCGTGACGGCACGACGGTGACGTACGAACGTGAGCCTCACGTGCAACGCGTGGAGCTGGCAAATCGAGCGGCCCCTGGTGGCGCCGCCTGGCACCTCAGCC
>NW_022900925.1:34448607-34457055 GCF_012274545.1 Fukomys damarensis
GGAGGCACCTGCGACCCTGGGTCCCCTGGCCACCTGCCGTCCCGAAGACCCGGGCAACCGAATGCACGCAGCCCAGGACACCACCCCAACTCCAGAGCAGACCCGGGGGTGTGGGGTGACGGCCGCCCAGCACGCCGAGGTCCTGGATGGTAACGACCCAGGGACAGAGGGCGGCCCTGCTCAGCCTGCCCGGGGCCGGCTGTCCCCGTCCCACCCTGGCAGAGGGCAGGGAGCTCTGGCCTCCTGGCCCGAGGTTTAGGAACCCAAAGACCCCCGACTTCCTTCTCCCCTGTCCCTGCCATAGCCACAGAGGCCAAAGAGGGAAGCGGACGTCAGCAGGAGCAAAGCTTGAAGCCACTTTCCGCGAGCCCTGTGAGCTGCGTCCCTTGTGACAGGGACCCGGCAGCGAAGGGAAGTGGCCGCGACTTTCCAGCCAGGGGAACGAATGGCGGTCGTCACCTTGAACTGTGCCTCTGGTGGGCCAGTGATGATGACCATGCGGACCTTGGAGTCGGGTGTTTCTGGTGGTGCGATCTACAAAGCAAGGGGCGGCCTCAGAGGGACATTTCCTCGGGAGCCTCCGACCTGCTCCTGCCCAGCCCGGGAGCCCACAGGGGACCGGCAAGGCCAGGCGGAGAGCCGGGCTGGGGTGTGGACTCCCCCGGCGCAGGCGGCACGGGGCACCGGTACCTTGATGGAGGCGCTGGCGAAACGCGACAGCTGCTTGATGTGCTGCCCCTTCTTGCCGATGATGGCGCCCACGGCCTGGGCGGGGATGAACACCTGCACGACCTCTTGCTCCGGGGCCTGCTGCGGGACAGGGCACCTTACCACCAGGGCAAGAGCCAGGACGCCAGGCCGGGCAGAAGGGCCCCTGGGCCTCCCTTCCCCTCCCTGCCAACTTCCAGGGCACCAGAGACTGGGGGGACCCGGGCCCTGCCTACCATGAAGGAGCTGTAGGGGGCAGCCCCCGAGACGCTGCTGGGAGGTGGCGGGACGGCGCTGGACGAGGCCGGGAAGAGCCCCACAGCAGCCAGGTTGAGGCCGGGGATCAGGTGGGACTGCAGCTGTGGAGAGGCGAGGAGAGGTCACAGGCAAGGTCAGCGCAGCCTGTGAAGGGCACTGCTAACTAAGCAGGGCGAGTGGACAGCACCAGTGGGCACAAGAACCTGCCAGACCTGCGGTTTTCCTACTATCTCACACACGCAGAGCTGGGCATGGTGGTGCAGACCTGTGATCCCAGCACTCAAGAGGCCGAGGCAGGAGGATCGCCTCAAATTCAAAGCCAGGCTGGGCTACACGGTGAGTTCAAGGCTGGGCTGGACTACACAGATGGAGCCTGTCTCCTGAGGCCAAAGACCAAAACCCCTTGCCGTGCCCTGTTATCCTAGCACTCGGGAAGCTGAAGCACGAGGATCACTATGAGATCGAGACCAGCCTGGGTTACATAGGTCAGGCAGCCTGAACTACATGGCCAAGACCCTGTCTCCTCTAAAAAAGTACTAATGGGCCTGGGATTTGGCTCAGTGGTTCCGCCGCCTGCCTTGCAAGCACAAGGGCCCAAGTTCGATCCCAGGTACCAAAAGAAAAAAAAAATTAAAAAGGAACAAAATCCAATGAAAATTATGGACCCTCATATTGAAGAGTACAGAAATCACCAGTTTTACATGGGGGCCACATTTGCATGAAAATGATAATCATTTTTATAGGAAGATGACCTGAGACCCGAGACTCCAATCCCAGCGATCTGTGAAACCCACAAGCAGAGCCCCACCCCTGCCCCCAAAGCGCTTCCTTCGGGCCAGGCTAGGAGCTGTGTGTCCCGGGAGGCCCTGGGTTCGAAGCGCGGCACCAGGCCGGGCAGGGCCTCCCTTAAGACGCTGCTGGGAGCACAGGGTGCACACACGCCATCCCACCCACAGGGGGCGACTCACGCTCATGGCGGCCACGTCGTTCTCGTAGGCCTCCCGGACCTTCTTCATGATCTCCTGCTCTGCCCGGCAGCAGTTCTCAATGGCGCCCTTCACTGTGATCGTCCTCTCAGGGTTGTAGAGTGTGAGGTCCTGCAGCCTGGCGAGCGATGGAGCGGCTGGGGCTTTACCAGCTGCCAGGCCCGGGTCTCCAGGCTACCTAACTTCTTTTCATTTTTACTAACTTCCCTTTTTATTAAAGGGAAGTTCTCGCTGTGGAGCCCCCGCTGGCCTTGAACTCGAGGAGATACTCCTGCCTCAGCCTCCCGAGGGCTGGGGTCACAGGTGTGTGCCACCACACCCGGCCTAGGCCGCTAACTTCTGACTCTCTGTCTCTAAGCTCCGGATGCTGGTGGTTACCAGGCGGGAAGCGAGGCTCAGGGCGATAGGCGACAATGCCCATGTGAAGCCACTCTGAACAAAACTGGTCACCTGCAGGCTCTGGGCACTGCCACCGGGAGGAAGCCTGCGGCAGCCAGTGTCCCCAAAGCACGAGGCCATCCCCTGCCTGTGCTTTGCGAGACTGAGAGGGCACAGGGCTTCCAGATGAACCAACCACCCTCGGTTCCCTGGAGAGCGGCCTAGCCCACGTGGGACGAGCTGCAGGCTGTCGCAGGGACGGTGACAGATGTGTGGGAGGACGGCAGCGGGACGGCCAGCCTGGCTCTCAGGAGAGAGACGTGCCCTGCGCTACCCCGATGACTGTGTGCCGACTTCAGGAGGTGGTGGCCGTGCTCAAGGACAATCCCACCCCCACCCCACCGTGCGCCACCCCGCAGGGACCCGCGGCTCACGAGGAGATGGTGATCTTCGTCTCCGTGTCCTGCTCCACCTTCTTCAGGTTGCGCCCCTCCTTGCCGATGAGACGCCCCACGAAGTTATTGTGGGCCAGGATCTTCAGGGGGACCTCGTCAGCCCTGCGCAAGACAAGGGGGTGAGAGCGCATCCGGCAGCGGTGACAGGGCTCAGAGAACCGGGGTGGAGGATGGCCGTCCAGAGCTCAGGGAAACTCGGGGCCACTGATTTGTCTGAATGGTGATGATCCCAACATGTGCACGTCACAGCGAAGTGAACACAGGCTTCAACAGTGTGGGTAAAGAAATCCCAGCACTTGGGAGGCTGAGGCAGGAGGATTGCCTCAAAACCAAAGCCAGCCAGCCTGAACTACACAGACCTTGTTTCCAAAAAAATAAGAAAGAAGAGATAAACGATCTAGTGTGGTGGTGCACCCCTATGATCCCAGCACTGGGGAGGCTGAGGCAGGAGGAACACTGACTTAAGAGGCCAGCCTGGGCTACATAGTGAGTTCAAGGCCTCCCTGGACTACAAAGCAAAAAAAAAAAAAAAAAAAATTAGCTGGGGATTTATTTAGCTCAGTGGTTCTGCTGCCTGACTCGCAAGCTCAAGAACCTGAGTTCAATCCCTGGCATCCAAACCAAACCAAAAAAAACAAAAACACCCAATAAACTCAAAGAAAAAGAAACTCAAACCTAAAAAATAAAATCTGCCACAAATACCCCCGACCACGCTCCCCCCTGCTTTAAACACACTTGAGAGTCCTCTTCCCTGAGTCTTTAGTTTTGTTGCCGTGACTGCCGGGATACCCAGAACTGATTCACAACACTTCCCTTTCCCGTATTCCGACTGGGAAAAGCCGGAAGTTGCATGCAGGATAGCAGTGGATACAGCAGGGCGGGGGGCCTGCCGTGGTTTCACAGCCTGGCTTTCCACTAGGTGGCGCTCGGCTGCAGCGGGTCACTGCGTTTTTCATCACATCTTATAGAGATGCTCATGAAGAAGGGCTTCCGGAAATGCCACCGAAAGCATCAGGAATGACAACGGGGAAGTGTTTAGAGGGGAATAAATGGCAATGTTTCTTTTGCTGGAACAAGTTTTCTAAACTTAAATATTCACCACCCCTTGTGTGTCCCAAATTTCTGCATTATTGCTATTAAAATGTGGACAGAAGGGCAGAGATTTAGCTCAGTGGTGCCGCCACCTGCCTTGCAAGCTCAAGGACCTGAGTTCGATCCCCAGTAACCCCACACACACATACAAAGTGGGTGTCGCTGGGAGTCGTGGTCTGGGAGGCTGATGCAGGAGGATCTCAAATCCAAAAGCAAGCGCACATGTGAGGAGCTGGAGGTCCCTGAGGCCCTGCCCAGCAGATCCTTACGTTTTGGTGTCCTTGGCCTCCTTGTGCATGATCTCCAGGATCATCCTGCAGGCAGAGGAGCAGCCCTCGGGTGTGGAGTGCACGCTGATGGCCTTCTCAGCTGCGCCCGCGTTCTCCTTCCTGTGCACATCGATCCTGTACAAAGGGACAGAGCCAGTTAGTTCCCCAGTGATGGGGCTTTGGGCTTCTCCGTCTAAGACACACAACCCTCTCTTCTTGGGGAACAGCAGTCAAGGACAAAACTGGGGGGGGCAAAGGTCCAGTGGGAGACAGTGACAGTTGTTGGCCACAGGGCTGGGCAGGGGCAACTGTGCCAACAGCAAAAAAGCCAACGCCTGCGTTATGAGCAAGGGCGGGCTGGGATCTGTCTGTCGCCAGGCACACACCGAGTGGCTATGACTAGACAAGGGGTTGTGCTGGAGTGGAAGACGGCCCCCCATTGTGGGGACCATGGATGGTCACCCTCACTTTGCCAGCCTTGGGGCCACCACTAACAACCAGGAAATTTTTGAGCACTGGGAGAAGCTGACTCTCAAGACTGGGCTTGTTTAAGGAGACTTTTAGTGAAACTTTACAGAGAACCCTTTTATTGATGGATCGAGACAGGGTCTCGCTACGTAGTCTAGGCTGGCCTTGAACTCACTATGTAGCCCAGGCTGGCCTCAGACTCTCGGGGCTCCTCCTGCCTCAGCCTCCTGAGTGTGCCACCACGCCTGGCTCATGAGAAACCACCTTGTTAATGACAGCCCAGTCACTGCTGCCAACATGCATCTAGCCCATCTCCCTCCCATCTACCCATCCCTACAGGGGACGGAGGATTGGAGGTGGTGGCCCTGGAAGGTCCCTGAAAACATTCGTGAGAGAAAAGTGCCCCGCACACCCGGCCCAGGCCCGGCCAGCTCCCCGCCTGCCTCACTTGGACTGCGTCTGCTTGGTGATGTTGCGGATGGTGGCGCCTTCCTTGCCGATGATGGCGCCCACATACTGGGTGGGCACCAGGAGCCGCAGCGGGATGTCCGCCTGCTGCTGCTTGGCCGGGGCCCCCGCGGCCACCGGAGAGCCCTGGCGGGGCTGACCCCGAGAGCCGAAACCACCTCGGCGCCCGTTCTCAGGACCCTGCGAGATCTGCTCATCCGGGATGTAGGAGACCTTGAGGGCGTGGTTCTCCAGCTGGTGGCCGTTCAGCTTCATTATGGCTCTGGGGACAGAGACGAGACCCTGGCACTTCCTGCGAGACGACACCAACGACAGCCAAGGCCGCGGCCGGCCTTATTTCTAAGCTCTTGATCCTGTCCTCCCTCACACGTCTATAAATAATCTACTGGTTACGGCGGCTTTGAAGAAAGCTTTGAGAGTGGAAGTTTAAGTCCAACATGGTTCAAGGTCCGGAGTTCGATCCCCGGTACAAAAAAAAAATAAAACTTTAAAATGTTATCAAGCAGGGGGTAGGGATTTAGCTTAGGTGAGGGCCCTGGCTTCAATGTGCCATGAATGAAAGAAGTCACAAAGTACTCTAAAGCTAGGCCAGAGGCAGCAGGAATCTCTAGAACATTGTCAGCCCAGGAGGGACGCATCAAATAGAAAACAGGAGGGCCAGGCACTCGGCTTAGTAGTAGAGCGCTTGCCTACCACACCAGCCCTGGGTCCCATCCCCAGCACTGCAGAAAATGAGAAGGCAGCACAGGGCCAGCTACAGGTTAATAGGCAGGCACAAAACGTGCGATGAGAGGTGGTATTTCTTTATTTTGTTTTGTTGAGACAGGGTCTCCCTGTGTAGTTGAGACCGACCTGGAACTCATTATGTATGTAGCCCAGGCTGGTCTCGAACTCACAGTGATCCTCCTGCCTCAGCCTCCTCAGCGCTGGGATGACAGGCGTGCACCACCACGCCCGGCAAGAGGTGGTATTTCTCAGCCACACGGCTGCGAAGTTAGAAACTGGCAGCGGCGGGACCAAAGGATTCCCTGGAAAGCATGAGCCAGCCGCGGGTTCCAAACCATCACGGCCTTGGGTCCGGTCCACACGGCTCCGGTTGAAACCCTTTTGAGGCCCTGCAGTTTCCCCCGAGCTTCACTAGATGGCGCCGTCGACGCAGCAAAGGCCACAGCCCCACCTTCCGGGGAGGCTCCGCGTCCCTCACCCCTGAAACGTTTGTGCCGTCGACCTCCAAGTTTCTGAACCTCTGCGGTCCGGGACACAGGACAGACAGGAGATACACACCCCGAAAAGTCCTCTTCAGAGCCCAGCCCAACTCCTCACCCCACCGCCCGCACACTCACTGCCTGGTCTGCTCGCGGTTGGAGTAGGTGACGTTCACCACCGCGGTCTCGCTCTCGGTGTTCACTGCGGAGACAAGAGCCGCGGTTACCCCAGCCGTCGGTGGGCTGGCTCAGCCTGGAGTGGGGCCAGTGAGCCGTCCACACTCGCCCCGGGTCCATTCCGAAGCCTGACCCCCAGCACGGCTGGAAGTGTGGAAGGGGCGGGGCTGTGCACAGGGCTCAGAATCTGCCTGCATGTCGCCCAAGGGAGGGGGTTCCAGCCCTGAGGGCCCCCAAAGGGAACGTCTGGGCACTAGATTTGTGTGCGCAGTGAGCCATCTGCTTCAGGGATCTGGTTGCGAAGCCTGCAAAGCCCTCGCTGGAGTTACCGGAAATCACAGGGCGTGGGGGAGCACTAAAGAGGCCGAGGCAGGAAGGTCTCCACAGGTTCAAAAATCAGCCTAAACTACAGAAAGACCCTGTCTCAAAAAGTTCTTATTATTTTATGCATTCTTCTGGTGTTTTGATCCTCGAAGTACTCTCTCCTATAGAATGGGCTGGACACTTGATTAATAGAACCCACCGAACTGGGCCCCTATTTCTCACTCTGGAGAGTTAGTGTCTTTTGAATCCATCACTACTGAGTGAATCTGGGTAGAGCTGTGCTCCACCCTCGGAGTGGGGGCCCCGCTGGCTCCAAGACTGTGCCTCTGGAGCCCCAGGACAAGGTGCTAGGTCCCAGAATCTCAGCGTGAATGCCCTTAACTGCTCCGGCCTTCAGTAGGGTCTCCCCAGCCGGTGGCAGGATTCTGCCAGAACAACCCTTCGGTGACTATTGGCAAAGAGGGGGCCGGAGCTTTCGCAAGCAGCCTGATAAATAAGCAAATTCTATAAAGTGCCAGAAATCGATGAGCCTCAGGAGAAAGAAATCATTGGCAAGAGGCTGGGACAGACTCAATTTTAAATGGTCAGACAGACTGGACTTCACTTAGAAAGTGCCATTTGAGGCCAGGCATGATGGCACAGCCTGAGATCCAGCACGCAGAAGGCTGTGGAGGGAGGAGGATCCCAGCCACTCTGAGGCCAGCCAGGGCTACGTAGTGAGTTCAAAGCCAGCTTGAACTACATAGCAACACCCTGTCTTAAAAAAAAAAAAAAAAAAAGAACTTTTGGGGGGTGGGATTTGAGTCAGGATCTCACAATGTGCTGTGTGTAGTTCTGGCCTTGAACTTGCTATGTAACCAAGGCTGGTCTCAAACTCTTGGAAATCCTCCTGCCTCAGCCTCCCACTGGGATTACAGGTCTGCACCACCACGCCCAGCAGGAATTTATAACCCTGATAATGGAGAAACCTTAAAATCCTACCACATGTTTATGATTTTAGAGTCTCAATTATTCCTTCTGTGAGGCCACTCTTCAAAGATTCTGCCGCCCAACCTGTATTAACTAATAACTTCTCTGCTTCTGTTTTAACTGAGCAAAGACATATGCGGCCGCCAACAGGGACTTCTAAAAAGAAAGGCGAGGGCCGGGGATTTAGCTCAGTGGTTCCGTTGCCTGCCTCCAAAGTGGAAGGTCCTGAGTTTGATCCCCGGTACAAAAAAAAAAAAAAAAAAAGAAGGCTAAAAAGAAAGGCGACCAGTTGGTTATTCTAGCCAAAACCAAGGAAAGGGAAGCTTTTCAGGCAAAAGGGTTTTAAGACAGGGCATTGTGGTGTGTGCCTGTAACCCCAAGAGGCTGAGGCAGGAAGATTGCCATGGGACACCAGTCTCAAAAGTCCACAAAAGGGCTGTCCACTCCCACAGATGGAACGCACAGTGTCATTACTAAAATCGTGGTTGGTCCCTCAAGCCTAGGGACCCCATGCTGGGAACCAGGGACTTTACCCAAGCTTCTTCCTGCTTGACAGAGAGAGCCTGAGAGAACCCCGTTTCCACTGGGAGCAGCGGGGCCCCAGCCCGAGCTGTGAATCTAGCTCCTCCCCACGCTGAGGCAGAGCAGAGCGGAACCCAAGCCTCGCGCGCCCTACCGCGCCACGCCGCGC
>NW_022900925.1:34466714-34469244 GCF_012274545.1 Fukomys damarensis
GGGTGCGGCCGGCCTGGGCGTCCCTCTCCTTCCCGCCCTGCCCCTCCTCGGTGGACACCCCAAAAAGCCGGTCGGGCAGAGGGGACGCCCCAGGGCAGCCTCTTCTCCCACACTGACCACCCGGAGGGCGCCTGCCAGCCCCGCCCCAGCCCCCAGCACTCACTTCCCACCGCAGCTGGGGCGGGATGTTTCGGATCTGGATCTTCCGGCTCCTGAAAGGCAAGAGGAAATAACAGTGAGGAAAGATCCAGATGTTTTAGGACCCGTGACCCACCTGGTGTGAGCGTTTCCAAACCGCACCGCAGTTTGCTCCTCCTGGATTTCTGCTCACAGTGACAAAATCTTAGAATGACTAACTTTTTAGGCATAGAGATTTAAGAAGAGATGTCTCGGGTTGTTTTCTTTTTTTCTTCATTATTGAGCTTTCTCGTTCCTTTAGCCAGGCAAATCTGTGACCCTATGCTCCAGCCACTAGAATACAAAGTTAACTTAGACACAAATTATTAGCCAGGGATAGTGGCTCGTGTCTGTAATCCCACCACCAGGGAGGCTGAGGCAGGAGGATCACCGGGAGTTCACAGCCTGGGCTACACAGTGATACCCTGTCTCAAAAAATACAGAAGTCACTAATTAACCTGGCAATTACTTCACGGTACCTGCCCCACGCTCTAATTGACCTGGAGGCTGAGGGCACACAGCAGCACAGACGGAAGGCCGGGGCTCCGCAGGCACTAGCGGAGGCGGTATTGGGGCCCCAATTTCAGCCAGACAATCGTGTGGTTAAGCCCCTGTTATACATATGGATTGAAACCACTTATTAGCTCGGATCCTTAAAAGATTATTTTACTTGAAGGCCCAGTGCCTGCTTGGTAAAGCAGGGATAATCCGTATTCACAGGCGGTGGGTGCTGGGACACAAACTTTATAAGCCCTAGCCAAAGGACTGGAGTGCACACTTCAAATGTAACCATAGACGCACCTTGGCGAACAGTAAGGTAGGCGTGGCTACCCATCCAACCAGTGCCAGGCCTGTGCTGCCCTCCCAGTTAACTCCTTCCCATCTTTCTAGTTTTCGAGACAGGTCTGGGTTTGTGGTTCAGGCTGGCCTTGCTTTGAACTCATAGCAATCCTCCTGCCTCAGCCTCCCAAGTGCTGGGATTACACACCTGTGCCACCACACCGCAAAACTTTCACTTTGGCATCTCACTGTTTTTGTTTGTTTGTTTGGTTGGTTTTTTTTGGTTTTTTGAGACAGGGTCTCACTATGTAGTTGAGACTGACCTGGAACTCACTATGTAGCCCAGGTTGATCTCGAACTCACAGAGATCCTCCTGCCTCAGCCTCCCGAGTGCTGGGGTCACAGCCACCAGGCAAGGCTCACACAATATGTTCTTGTTTGATTTCATTTGTTAGTTTTGCTGGGATTTTCCGTGCTGGGGATGGAATCCAGGGCCTCCCCTGAAGGCCGCACAGGGCCTGCTCTGACTCCCTCCCTCAAATGCCTCTCACAGAGGTAATCGGCCCCAGCAAGGCTCAGCGCACCGCCTAAATCAATGCCCTGGTCCCTAGGCTGAAGATGGACTTGATGCATGTTAGTCAATTGTCATTTAGGTCTCTGAATGCCCTGATCAAACTCGGTTCAAGGTCAAGTCCGTCACAGTCCTAGAAGCTGGCAGGAAAGTCCCTTCGAGCCTGTGAACAGGCCCAGCCTGGGGGTCCCCCACCTCCTCACAGGCCCGGGATCGACCAGCGACCCAATGGGGCCACCAAAGTCCTACTGCGCTGGGGCGGGGGGCGTGATGCCAAGTCCTACGGTCAATGTGGGGGCAGCAGCTGCCCGGCCAGTAGGTCACTCCACTGGGACCAGCGTCCGGGTGCAAAAGGCAACAGAAGGGTCTCCAGGGTCCCTGGTGGCCCAGCAAGTCTCGTGTGGAGAGCTTCCATCCACAGAGCGCCTTCAGGAAAATTCTTGCTGGACGGAAACGACAGGAAAAGGACACGCACAGAAGACATTCTCTCTGAAGCCGGGCATGGAGGCCCACGCCTCTGATCCCAGCTCTCAGGAGGCTGAGGCAGGAGGAGCGCCAGGAGTTCGAGGCCAGCCTGGACTACATAGTGAGACCCTGCTTTTTTAAAAAAAAAAGAGCATTTTTGAGATTTTTGAGGTGCCCTGGGCCCTCTCGCCCTGTAGGGCGCCTTCCCTGCAAGAGGGGCGCCCGCTTGTGTCCTGGGTTGGGGTCCTCCGCACAGCTCACTGGATGGCTGCCGGAGAATCCGAAGCGATGTCCCCACTGGCTCCCCGGGGGGCACCCCGACCTCCTGCCCGAGGAAGGCGGTGGGCGGGGCCCAGTCCCCTCCGAGTCACCGCTGAGGTCAAAGGTCAGCGCTTCCCACCTTCAGGCCCCAGGGGAGGGGCTGCCTTCGCGGGGCGGCGCGGAGGCGAAACCCAATCTGCGCCGGGCGCTAATCCACATCCTGGAAGCCCGCGCGCCGGGTCTGGAACGTGTGGAATGCTGGGGAGGGCGGAGGCG
>NW_022900925.1:34469539-34472137 GCF_012274545.1 Fukomys damarensis
CTCCGCCCCACCTGCAGCTGGAGCCGGGCCATGCGACAGAGACCGCGCCAGGGAGGGGTCCAGTGCCAGCCGCCGGGGCCGTGGCGCCCTGAAGAGCATCAGACCGGCTGCACAGAAGTCAGAGAGGACAGGAGACGGAGCATCGCTGGAGCAGGCGCAGGGCAGGACCCGAGTGCGAGGAGCCCACGCGCAGCCCACGGCCACCGCCGCAGTGATGAGGGCCGAGGTCTCACCACGCAGCCGCCCAGACTGGAATAGGGATCTGAGCTCGAAACCAGCGGACTCCAGGATCTTTCCCATCGGCTGCAATTTTAATGACAGAAAGGCGGGATGCCCAGGAACAGCTTCAGGAGTGAGGAAAAACACAGAGCTCACGTGGCCAGATGACCAGGGGCCTCCCCGGGGGTGCTGCTGTCCCCCGGGCAAAACATCCCCCTTTGCGTTCTCGAAGCTCCCTTCTTGTTCCAGCTGCGTATTCCCAGACTCTGTTTCGGCAGGATCTCACGAGGTAGTTCAGATTGGCCTCAAACCATGTCGATGCTCCTGTCTCAGCCTCCCAGTGCTGAAAATACAGGCGTGTGTCACCAGGCCTGGCTCTATTGGTTTTTATTTTTGGTTTTGGTGCCAGGCAGCAAACTGAGGTCCTTGTGCTTGTGAGGCAGGTGGGGCACCACTGAGCTACGTCCCCACTCCTGCCTGTTTTTGAGACATGGTTTCACTACGTAGTCCAGGCTGCCCGCCAACTTGCAGAGATCCTCCTGACTCAGCCTTTCGAGTGCTGGGACTACAGGCTTGTGCCATCACACCAGGCTTATCATTTTGCATGATCTGTAAAAGTTCTAATCTTCTGCCAAACAGCTCCTTCCTCTTTCAGCCTCCAGGTCCTGAGGGGAGGGGGTCACCCCACATTGTGAACAGCCCCTCCCTAGACGCAGAGTTCCTGGGGGGGCGGCTTCGGAATCTTGCCAAGCTGGGGCTTGGTCCGGGACGCTGTCCAGAGTGCAGCCTGAACTCTCACCTGCGGCCCCAGGACGTTGAGGAGATGGTAGATTAGACCCTCCACCTCCAGCCCCTCCCCAGGGCCACGGTGCAGCCTCTACCTGTGACCTGCAAGCCAGGCTTGCAACTCTGGCTCTGTCCCTCACATCAGGGAAACAAGGAGCAGGGTTCATCACCTTCCTGGGGCCCTGTATCCCGGATAGAGACTGACCCTGCCTTGCCTGAAAAGGAGCTTTCTTAACTCTTGAAGGACTTGCTCTGCCTCAATGGTCTGAACAATTGGCTGTTAGTTTGCCTCCAGCAGAAAAAGTGTGAACAAAGGCCACATAATTTCAAGACTGGGGGATTCCTGAAAACTTTGGAAACTGTAAGTGCAAACGAAGATACAAAGCCACGCTGAGTGTGGTGGAGCGACCTGTAATTCCAGCAGCCTGCAAGGCTGAGGCAGGAGGATCCCAAGTTCCTGAGACCTCGCCCCACAAATAAGAAATAAAAATGAAGGGCTGGGGATCTAACTCAGTCCTGGGCTCAATCCCCAGTATTGCTAAAAATGAGAAAAGATACACACCCATGATGGCACTCAACTATAATCACACCACTCAGGAGGCTGAGGCAGGAGGGTCGATGTGAATCTGAAACCTGCTTGACTTACTGGCACCCATTTCTTTTCTCTTTTTTTTTTTCCTTTTTGGTACAGGGAATCGAACTCAGGACCTTCTGCTTGCATGGCAGGCGGCAGCACCACCGCGCCTCATCCCCAGCCCCACGTTACCCATTTCTAATGGAGCATCAAGAAGCCGGCAGCCATGACGCCCACCAGGCTTCCGGGAAGAGTGCAGCTGCCTGCCCGGTGTCTTCATGCCAGAGGTGACCTTGGTGGCCGTGGGGCTGGACACATGCGGGGTCCGAGGCCACCTGTGCACTCTGAGCACTTGCAGTGTGCCTATGGCCTATGGGGACACTGCATTTTTAATTTTATTCCAAGGGCTGATGTAATTTAACTTCTGCTACTGTGAATTTTACAGCATCTAAGTACAGATGATCTCTGAGGGAAACTTAACGTCTGGATTTTGCAATGAGCTGGTGTAAAATACAATACACATGGGACGCCCCAGATTTTAGTGCCTCCGCAAAAAAAGAAAATACCTCATAAATTACTATTCATGTTGGCCGCATGCTGGAGTGATGGCCTTTACTTATTTATCTTTGGTGTTTTGGAGACAAGGTCTTGCTATGCATTTCATGCTGGCCGTGAACTCTCAGCGATTCTCCTGCCTCAGCCTCCCCGGAGCTGGGATGACAGGCGTACGCCACTGCAATCAGAAACGAAGATCTCCCTTCGTGGCTCCCTCTCCGTCGCTATTTAGGTGCTGGGCTTTGTGCCACCAGGCTGGTACAGGGACGGCAGGCTCCTGCACTCATAGAGCTTCCGGTCCCGTGGGGACCTTGGCTGGTTCATTTGAGCAAGGAAGGGAGTGAGCGAGGGTAGCCGGGGCCCGGAGGGTGGCTGACCATGGCCCTCTGCCCAGCTGGCAGCTGCCCACAGCGCCCACCTCCAGAAATCATCTCTGCACTCAGCCCTTCCCCCCCCCCCGCTTC
>NW_022900925.1:34472212-34473997 GCF_012274545.1 Fukomys damarensis
CCGGAGGGAGGAGGCGCTGGCGCCATGCCCAGGGCTCCGTGCCAGGCGACCCGGCGGCCACGCAGCCAGACAGGTGCTGGCAGGATGAGGGCTCCGGGCTGGGAACAGGGACTCACTGGGACGGGAGCGGTCGGGCTCCGCAGACGCCCCAGGAAGGGGAGGGGCAGAGCTTGGGGCACCGGAAGCAGGGACATCACCGGAAGGCACCCCCATGTCTGTGAACAAGCGGTCCTTTAAATGTGGCACCTGCACTCCTGCGTGAGCAGGATTCCTGCGTGAACACTGGAGCACCGGCCCAGGAAGAGGATGACACACACACCGCCCTTAACCGGTCATCAAAAACTTCCAGTTGAAGAAAATCAGATTCTTATTTTGAGACTGGAAGAAAAAAGCCCCTAAACCTGCTCCAAAACAGTCACCCTAAACTGGGAGTGGTGGCGCACACCTGTGATCTCAGCACCGGGGGAGGCTGAGGCAGGAAGATCTCCGTGAATCTGAGCTTGAGGCCAGCCTGGACTATATAGTGAAGCCGTCTCAACAAGAACCGCCGTCCTTGTGTAGATGGAGAAACTGAGTCTCGGAGGAGAGACTGCCCCAGTTGGTCGAGGAACTAGAATTCGACGCCCCAGGCTTCATTTCCCTGAGCTTTGCTGCCTTCTATCTGAAGAGGAGTCAGCTGTCAAGAGAGCAGAAGCCGGCGCCTGGAGCAGGAGAAATACCCACATTCTCTACGGTAAGTGCGTGCCAAGTGGCTGTTGCTGGCTCTAATCTGGGCACGAGATTTAATTTGCAGACGAGCTAACGACCCTATAATTCGCCTGGGCGGCTGTCAGAGGTCTGTGAACGGGCGAGGAGTCACGTTCCTGTCTTGCGCAACAGAGCGGCTTAGGTGGGCAGGAGGCAAAGGCGTGGGTGGGGACGCTGCAGCCGGCGCCGAGCCTTCAAGTGCCCATCTCTCGGGGCGCACGGGTTGGCAAGGAAGCCGGAAGATTGTTTTCCCCCAGCCCATCTGGGCAGGGCCAGAGCACGCCAAAACGGAAGCTCGGGGACAAATGACCTCTTCAGACAAACCCCAATTCCGCCTGGGTCACCTGGGGCCTGACTGCTTGTTCTCTGCCTGGTCTCGCTCTTTAACCTGAGTGGACCTCACGGGGAGCTGGCCACGGCCACCGCCCCACAGTGGAAATGTCCACGAAAAGTCATGAGAAGAAAACCTAAAGGGACACAGAAAAAGGCGGTTCAGAGGCTGAGGCAGGAGGGTCGCTGTGAGTGACTACAGAGTGAGACCAGTCTCAAAAAAAAAAAAAAGTGAGCAAAGCCAGGTGTGGTGGTGGCACACACCTGCAATCCCAGCTACTCGGGGGGCTGCGGCAGGAGGGTCACAGGTCTGAGGCCAGCCTGAGCAACTTCGCCAGACCTTGTCCAAAATGAAAAAGAAAAAGGGCTGGGGAGCGGCTCAGTGCGGCTCAATCTCTAGTGCTGCCAAAGTAAGAGAGAGAGGAAGGCAGGAAGGCAGGAGAAGAGGTTCCGGGACGTTCCCTGGGGGGCAGCCCCTCTCCTGCGACTCCACAAGGGCTGCGGTCCAGGGGCCACTGGGGCGATCCGGAGTCCAGGCAGGACTGGGGCAGCTGCGGGAAGCCTTGGGGCGACGGCAACCCCAGCACACCAAGAGCTGCCGCGCCCCAGCGTCCCGCCCTCGGTATAAGAGAAAGGAGGAGGCCGGCTGGGGCCCACAGACCATGCGGGACGCCCTTCCAAGGCGGTGGTCAGAGGCCTGCTGACAGG
>NW_022900925.1:34474183-34486328 GCF_012274545.1 Fukomys damarensis
AGCCACCGGGAAACCCGAGCCCCGGCGGCTGTGACAGAGGTGGTCCCCTGGGGGAGGGGCCGCGCCGGCGTGGGAAGCGTGGGGGTCCGAAGGGCCCGGGTGGGGGGCGGCATTCCTCAGAGACCCGCCGGCCTCCCACCGAGAAGGGCCAGCTCCTGATCTCTCCGGTAACTGCGCTCCGCTCCGCACTCAGAGCCCACGAAATAACCCCACACAACCCTCAGGGCTGAACAGCTGGAGCCTCTGAGTCACCAGAGAAGCTTAAGAATACTGTGGTTTTCTGTTTTGGTTTGGCTTTGGTTCCTTTTTTGAGACAGGGTCCCCCATGTGGTAGTGCGGGCCAGCCTTGAACTCATTATGTGCCCCAGGCAGCGATCCTCCTGCCTCAGCCTCCCTGAGTGCTGGGACTGCTGGTGTGACCACTATGTCCGGCTTGAGAATACTGTTATGTCCATTCTACAGGTCCAAAAAAGGGCTCGGAGGGGTCGCAGGACTGGCCCAAGGTGACCTGGGCCATCAGTGGCCCTACCAAAAATGTAACTGAGTCCTTGCTCCCTAGAACGGGCTTGTGACAAGGGTCTCTTCTGGGTCCCTTCCTGCAGGGAGAACGGGGGGGGGAAGCATCTCCCCACCCCCCAGGCTCCCACTGCCCAGGTCTAAACCCAAACCAAAGAGGGGTGTGGCCAAGAGCAGCAACCTGGTGCCTCCAGGGTGTCAGAGGGTGAAAGGGCCAAACCCTACATTTCCTTGATTTACTGGCGTCTCTGGAGATGGGGGGGGGTGAGAAAACACAGGTAGGAAGAGTCACGGGCCCCAGATCCCGTGTCCCACCGCTGTAGACCCGGGAGAGGCCAGTGGTGACCCCTGGCCTCCCACTGACTCTGCCACCCCTAGGAGAGCACAGCCTCAGGGACACACACACGGGAGCCTCTGGTGGGGTTTCTGGTGTCACATGGAGCTTTGGGGCCCTTCTGGGCTGGGTGGTGGTCCATGCCTGTGATCCCAACACTTGGGAGGCTGAGGCAGGAGGATCGCTGTGAGTTCAAGGCCAGACTGGGCTACACGGTGAGCTTGAGGCCAGCTTGAGCTACAAATACATAGCAAGACCCTGCCTCAAAAAATAACCAAAGGACAAACAAGCACGGAGCTCCGTGATGTTAACACACGGTACCTACACATCAGCACCCCAGCCTGTACCTTCTCCCCACGGATCGCTTCCCCTCTGGCAGGAACTGCCACCCCCTCCAGATGGCGGCCTGGGTCCCCCAGGCTCCCCTAACTGGTGCTCCCTTTCTTCTTCCTAGCTCGGCTGCCCCTCCCTCCTATTTTAGCTTAGGGCACCCCTGGAGGACTACGGGGAGAAAGGGAGCGGGGCAGGGGTTCACCCTGCACCCCCTCCGAGGAAGAGCCCCTCCCCAGCCCTGCACCTACACAATAAAGCCCCCCAAAAAACAAGGCTTCGTGCAGCGGAGGGAGGAGAGACAGGCAAAAGTTCTCGCTATTTTTTCTTCTTTTTGTGAGACAGGGTGTCTCGCTATGTAATTCAGACTGACCTCGAACTCGTGAGGATCCTCCTGCCTCTGCCTCCCCAGTGCTGAGATTACAGGCGTGCTCCACTGAGCCTGGTATTTTGGGTGTTATCATGATTTCAAAATAGCCGGGGATTTAGCTCAGTGGTACAGCACCTGCCTCGCGAGCGCAAGATCCTGAGTTCGATCCTCAGTACCAAAAAAAAAAAAGACAATTTTTTGACAAGCACAATGAGGGGCCTATGCCTGTGATTCCAGCACTTGGGAGGCTGAGGCAGCAGGGTCACCACAAGTGCGAGGCCAGCCTGCACTACGTAGCAAGTTCAGGGTCAGCCTGAACTACATCTCGAGACCCTGCCTAAAAAACAAACGAAGAAAGAAAAAGTACCTTTGCTTGGCCTGTAATCCCGGCTACTTGGAAGGATCTGAAAGGAAGACACAGTCCCCAGCCTGAACTACTTGGTGAGACCCTTTCTAAGGGGAGGCGGGGGTAGAAAGCAAGGATATAGAGGAAGAACCTCGAGTTCCAAAGAAAAATAGTACTTGATAAATTATAGCTATTTCTAAATCCACTACAAGACCAAGGGCTTTGGCTTGCAGGAAAAGCCACACAATGGCAGAATCAACAGAAAGAAAACTGGGTGAAGCACAGCACAAGAGTCCAGGAGCGGCCCTCACGCACCCTGCTAAAGGTCTTCCCAAGCGCGCTGTGAAGTTTGGTTTGCAAGGTTTTGGTCAGCGCAGGGGATCATGCCTGGGGCCAAGCTGCATCCCTTCTCCCGAACTCAGGCTCGCTCGCCGTCCTCCGGCCTCAGCCTGTCCTCAAGCTGGAGGGCGTGGGCCTCATAAGGTCTTTTAGAAACTGAATGGCCATGTCCAGTCTGCACACCCTCAGGCAAAGGCTGCTGTGGGAGCTCCGTGTCAGGGCATTTCTCCCCCTCCATCCCCAAAGCAGATAGAAGGGTATAACAAATAAAGAGGGAAGCCCTGGAGATAAGAATACTCAGTCAGGACAGGCGTGGTGGTGCACACCTGTGATCCCAGCACTCGGGAGGCTGAGGCAGGAGGATCGCTGTGAGTTCGAGACCAGCCTGGGCTACATAGTGAGTTCCAGAGCACTCTGAACTACAGAGTGAGACCCCCCCCCAAAAAATTAAATAAATAAAAGTTGCTGGAGTGGACATTTTTTTGCTTTGGTTTTTTGAGATAAGGTTTTACTAGGTAGCCCACGCTATAGCCTCACTCACGGTGATCCTCCTGCCTCAGCCTCCTGTGTGTCAGGATTACAGGTGTGCACCACTTTGCCCAGCTGGAGTAGACTTTAAAAAGTGACCCCTGGCTAGGGATGTAGCTCAGTACCAGAGGAGGGCTCTGGGTCCCATCTCCAGCACAGCCACAAAAACAAAACAAAGCAAAACCCACAACCCAAACAAACAAAAAATAAGCAACTCTGCTGTTCCTCCCCTCGGACCTCCCAGTCCCGGCCCAGCCCAGCATGGCTTTGCCAGGGGTCATCTCTGCCCTTTACTGCAGGGCGAACTCTCCAAATCCTACCGGGCCCGGGTCTGTCCAGGTCCGTCTCTCCTCCCAGGCAGCTCTGAGCCCTCAGGGAGGAGGGGCAGCGAGTGTCACATTCTCAGCACCTCCGCTCAGGTCCCTGACTCCCTCATTCTCTCCTCAGAGAACCCAGGGGAAGCTGAGGGCTGGGGCTGGGCTTCTCCAATCACAGCAGCCCCTCACTGGCGATAGGAGAGGCCACATCCGGTTGGGAGCCTGCTCCCCAGGAGGTCCGTGTCACCTGCGTGTGCGGCCTGTGGGGTCCAAGCCTGGAGCACCGAGGGCCTGAGACCCATGCAGAGAAGGCAAAGGCAGAGGAAGCGGGGGACAATGAATTCTGCTACCTCCTGAGCACCCCAATTCCCGGATGCTCATTTTATCAGCTCGCTAAGAGCAGAATACATACACTTCTGCACCCGGAGGGGGAGCTGCTCTTCTTTTCTAGACCTAAGAAGAGCGTCGCTGTTCCCTTCATCCTGAATTGTGTTTTTGCTTTGTTTTGTTGAGACAGGGTCTCCTTGTGGAGTCCAGGCTGGCCTGGAATGCACAGCAATCCTCCTGCCTCAGCCTCCTGAATGCTAGGATTACGCGCATGCACCACCACACCCGGCATCTGAATTCTTACTACACCTCCATCATCTGCAGATTCCTGTGGTTCCTCAGGCCCCAACCCTGCCCTACAGGTAAATTTAGTAGTAACCCTAACTTGAAGTCCCACCCGGAGGCTGGCCCAAGCAGCAGCAGAATTTAATCAGCAACAGAACCACAGGCCCTGTGCCCTGTGGCTTCTCCACCACACTGCTCCATCTTGCTAGCCCTCTTCTCTGAGAAAGTGGGCAAGAGGTGTCCAGGGTCTGGAAGGCTGCCCAGGGGACACCGGCCATCTCCCGTTTCAGCACAGTTACTGCGGCACTGGACACGGGTTCCCTCAGACCTTAGTGTCCAGCACTGTCCCCCAGGAAAAGGGCCAAGTGTACCTCAACATCTGAGTCCAAGCCTTAAGGAGCAGGCAGCTGCCACACCGTACACAAGGATGGATGGCACAGGAACTGGGTTCCAAGCACTTCTGACTGTGATCATTTCCGGTTCTCAAGAAACCAACCACAGCCCGAGAAATAGAAAAACTTGAAAGGGACACAAACACTGGCCATACAGGAGGCGGAGAAGTCAATTATCTAAAACAAAATAATACCACAGAAATAACAGCACTTTTTTTTTTTTTGGTTTTTTGAGACAGGGTCTCACTATGTAGTGAGACTGACCTGGAACTCACTGTGTAGCCCCAGGCTGGTCTCGAACTCACAGTGATCCTCCAATAGCACTCTTTTATAGTTCAGAAATGGAGCCTCAGAGCCTGGCATGGAGGCAAAATCCTGTGATTCCACCATTCCGGAGGCTGAGGCAGGAGGATTGCTGAGAGTTTGACGCCAACATGTGCTACACAGCAAGATCCTGTTTCCAAAAATTAAATAAGGAATTGAGGCCCTGCTTCTCCACACTGGGTCTCCTGGGAGACCTGCCCCCCGCAGAGGGTAACAGTGACTTAGGGTGGGTCCTCAGACTCACCTTACCTGGCTTCCTCACTCTTCGAGCCTGGAAGAGCTGGGAACCCAGACAACCTTCATACGTGGGAACAGTATTTTTGTTCACCTCTGAATTAATTCCTATTTGGCTTCTTACAAACTCTCTCCCATCGTCGGAAGTAACTGCACGCTTCCATTTGATCTGTCCACTCAGACAGACGATGGATCTGAACTGAAATTAGCTCCAAGTGAAAAATAACCGGACAGACTCCTTAACCCTCCTTTCCGAAGGACACGCGGAGACTGAGAAGAAATCCACAGGACAGACGTGGCAGAAAGGGTAGGAGGAGGTTCAGAGATCCCTACTTTTTTTTTTTTTTAACCTCCTCCATTTAGAGAAAACTTTCCTCCAATTCTTGTTTTAAACGAAAAAGCAAGTTCCCAGCCATGCCTTATCACAGTCCCTCGTATACTCTCCAGCCACCAAAACGTCCCTTGTCTAAGCATCGGACTTGTGTGCCTAGGAGCCTTGGCCGTGTCTGGATGGATGGTTGGTTGGGTCAGCAATTCTTTGAATCGCCCCACTGTATGTCCTATTTCATTCAGAAACAGCTTCCTGGAGGCAGCCAGGCCCCTGGGAGCGGACGCCTTCTGTGATCAGCTCTTTGACTGCATCAAACCGACAAGGCCCAAGGGCTGGGGATGTAGCTCAGTGGTTCCGCTGCCTGCCTTGCAAGTGCAAGGGCCAAGTTCAATCCCCGGTACCAAAAACAACAAGGCCCAAATCGAATGTTTCCCGGGGTTCATCAACACCCCCGAGACACAGTAGCCTGTGTTTTGGGGTCTGGATGGCCCCGTCCCCGCACCCAACACAGCACCGTCCAAGCCTCAGCAAGTCCTGCAGGTGGATTCGCCAAGCAGGCGCACGTCCACCCCAATCAAAGGCCACCGGGGGACCAGACGGACACCCACCCTCCACAGCGCGGGTCCTTAAAGAGACTTTTCCTCCTGTTTTTTTTTTAATTTTTTTTGTTTTGTTGTTTGAGAGGTGTTTTACAAGGTGCAGCACAGGAGGAAGTGGACATGAATGGACAAGACAGAGTTTCCGGTTAATTCCGAGTCGAAACAGTGGCCGAGACCTCGATGAAGTCCCCGGAGCCAGTGGTCAAGTGGAGGACTTGTCCCTCTCGGGCTCTTGCTGCAGCCGGGCAGCCGGGCCGCCGGTGCAGGCCCCCACTTCCCTCCCCTCACCCCATGCCGCCTCCCACTGCCCTTCTTACGGGAAGGGCTCAGGAAGGAGGGAGACCCCTGGTTTGGGACCTGGGACCGCAGGGCCCAGTCTTGGGCACCCTGGGAAAGGACGTTGTCCTGAGGCGCAAAAGGAAGGTGGGCGGATGCGAGGTGGGGACCCCGCTGGTGCCACCGTGGCCACTCTGCTGCTTGTCCTTTTCCTTTTTCATCAAACCAGGTAAGGGAGGAGGCGAATTCTGAACGCAGAGGTAGCCCTGCCCTGTGCAGACCGCAGACCCTGCCGGGTCCCTAAACCCTGCAACTCTTAAGAATCTTTAAAGAGAGGGGAGTGAAAGAAGGTGGTACGAAAATTCCAACGGCTGGAAACACCAGTTCTTCAGATGCCTCAGCTTCACATGGGATCATTCAGTCCTGGGATCAACCACCCCACAGGGATGGCGGTACAACCAGTGCCCGTCTTCTCAGCACCAGTCTCTGAGCTTGAACAGTTAGCACTGGCTAGTCTTCCTTCCACTAAACCAGGTGGGAATTGGTTTTGTTTTTTTGTTTTTTTTTGAGACAGGGTCACACTGTGTAGTTGAGACTGACCTGGAACTCACTATGTAGCCCTGGCTGGTCTCGAATTCCCAGCGATCCTCCTGCCTCAGCCTCCCGAGTGCTGGGATGACAGGTGTGCCCCACTACAACCAGCTGGATGTGAAATTTTGAAAATGTATACGCACTAGCCCTATCTCAATGGCTGGTACACATTCTGGAATAAGTAAACTCACAAAATAAACTTCAGAAGTATACACACATACACAGGCCAGATTCTAAATGATACATATTAAGGTGATTTCGAAAGAGTAGAAGCTCAGAATCTTCAAAGTAAGAGCCTTCCAATCACCAGGGCAATGTATTTCTGAAATGCAATGAAGACAATGTTTTGTCTTGCTTTCTACCAACAGCTCTGCTGCTGACACTATGAAAACTATACATTTGGAAAAGACAGCTACACTCTGCTTTAGTTATGGGAACTGTAACTGCAGGTTTCCTTCATTAGTAAAATGTTCTCCCTCTGAGAACATCAGAGCTCAATTTCATGTCTCTAATTCGGGTCAAAAATTCAAGGATTATGGAAACCCACGTTGCTTCTACAGGACAAATACACTGCCCTTAAGAACATCTCTGGTTTTTTTTTTTTGGTTTTTGAGACAGGGTCTCACTATGTAGTCAAGACTGACCTGGAACTCACTATGTAGCTCAGGTTATGTGGTGAGGTTGTTCTTGAACTCACAGTGATCCTCCTACCTCAACCTCCCAAGTGAACATCTCTTCTTGCAATACTGACCACCAGAATAAGAAACTAAGGACTTTTTAGCAATAAAGAAAAATCAATTACCTTTGTAAAGTTTAATTGCTATCTGGAAGCTAGAAATGACAGAAAACCAACTTCCGTGTTTTCTGCAAAAATAAACACAAATTTAAGAACCATTTTTCCACTCCAAAAAAAAAAGCCTAACCTAATGGAAAAGCCTTTTCACTAAGAGTTCTAAGTGTTGGACAAAGTGACATCTCTCACCTTACTTGATTTTTCCACTTTCTTTCTAATCTCTACTTAAAACCATTAAAGAAAGTATCTGAAAATATCTCTCTTCTGGTACCTTTCATTCTCTCACTTTTTTTTTTTTTTTTTTTTTTTTGAGACAAGGTCTCACTGTGTAGTTGAAACTGTCCTGTAACTCACTATGTAGCCCAGGCTGATCTCGAACTCATAGCGATCCTCCTGCCTCAGCCTCCTGAGTGCTGGGATTACAGGCGTGCACCACCACGCCCCGGCTAGTCAATTCCCTTGTTTTGTAAATGCCCTTCTTTTTTTATTTTCAGCCTTTAACTACTATACATTTGTATTTTTTTTCCCATCAAATGGAAGATTCCTAAAGGTAAATTTTTGAGCTTATTTTGAAAATATTTAGTGAGCCAGTGAGTTCTTCACAATCTGTATAAATCATCTTTTAAAACTGCAATTTTTAAATTTTCTCTTTTCATCCATTCACAAGACAATTTTCACAGATTTTTTTTTTAAGCCACTAACACCAGAAATTTTAACTCTGAGACTCAAGTTAGGATGCACTGCCTTTGAAGCGACTAGTTTTCATTTTGCTAGTTGGAAATGTAAGGAAATACGTTAGCCCAGCTCATTTTAAGTCAGCCTACAGGACAGAACTATCATTATCAACTCAAAGAAATCCCCAAACTCGGGACTGTTAACTTTCAATATATTTCCACTGAGAAAAACGTGCGGCAACTTTTATCTTTTTCTAGTGACACCTTTTATTTTGATGATACTGACAGTAAATCTGCGATCGAATTCCTCTAAAAAAAGGCACAGCCCCACAGTGGCAAGCATAACAGAAGTTCCAAATTATTACAAGACAATTTCCTTCAGTAACAAGTCTCCCAAAGATCATTCCCTCACCTGACCACTCAGGTCTCTCAAAAGTAAACACATGCAAACCCACAAAGGCTTTTCAAATGCTTTTGGCTGTTCTACTCCTTACCAACACTGGACGGTGATTCCATATGCATGTGTGAATTCTCAACAAAATTCCCAAATTGTTAACCAAATTCCACCACTGGCTAAGCAGGAATTTTGGGAAGGTGACAGAGAAATCTAATGTTACCCATTTAAAAAATTCAAATTATTTGCTATTTTTGGCTTGAATATAATGTTGTCATGGGACTTCTTAATATAAACTATATTTATCAGAGAGGTTTTGAAATGAGAACAAAATATATTAATACTTTTAAAATCAGAGCTGATCAAAGGTAATTTCTGCAATAAATCTTTTGTTTGATTTCCCCAATTTTAAAGAAAAAAAAACAGGAATATTAAGGTTGTTGGGCTCTATGAGACTCTTGGAAATTTAAATCATTAACTCCTTTGGAAGTAACTTTTATCAAGGAAAGTTTTTTATTTTAAACAGTGGACGCTAAAGAATATATACTCCGAGATATAAAGATACTACATGAAGCTCATTTTGCTTAGTCTGTGAGCCTTAATTAACTCGTTTTTCTCCTTCTGAGATTAAAAAAGCCAGTAACAAGCCAAGACCAAGAACACACAAACTGAAGACACAAACAAGCTTCCTCAGAGAACGGAACATGATACAGCAAACTGACTTAATGAAAACAAACTCTTTGTTTTTTAAATCCTGGGTCTTTAAAAAAACTGATTCATGCTAGAAAAATGAAGTCCCTTCTCACCACCAGCAGTGCCCCCCCCACAAAAAAGAAAGAAAAGGACAACAGAATCAATGTTTGGACTCAAAAAACATATCAGGAAAAGGGAAGAACACACAAAAGATCTAATTTAATATGGGTGTGGAAAGGGATTTTTTTTAAACCCAGTCTTCTCACAAGACACCCCTCTCCCCATTCCAACTGAAAAGGGCCCTCAGTAAAAGCATTTTGGAGGGAAAGAGCCCAGAAATGGCTTAAAAGCAAGCAGACAGCTTGAGGAAAAAGATCCACAAATGCAGGGCGCCGTGAAAATTAAAATATAAATGTTTTGAGTTCCGTTTCATCACATTTTGCGATTTCTCTTTGCTTTTCATTTCATTCCCTTTAAAATTTAAACCATTGTCAAAAGCAAAAGGAAAAATGTTCACATATTCCAGAATTCCGGTTATGAAGAGATATATTTCCCATCAACACTCAGCTTTCAATCCAAATATCCACACTCTTCAATAAATCTGATGTTAAGTTTGTTTCTTAGTTTCATCTCCAGAAAATGTTTCAAAATGTACTTTTTTTCCCTTCCTTCAAATTTTATTGTCTCTTTATTCCTAACTCTAATTACCTTTCCAATAAGCGTGTTCCAAACATTTGAGCTTAGGTCACAAGCTCTATAAACATAGTAGCAAGCCATATTGATCATATGTGGGTACAACACTTTCCAGTTACTTAAATATCACAAGATAAACCACCAAACAGATGATCTCCGAGTTAAAACTTTCTACCAGATCCTTTCACAGCTTTATCAAAGATAAAAAAAAAAAAAAAAAAAAAAAAAAAAAAAAAAAAAAAGGCAGTCACCCACCCAGAAAATGCTCGATTACTCTGCACAGCCAACTGGAAAGTGGAAACAAGGGTTGAAGGTTGAGGGGAATCAAAGATTTCTGGGGGCTCTTACAAGACAGGGAGAGAAAACACACTGTCAGTGTGTTTAAAGTCTGAGGATCGAAGGCAGAAACAGAGTTCCATGAAAGATCTGAAACCCACCATGAATTTTTGGCAAGCATGACAGAGGTACCCCATTTTGTTGGAGGAGAAAGGGTATTGGAATACACACACACACACACACACACACACACACACACACACCCACCATTCATCCACGGAGTTCTAGACCCTCCAAAGAGCCCCAGCTCCCAGCCTGAACAAAGCTCTCACCCCAGATGGTCCGCTAGTAACAATGGGCTAAAGGAGTGGGGGTGGGGGTCCTAGAGGCTAGGAAGGCCACAGCAGATTCTTTGGAAAATCCAGTTGGGAAGGGGACGGTGTAAGACCTCAGGGACTGGGGGGTCGGGGGAATTATACCCGTGTGTAGCCATATAGTTGTACACATCGCCACATACACGTATTGTCTCCCTGTTACAGAAATAAGTAACTGCACGACCTAAGAGGATTCTTGGGGTGGGTGGAGGGCTCTCAATGCACATTCCCTTAGGATTTGGAAAAGGAACACCCTAAATCCACTTTAGAATTATGGCTGGGGGGGGGGCTGCGTAGAGCCCGGATAGGAAGCCGCGCCAATTGCCAGGCCATGAATCTCAACTCTGGAGATCTTAAGCTTCCCCACAAAAATGGCCCCACACTTTGAGGAAACTCTGTAAGATTTCTACATCCCATTGATTTTTCCCCCCTGTAATTCTGCAAGTAACATCTTTCAGCTTACCTCAGCCCAAACTCCCCCACCCCAACAACAACCACTCATTCTAAGATCTTGGCCACCTTCCCTCCCAGCCCCCAACATCCGGAGTTGGGGTGGGAAGGCCCGCAACGCGTTTCTTCCCCAGGAGTCTCCATGGACCCCTGAACACCATCGTCCCACCCCTCCCAAGGGCTCTTTCTTACCTTTGTTTTTTGGGGACCGAGTGCTCAATCTCTAGGCGTTTTCCTTGCAGTTCCACTTTCCCTAAAGATTGAAACAGATTTTTTTAAAAAACCGTGGGTATACAGGAGTGAGCGGGACCAGGGAGGCAGGGGGAGGGGAGACACCAGAGTCCTGGGATCCCAGTCGGTCCTAGGAATCCAGCCAGCGGTCCGGCAGGCCAATAGGAAAAGGTTGCTCTGGGAATGGTGGAACCTGTAAATTCGTTTCCTTAGTTTTTGCTTTAATCACGGAAACGAACTGTGTGGATCGCTCTGCGAGTCGACTTGGGAAACGTGCGAGAGCGTTTTTTGTGCGCGCCCGGCCTGCACGGCTCACGGCTCCCGGCTCCTAGCAAAGGGGCGGTGGGTGGGGTGGGGAACAAACTTTATTTTTCGTCGGAGCCCCGGCGAAAGGCTCGGGCCGGCACCTGTCGGGCGTGCGGGGGCCCCGGGGCTGTAGGGTCTCGGGCGGGCGTCTCGGAAGCAGCATGGCGCCTCGCGCCGCCGCGCCACCCGCTCACGCCCCACTTTCAAATCAAATCAAAATGGCTCGAGCCCCCGGGCCCTGGGCGGGACGCGGGAGCCCCTTCCTCCTGGGCTCTGCCCGAGGGGTGCAGTCCGCCGGGAAAGCTGGGAGAGATGAGACGGCGGGGAGGGGGTGCTGGAAAGGCCTAAAACCGAGGAAGGGCACCCGGGGGTGTTCGAACTGGGGGCCCGTCCAGGGCGGCCAGGAAGGGGCTGGACTTGGCAGTAACGCCCAGATCGGGGTCGTCTGGGCGCCCCGAAACCCCCCTCCTCCTCGGCCACCAGCCAGGGCACCCGCCCCCGTCGAGGGGAACGGAGGCAAAGGGAACCCCGAGCTCCCCATCCGGGGCTGGGGGAAGGGCGCGGAGACACCGGTGCTTGGAGGGGCGCAGGGGCGATCGGTGTGGGGGGCGGCGGCCAGAGCCGAGCAGACGGGGCTCTCGGGCCCGGGGCGTCGGCGTGCGCTTACCCGAGAAAGTTTCGATGGCTTTCATGGCCCAGTGCTCGTCGGGGCAGTCGACGAAGGCGTAGCCCGACTTGACCAGGAACGGGCCGCTGTAGGAGATCTTGTGGTCGGCGAACACCTTCTCCAGGTCGGCGGGGGTGACGCTCTCGTTGAGGTTG
>NW_022900925.1:34488412-34492045 GCF_012274545.1 Fukomys damarensis
GCGAGCGGGGCAGGAGCGCTCGGGGGGGCCCGGCCTGCGCCCCACCTGCCTCTCTGTGCCCCGGCGCCGGTCTCCAGCCTAGTTTTAAAACGAACCAAACCCACGAGCTGCAAACGGGGCCCGCCGCGTAGTAGGCGCTCAATAAACATTTGAACGAAAAGCGAGCTGAAATGAAGTGCAAAGGGGAATCCCGGAAATCAGGAGTCCAGAAACAAATTCCGTTCGCCCGAAGGCTGCGTGTGGCTGGCTGTCCGGGGACCTCTTCTTCCTGTGTGGGTTTTTGCAAAGCTCAAAGATGGTCTCAGAAAGGGTGCTGTGTTCCGTGGCCTTTTGCCACGGGGGAGCCCGCAGCTCCCTTAAATCTGTTCTGTTAGGGAAGGGGGAAGAGGGTGCCCCAGGTCCCAGAAATTCGCCATTGTTCTTTTTCCTTTCGTGAATCTTTCCGTATTGATAAAGGCACTTCTGGAGTTTGTCCCTGGGGGACCTATCTCCTACTCCATCTCTAAAACAAAAGCAAGTTGCACCCCCACCAAAAAAAAAACTACTGACCTTTAAACTACGGCCCAGGACAGATCGCCTTTTACTATGCTAAAGTTAAAGGGGGAAAAAATTTTTTAAATAAATGAATTCAATTCACTTTGAGGTTGACTTCTTTTCCATTTAAAAATGTAAAAACAAAAAAAACAAAAATATATAAAAAAGGAGAAAATATATACAAGAAGTCTAAACGTTAGCTGAGACTAGCCAGTTTGAAATGCATTTAAAGTGACAGTGGGGGAAAATATGATTTATGTCAGTAGTCTTTAGAAATCTTTTAAAATTAATTATTGATCAATTGAAACTGATTTAATCAGCTTTTGGACTGAATTTTGATTCTCTCCACACACCCTTCCCCCAAAAGAGGGGTGGTTTTGTTTGGGGGGGCACAGGAAACACTGGGTGGGCTTGGTTCTGGGTCCTCATGGGTCTGCTCAGTGACCTGGCTGTTTGGTGCTGATCAGGGCTGTTTTCTTCCGCCCTCTGAGCCTAAAATGAATCTGGAAGAAGGGTTAGACCTAGGTTAGGGAGAGGAATGGCCAGACTTGGAGTCCCATAACTTTTCATCTTTTCATGCTTTTGGTTTATTATTATTATTATCACTGACTGCACAAAACTAACAGTACTTATTTTTTATTTTCTACATTGCTTTTTTGGGAAAAGTGAATCTTCCATGCACAGCTAGATGTTAGAGTAAAATAAAAAAATACGCTGCATGATTAATTGTTATTTTCTTTCTTGTGCTAATAAAATTATTATTGTTGTTTCTTCTCTGCCTTTCTCTCCTCCTCTTCCTCCTCCTCCTCCTCTTCCTCCTCCATTTTTCCTGCAGAAGGATTTGGTCTAGTGATGGAATTCCACTCGCTTCTCAATTCAGAACCTCTGAAACTTGACTCCTTTTGAAAGATAGGATTCTGATCCATTTTCCATTTTCCTCCAATGGGAACAAATCATGCTGGGGGTGAATGGGAGGGTAAAACAAAATTTTAAAAAATTGGAGATAGGTTCTACAAATCAATTCCACCATTGTACAAAATTAATTTTATTCTTAAATATTTCTTTCCAGCATCTGTCTGAAGTTTCACATCTTGTCACCTTAATTTTTATGTCCAGATTTCACTGCTGTTGAACCATCTACTTGCCCATGTTTTCCCCAAGTTTTCCTAACATTTTTATTCGGTCTGATAGAGGTAAACCATTGCTTATTATCTGTGTATAATTGGAAACGTGGAAGTTTTTAGTTTTATAAAATAGTACAAAATAGGTTGAGGCATATAATTGTTTTCTTTTGGATAAATCTTCAGCGTATATAACTCATTTTAAATCTAACAGACTTCTATTTTTTTAAATGTAACAAGAAAAAACAAAATACTGAAAAACAGGAGGTAAATACATTAAAATAGAATTTTAATTTTGTATTTCTACTGAATCATAGTCAATTTTACAACAAAAAATGTGGTCATATATATATATATGTATATGAAATATATAAAAAAAGAAACTTCCTCACAGCTTTGACTTCAAAGAAATTTGAGGAGTTGGTCTTTTTTGTTTGCTTGGATTTCATTTTATTTGTTTTTTGTTGTTGTTTATTTTTTTCATTGTTGCTGCCCTAGGAAGGTTTTGTTTCTTCCTTCAGTTTGAGGTATTAGTGTGGTTCTTTTCAATGCCTGTAAACTTTGAGAAAGTGTAGATTAGCCCCAGTTTAAAAGCACATGCAACATAATTATGTGCTTAGGATATCTCATAAAATGTAAGAGAACAAGAACAACAATAAAAAAAGGAAAAGTTCCCTCTCCAAATTACCATTCACTCCAAGGTATTCAGTATCTTTCAACCCTTAAAAAGAAATGTATTTATCACAAAAATGGAAGAACTCAGAGTGGAAAAAGAACTTTAAGGACAATTGGCTGTTTTACTGTGGGTTACACAGCTTGTGTGATGAAACCTCTCAATTTTTTGTTTTGATTCTGACGTACAATGTAAAAACTTCAGCAAAGAAGGGCATGATTTAGTTTACTTTTTTAAAGTGATGTTAATTCATGTTGTTACTAAATTAAACTACTCAGCCCCTATTGACAAATGTAGAAAAAAAATAGTTGAGAACATTCTACACACAGAATGACTGCCTTTTATTTTATTCTTTTAAACTCCAAAATGATTCATTTAAAAGATAATGAACAAGTTTGTTTAGTTCCTACAGCACAAAATCCAAAATAAATCACCAGTTCTTTGGGAGAAAAATTGCAAAAAAAATGTTTAAGTTCAACAAAAGACAACTATTTTTAAAGTAAAACAAATTATAAAAAGCATCAAAAGAGAATCCATGCCTAAATATTCTTTAGAATAGAAATACTGAGATAATTCTGTATTTGAAATTAACACATCTTCTAAGTATTCAAACTTATTTCAAAAAAACCACAATAGCCAACTCCATGAGGATAATTCATCTTAATTTTTACAACGTCTATGAATTTTAAGAGTAAAAGTTTTTTCCTACCCGAAAAAAAAAATATTTTTGTTTGCTTTTTAAAAAATTACATTCCTAGTAAGATTAATTGAATTTATTCCTGTTTCTAGTTAGGATTTTTTTTTCAGTATCCATCTAAAATATTTCAGAGTTCTAGAGGGGGGAAAATGGTGCCATGTCTTTTTTAAAGTTATTATTGAAAAATTAATACATCACTAGTATTCTCTCACCAAAAAAATAATTATCACCAAGAACCCTCCATCTATCTTCATATTACAAGCCAGTTTTATAAACAAAAAGGAATCAGATAAACAGTATTTTTAACCGATTAATTAAACGGAGATAAAATTCCTCAAGTGATTTCTGGTTCTCATGAGTTCATCTAGAAGAGTTTTGATTCACACACCTCTCCCCAAACACTTTCGAATCTGGTAAGCATCTGTATTGTTACGACTTCAGTTCTCCAACCTGGAGCCATAGGGTCAGCCTTTCCATGATAAATTACTCTATACACTTTTAGGGTTTTCATTTCCCAAACGTGTGGGTCAAGTGTGCCAGAGGCACGACGCCCACGTCACCGCCCCTCGGCCCTCTGCGGGGTCCCAAGCCCCCCCTTCCTCTTCCTC
>NW_022900925.1:34492066-34496250 GCF_012274545.1 Fukomys damarensis
ATTTTTCTTCTGCCTCCGACACTCAATTCCTTTCCTCCTCCCCTTTTACCTTTAGCCTCTTTTCAATTTCTCCTTTTTCTTTGTTGCTTCTCTTCCCCTTTCATCCTCCTCCTGCCTTCCCGCCATCACTCCCTTCTTTTCTTCCCACTGTCCTTTCTGGGAAGAGGAACGCACAGACATTGGAGCTACTGGGGGCACCAAACTGGAAACTTGGTACCTCTTCGGGGAGGACCCCCGCGCTCCCCTGCTCCTGTTCACCCAGCATTTCTTGTGCCTCTTTGTATCATCTGTCTGTGTCTTAATGTTGCTTCAAAGCAACTTTGTTATCAGTTATTTTGTGGGTCAAATCCTTGAGAAAGGAGACTTATGTATCACTCAGGGAATCTGACACAATTGTTAACAGGTGTCCAAAAAAAAAAAAAAAAAGATACAGCGAAGAGGAATGTTAGAGACCCCAGAGGGTAGGTCAGTATGGTTAGATAAAATATTGCTCTCACCCTATCAGTGCCTTTATAAAGTGAACACAAAAACAAAAAAACACCATAATCATGAGGAAAATACCGTAAGTGCAGCCGCAGGGGAATCCACTTCCAGAATAGCCCTGTAATCTAGTGCCCAGTGCCAGCTACACAGCCTGGGAATTGTTCCCAAGTGGGGGCAAAGGAGCCCTTGGTGGCCAGCAGAGTCACCGGCCTTGTCCCTTTGTGAGCCCAGGATGCCACACGGGGTAACAAGTCCAGAAGGAACTCTGCAGAATGTCCCCTGCCCAGAACTATCTCGGGGTCGTCCTTCTGGGACAGAGGCAGCCGCCCCAGTGACTGAGAAAAGACCTGTGCTTTTGTCACTCGGAGCTGAAGTTTCCCACTCAGAGCCACGGGAGAGGCTCCCTGAAAATCCTGGCTCTCGGGGTAACTATAAACTCCCAGAAAAAGGCAAACCAATTTTACAGTGGCTACGGGGAAACAAATATCCAGCAGGTCATGAAAATAGAGTTGGGGTTTGGAAAATATTTCTCAGATTAATTGTTAGCAAGAATGTAGTGAAATCAAACATTTCACGTGGCCAAATACGACAGAACATTTTTACTTTGTCGTTTTTCGGTGCATGGAATGGGAAGGGAAAAAAAATTTAAGGCAATAAGAACCGTTTAAAATTCCAACTGTTTGCCTTAGGGTTTATACTTTGAATACTCTAAAGTTTATACTTTTATACTCTACCATGAATTCAGTAGAAGTTTTTTTCTTTTCAACCTTAAAGTGGAATAAAATTCTTTATATGTGCTACCACATGGGTGAATCTTGAAAACTACTGTGCTAAGTAAAATAGACATAGAAGGCAAAACAGCACAAAATTCATAATGGGTAGGAATTTCAACTGAGGGTAGTGAAAATGCTCGTGAAACTGTAGTGGGATGTGTTTGTCCTACATGTGAGCGTACTTAATGTCCCTAGATTTTACACTTAAAATGATTGCAATTACAACTTTCGTTTTCTATATTTCACCATACTTTTTTGACAGGCTCAATCTCTCTCTCTGTCTCCATTTTTTTCGTTGTTACCGGGGATCAAACTCAGGACCTTGCGCTTGTGAGGCAGGCAAGGTGCAACAGATCTAAATCCCTGGCCCTATGCTTTTAAAAAAAAATTAGCTCCTCAAAGAAAAACTGCTTGAGCAAACCGGGCTTGGTGGGGCATGCCTGTAATCCCAGCACTCGGGAGGCTGAGGCAGGAGGGTTGCTCTGAGTTCGAGACCAGCCGGGGCTACACAGTGAGTTCCAGGTCAGTCTCAACTACATAGTGAGACCCTGTCTCAAAAAAAAAAAAATAACTTGAGAGAAGATGTGGAGTTTGCTTGTTGGTGGATGTGTTTTCTGTAACACTAAAGAATGAACCCAGGGCTTTTGCACCGAGCGACATCTCAGAATTTTTATCATTATTATTCTTAATTTTGAGACAGGGTCTTGATAAATCACGAAGGCTTGGCACCCTTCTGCCTCAACCTCCTGAGTGTGGGAATTACCACAGTGCCAGCACACCTGGCTTCGTGTACAGGACAATGTTACAGGAGCGTTGTTTATAACAAAATGAGCTCAACTGTCTGTCAGCAGAAGGAGGAGTAAGAAGAGTGTTCAGCCCCGGGTTCTCATGTCGCGGAGTCCTAGTGAGCAGTGACAGGAGGTGAACGTCCGCGGTGTCCGCGGTGTTTACCCAGTGGCTGAATCTCAGTGTTCACCAAAAAAATTAAAACTGAAGAACACACACACTGTGGTCCCATTTCTATAAATTAAAAAATATGTGAAGCTAAGAGTGTATCATTTAGAAATTCATCAGAATAGGTGCAACTTCAAAGAAAATGCCGAACACAGAATTCCTGAATACAATTGCTTCAGTGTCAGTGATGACTGGTCGCAGAAGGGACCCAGGGTACTTGGAGGACTTCGAGGTTGTTCTAGTTCTAAAACTTAGTGGTCAGTCGGGCGTGGTGTCGCACACCTGTAACCCTAGCACTCAGGAGGCTGAGACAGGAGGTTTGCTGTGAGGTTGAGGCCATCCAGGGCTATAAAGTGAGTTTAAAAGCCGGGCGTGGTGGCGCACACCTGTAATCCCAGCACTTGGGAGGCTGAGGCAGGAGGATCTCTGTGAATTAGAGACCAGTTTGGGCTACATAGTGAGTTCCAGTTCAGTCTCAACTACATAGTGAGACCCTGTCTCAAAAACACAAACAAACAAACAAATAAAGTGAGTTTAAAGCCAACTTGAGCTACATAGTGAGACTCTCAAAAGACCAAAATCAGGGACCAAGGATTTAGCTCAGTGGTTCCTGCCTGCCTCAAAAGTAAAAGGTCCTGAGTTTGATCCCCAGCACCAAAAAAAAAAAAAAACACACACAAAAAAAACACAAATCAATCAATCTTAGTGATAGTTTCACAAGTACAATAATGCATTATTATTCTTGAAACTCTGTGGGTAACCCTATATTATCTATGTTAGGTATCTACAGAGTCCACCAAAAAATATACTCAGTACACACACTTCTGGAAAAGAAAAACTTGCATAAATAGTTTAATACTAAATTTACCGAGACATTGGGAGATAGATAGAAGTGACCCTCCAAGTGGTGGCTGCTGGCTTCCAGATTTACAAGTACAACGGATGGCTGCCTGGGTAGCCTTGGTCACTGACATTGCTACACCTGCATTTTCAATTTTTTTTTCCTAAGGGCTGTCAGTGTAGTCCGTTTTCTGTGATAGTTGACCTCCTATAGGACTCCCCCCATAAATAAAACTCTTCGGGTATTAAATCAGGAGACGGTGTGGTAATTTAACTGCATTTCTTTGTCCTAACCATTGTCCTTGAAAATTCTTTGTTTGTTTGTTTGTTTGTGTATCAGGGATCAAGCTCAGGAAGTTAGGACCTTGTGTTTGGAAGGCAGGCAGCAGAAACACTGAGCTAAATCCCCAGCCCTTGTTTTGTTTTTTAAGACAGGTCTACCAATGCAGTTCTGGCTGACCTTGAACTACTATGTAGCCCAGCCTGACCTTGAACTCCCGGCAATCCTCCTGCCTCAGCCTCCCAATGAGTACTGGGATGATGGGCGTGTACCAACACACCTGGCTGCCCATTCTGATCCAGATAAACTCACACTTCTTTGGGTACTGTGGCAGTGAACTGTCTTGTTGAAAGAAAACATTTTCTGCCGGGCGTCGTGGCGCACACCTGTAATCCCAGCACTTGGGAGACTGAGGCAGGACGATCGCTGTGAGTTCACTATGTAGCGAGTTCCAGGTCAGTCTCAACTACATAGTGAGACCCTGTCTCAAAAAAACAAAACAACAACAACTAAAAGAAGACTACAGTCTTGAAGTCCATCCATCTAGCTAGAAATGTCTCAAGCTCATTCTTTTAATGGCTGAGTAGTACTCCATTGCATATATATAAAAATCTTCTTCATCCATTCATGGGTTCATGGGCATTTAGGCTGCTTCCATGATTTAGCTATCACAAACTGTGCCACTATAAACGTGGGTGAGCATATATCGCTGTGGTGTGATGCTTTTAATTCTTCTGGGAAGAGGGCCAGGGGTTTTAGCTCAGTGGTTCTGATGTCTGTCTCGCAAGTGCAAGGACCTGACTTCGATCTCTGATCCCTGCCAAAAAAAAAAAAAAAATCTTCAGAAAAGACCA
>NW_022900925.1:34496386-34508853 GCF_012274545.1 Fukomys damarensis
TTTATTTATTTATTTATTTATTTTTTTTTTTTGGTTTTTTGAGACAGGGCCTCACTATGTAGTTGAGACTGACCTGGAACTCACATTGTAGCCCAGGCTGGTCTCAAACACACAGCGATCCTCCTGCCTCACCCTCCCGAGTGCTGGGATTGCAGGCGTGCGCCACCACTCCCAGTGACTGGTGGATTTCTTGATAGCAGCCATTCTTTCTGGGGTGAGGTGGAATCTCAATGTTGTTTTCATTTTCATCTCCAATGACCAGTGACATTAAACATTTTTTCGTTTATTTGTTTGCTGTTTATACTTCTTCATCTGAAAAGAGTCTATTCATTTCAGATGCCCATTTTTGGATGGGGTCTTTAAATTTAGGAGGTCTGATTTTTTGGGGGTAGCAGGGATTGAACTCGGGTCCTTGCACTTACAAGACAGGCGGCAGAACCCCCTGAGCTAAGCCCTCAGCCCCTGATTGTTGTTTTAGTTCTTTATATTTCTAGCTAGTAGTCCTGTGTGTGAGGAGCAGCTAGAACATTTCTCCACGCTGTCTCTTCACTCTCTTGGTGGTTTCTCTTGCTGTGTGACAGCTTCTTAGTAAGATGAGGTCCCACTTGTTTCTTTGTAGTATTTCCTGTTTGGTCTGGGTTCTGTTCACAAAGTCTTTAAGGACGCCTGTGTCCTCAGGCATTAGAATCCTATTTAGTGTTTGTGTTTTGTTTTATTTTGTTGTACTGGGGGTTGAACTCAAGACCTTGTGCTTGTGAGGCAGGTGGTGGCGCCACTGAGCTAAATCCCCAGCCCCAGTGTTTCTGCTTTAATTTTTCATTTTTTTTCCTGTACCGGGAATCTAACTCAGGGCCTTACACTTGTGAGGCAGGCAGCAGAACCACTGAGCTAAATCCCCGGCCACCATTTTCATATTTAGATCTTTGATCCATTTCGATTTTAGTTCAGTGCATGGTGCAAGCCATGGGTCTAGTTTCAATCTTCGGCGTGCAGAAAGCCGGTTTTTCCAGCACCAGTTATTAAAGAGGCTGTGTTTCCTCCAGTGAAGTAGTTTGGCCTCTTTGTCAGAGATGAGGCGGCTGAGTGTGTCTGGAGTTGTTTCTGCACCTTCTCATCTGTTCCATTGATCCCCAACTCTTTGGCTGGTACCATGCCGTTTTCATCACAGTAGCTCTGAAGTATAGTTTCAGATCAGGGATTGTGGGGCTCCCTACCCAGAATTATTTGTTACCCAGAATTGCCTTTGCTATTCCAGGTCTCTTCTGGTTCCAAATGAATTTTAGGATTGTTTTCTTTAATTCTCTGAGATATGCTGTTGGTATTTTGATTGGGATTGCTTTAAATCTGTACAGCAGTTTTTGGAAGTACGGCCATTTCCCCTAGATTAGTTCATCCTACCTAAGAACAAGGGTTATGGTTCCCCCCCACACCAGGGATTGAACTCAGGACCTGCGCTTGTGAGGCAGGCGGTGGCGCCACCGAGCTAAGTCCCACCCTGTTGAAGATTATTGCATCTGTTTGAATTGGGGAGATTTGGCCTATAGTTCTCTTTTTCAGTTAGGCCCTTCTCTGGTTTGGTTTTCAGGGTAATGTGCGCTTCTAGGAACATCTTCCCTTCCGATTTCATTAAAGAGCTTGAGAAGCAGCGGCATTAGAGCTTCTCTACATTTCTTTCTTTTGTTTTGTTTTGTTTTGGTTTGGTTTTTTGAGACCGGGTCTCACTATGTCGTTGAGACTGAGCTGGAACTCACTATGTAGGCCAGGCTGGTCTGGAACTCACAGCGATCCTCCTGCCTCAGCCTCCGAGTTCTGGGATTACAGAACATTAGGTTATTTATAACAACAATGACAAAAATCAGAAAAAGCTGGGCGTGGTGGTGCAGGCCTATAATCCCAGCACGTGGGAGGCAGAGGCAGGAGGATCACTGTGAGTTCAAGGCCAACCTGAACTACATAGCAAGACCCTCCTTTGTGGGTTGGGGATTTAGCTCAGTGGTTTTGCTGCCGGTCTTGCAAGGACCCAGGTTTAAACCCCAGTACCAAAAAAAGTGACAGAAAAAAGACCCTGATTCAAAAAAAAGAAACAAACAAATATTAGGTTATTTATTGGCACTTGCTCTGTTTTCTGATATGGGAATTCACTGCTATAAATTTCCCTCATAGGACTGTTTTCACTGCATCCCACAAGTTTTGGGATGTTGTATTGGCATTATAATTTAATTGTAGAAACTGTCCAATTTCTTTCTTTTCTTTTCTTTTCTTTTTTTTTTTTTGTTGGTGTTTTTGAGACAGGGTCTCACAACTTAGCCCAGGCTGGTCTCAAACTCACAGCAATCCTCCTGCCTCAGCCTCCCAGAATGCTGGGATCACAGGCATGCACCACCACGCCCGGCTAAAACTGTCCAATTTCTTTAATTACATCTGTGACCATTGGTTGTTCAGGAGGATATTATTTAATTTCCACGTGTTTATGAAGTTCTGGTGGTTTCCGTTGCCACTGATTTCCAATTTCATTGCACCATGGTCTGATAATACGCATGGGAGAATTTCAGTTCCTTTGCATTTATTTGAGTGTGTTCTATGACCTGGTATGTGGTCTCTTTTGGAGAATGATCTTTGTGCAGCTGAGAAAAATGTGTATTTCGATGTTGTGGGGTAGAACATTCTATAGATATCTACCAAGTCAATTTGTTCAAAAGTTTGGTTCAGTTCTGATATTCCTTGTTGACTTTTTGTCTATTTCATCTATTTATTTGTGACAGTGTGGTATTGAGGTCCCCTGTTACAATTGTTTGTTTGTTTTTTGTTTTGCTTTGTTTTGTTTTGTTGGTACGGGGCTCCCATTACAATTGTATTAGAGTTTATTTGGTTTTTCATGTCCATTAATATTTATTTTATACAGTTGTGTGCACTGGTATTTGGTGCATATATACTTGTGATTGTCATCTTTTCCTCTTGGATTATTCTCTTTACAAGGGTGTAGTGATCTTTGTCTGTCTTAATCAGTCTTGGCTTGAAGTCCATTTCATCTGCCAATAAAATAGCTACCCCCGGGCATGGTGGCACATGCCTGTAATCCCAGCACTCAGGAGGCTGAGGCAGAGGGATCTCTGTGAGTTCAAGACCAGTCTGGGCTACATAGTGAGTTCTAAATTGGTCTCTACTACACACTGAGACCCTGTCTCAAAAAGAATAGCCACTCTTGCTTTATTCCAGGTTCCTATCACATAGAATATTGTTTTCCATCCTCTGACTTTCAGTCTATGAATTTCTCTTTGGATTAAATGTGTTTCTTGGCCAGGGATTTGGCTCAGTGGTTCAACCCCTGGTATACCTTTTTTTAGAGTGGGGGTACCGGGGATTGAACTCGGGTCCTTGCACTTGCAAGGCAGGCCACCGAACGGCTGAGCTGAATCCCTGGCCCTAAAAAGTATGTTCTTAAGGTACCTCCATTTGCCTGGAAATGTCTCAAGCCTATCCTCCTTTATGGCTGAATAGTACTCCATTGTATTGAATGTGTTTCTTGTATGCAGCCTATTGTTGGCCCTTGCTTCTTGATCATTTCTGCCAGTCTGTTTCTTCTGAAAATGAGAGCAGGGCATGGTAACCCACACCTATAACTCCAGCTACTGGGAAGCTGAGGCAGGAGGATCAAAAGTTTAAGGCCAGCCTGGGCCACATGGCGAGACTCTGTCTGAAAATTTAAAACGAAGAAAGAGGGAGGGAGGAGGCTGTGGATTTAGTTCGATGCTCCCTGGGTTTAATCTCCGGTACTGCCTGTCCCGTACACTGCGGTGAGATGTACTACATGCTTTTACAACAGGTAAAATTCGGAAATAAAAAAAAAGAATTGAGCCGAGTTCCAGGGCAGTCTCAACTACATCGTGAGACCCTGTCTCAAAACAAACAAGCAAAAAAGGAAAATTAAGAAAACTAGCCAGGTGTCATGACACACGAGTTCAAGGCCAACCTGAACTACATAGGGAGACCCTGTCTCAAAAAAACAAACAAAAAATATTATCATGTTAAACAGTGTAAGTCTGGAAACTGACTAAGGGGAATTAAAGTGACCCGACCATGGGGTACAGTACATGATTAAGGACCAGATCAAGTAGAGGAAGGGCATGTTCCTTAGGACTTCATGGGATAATAGAAAAATTGTGCATTTCTTGACTTTTATTTTTATTTTTCATTTTTTTGGTTTTTTTGAGACAGGGTCTTACTATGTAGTGAGACTGACCTGGAACTCACTATGTAGCCCAGGCTGGTCTCGAACTCACAGCAATCCTCCTGCCTCAGCCTCCTGAGTGCTGGGATGACAGGTGTGCACCACGCGGCCCTGCTTGCTCCCCTTTTTTTTTTTTTTTTTTTTTTTGAGACAGGATCTCACTATGCGATCCAGGCTGCCCTCAAACTCTTGGTGATCCTCCTGCCTCAGCCTCCTGCCTCATGGACTACTTCTTACTCTGTGGCCCCAACTGATAACCAGAACCAGCTGGGAGGGGAGCTGGTGTCTTCCTGCCACAGCACCCCCATCATCCTCCTCACCTTGCCCTGTGAAGTCCTGTCTTCTGAGACTTCTCCACACCCCCAATCCTGTACACATCCTCTACCTGTCTAGGTCTTGGGGTCCCCTTGCCTCCCTCCCAGGATGCCTCAGTTTTTACTTTTTTCTGGAGACGGGGTCTTGCTTTGTAGTCCAGGCTGGACTTGAACTCACTGGGTAGCCCAGGCTGGCCTCAAACTTACAGAGATCCTCCTGCCTCAGCCCCCTAGTGCTGGGATTAGGCCTCTCTGCCTCCCCTCTGACCCCCACATCCTAGAAACAGTGTCCTGGAACAGCAGGAGGGGGATGTCCCTATCTTCCAAGCCTGCTCTCTGCATCCCACCCTCAAACCTGCAGGGCTGCATATCAGGTGGCTCCTTGTGGTGTGAGCCCCAACCAGGGTGCAGTCTGGGGAGCACGGTCTGCACTCATGAGGTCTTGGGTTTGATCCTCAGCTCCACAAAAATATTAAAATTAAAATTAAAAGCCAGGCAGGGCTGGGGATTTAGCTTAGTGGTTCTGCCGCCTGCTTCACAAGCACAAAGACCCAGCTTCGATCCCCAATACCCCCCTCAAAAAAGCCAGGCATGGAGCCCACAACTCTACTCCTAGCACTTGGAAGGCTGAGGCAGGGGGGCTCCCCATGAGCTTGAGGCCAATGTGGGTTACACAGTGAGTTCAAGGTCAGGTTGAACTACACAGCGAGACCCTGGCTCAAACAAAGAACCTTTCTTGGCTGTGGTTTGGCACCAGAAGGACCCGGGCAGAGCAGGGAACCAGGTTTACACCCCGCTAACCTCCGCCCACGGGCAAGGGCCCAGGTTTCTAGGCAAACTCTCTGAGCCATTAACGGTGTCACCTACCCGGCAGTCCCTGAGTCCCCCGAAGGCTGAGGCCACCCACTCGCCATCACCCGGAGATGGCTGTGGGACTGCAGGATAAGAGCAGGCGACGGTTTCCAGGCGGCAGGGCAGCTCCCTCCCCCCGGAACTCACAGCCCACGTGGTATGGTACTTAACGTCCTGCTGGATCCCTGGCCACCAAGCCCACCTGGGGCCTCTATCAGGACTTGGACGGGAGAGACCGAATGTGAGGCAGGTGTGGTGCCCTGCGCTCCATTCCCGACTTCCATTTGGTTAAAACAGAGTCTGACTGTGTAGCCCAGGCTGGCCTTGAACTCCCGATGATCTTCCTGCCTCAGCCTCCCGAGTGCTGGGCTGACAGGCGCACACCATGCCCGGCGCCAGCCGGTGTTCAGAGGACCGTGACCCCTTCTCTACCCTAGAAGTGGCTGTGGCCGGGGCTCAAACAAAGAACCTTTCTTGGCTGTGGTTTGGCACCAGAAGGACCCGGGCAGAGCAGGGAACCAGGTTTACACCCCGCTAACCTCCGCCCACTTGCCACCTCCCGCAAGTGTGCCCTGCCCGGCTCACCAGACCTGAGACACAGTCAGGAAGTGGGGACAGCAGCGGCCCTGTGGGGAGGGGAGGACAGGCCCTGGTCCGGTCCGGGCAGTGCTGCCCAGATTGCAGCCGAGATACCCAAATGTTAATCACCAATTAGCCTGGGCAGGTGCGGAGGTGCAGGCGCCGTGAGTACAGAGGCCTAATGTGGCGGGAACGCCGAGATAAGACACCATTAGGTCAATCGGTATAAAGCAGCAGGGACAGGGACGAGGGGAGCAGAAGGGAGCCCAGCCCCAACTTCTGGAAGACAGCGGTAAGACAGGCTGAGGCCGGGTGGGAAGAGATGGCGGAGGGGCGAAGCTCTGGGGACCCAGAAAGGCTGGCCCGGCCGCCAGAACTTCTCCAAGACCAGGGCAGGAGCGCAGGGCTTTGCAGGAAGGGTTCCTCTCCGCTCCCTGCCTCTGCTGAAGGCCCAGCAGAAGGGCAGTCAGACATTAAGGGAGCCAGGTGTGGTGGTGCACACCTGTTATCTCAGCGCTGGGGAGGCTGAGGCAGGAGGATCACCATGAGTCCAAGGGCAGCCTGGGCTACACAGGGAGACCCCGTCTCAGATAAAGAAAAAAGCAACACAAAGGAGATCCAAGTCCTTTGTAGTCACTGCCTCTACCGCCCGCACCTCCACCTTCCTGAAGGTGCCGCCCTGACACCCAGCACAGCCCAGGCGCCAACACCTCCCAGCCTCTTGGATGCCCCTCTACTGACACTTTTCTTTCTTTCTCTCTTTTTTTATTTATTTATTTATTTTTTTTTGTGCCGGGGGATCAAACTCAGGAACTTGTGTTTTCGAGGAAGGCAGCAGAATCACTGAGTCAAATCATTTCTTTCTCTTTTTGTTTTGATTTCTTTCTTTGTGTGTTTCGTACCGGGGATCGAACTCCAGTCCTTGCACTTGCAAGGCAGGGGGCGGTGCCCCTGAGCTTCATCCCTGGTCTGGCCCTTTTCCTCTCGAAGCTCAGAAACCCCGTGGGCGATGGCGGCCGTGAGAATCTGCTCTCTGGTGCTGGTGCTGCTGTCCCTCAGTGCAGGGCTGGGACACAAGGGAGAAGCTCTGAGCAGGTAAGGGTGAGGGAGGGCAGCGGCTGGGGGCTGTGAGAAGGGGGAGCCCAAGCTACCCGAGAGGCTTTGCTCTGAGAAATGACTGTCAGCTGCCAGGGCACGGTGAGGACAGAAGCAGAGAGCGTTTGTTTTGTTTTCTGCTTTTCTGAGGCAGGGTCTCAATGTGAGTCCAGGCTGACCTGGAACTCACCAAGATCCTCCTGCCTCAGCCTCCCCAGTGCTGGGATGACAGGCTTTATTTTTTTTGGATCTGAGCTAAAGAACTGGATTAGGAAAGGCAAGGAGGGAAAGCAAGGAACTGTGTAATTCAGTCCCTGGGAATAAGCGAGACTCCTGAACCCTCTTTGTGCAGAAAACTGAAGCACACACGTGCAGAGACACACACTCAAGCACAGAGAGGACTCAGGAAGAGAAACCCTGGCTCCTCATTGAGGATCAGTCACCCCGTGTCCCCCGCTGTCCCCACTGTCTCTCCCCCAGACCCCAGGCCTGGCTCGGCAGCCCCCGAGGCCCCCGGTATGCAGAGGGAACGTTCATCAGCGACTACAGCATCGCCATGGACAAGATCCGCCAGCAGGACTTCGTGAACTGGCTGCTGGCGCAGAAGGGGAAAAAGAACGAGTTGCGTTTTGGGGCTCCCTGGCCCTGTCCCACCTGGCCCAGAATCCATCCAGGCGGCAGAGCGCGCCTGTGCGTGTGTGCGTGGGTGTGCGTGCGTGTGTGCATGTGTGTGTGTGTCCATCTTTACATCGCTTTCCTTCTGGGCGGGTCAGGACAGTCTTGCCAGGCTGGCCTCAAACTTTCAAAGATTCTCCTGCCTCAGCCTCCAGACTGCTGGCATGACAGGTGTGCACCCCCACACTCTGGCCAACCTTGTAGATTCTGAAAAGGGGTCACTGGTGAAGGCCAAGTGGAGAAAGAGGCGTCCTGGCTCTGAGGGTCAGGGTGACAGAAGATCCAGGGGTCCCTAGGTGGGGCCACATCTCGGTCTCCGCCCTCGCCTCTCTCCCCTACAGCTGGAGACACAACATCACCCAGAGGGACGCCCGAAATCGCAACTGGGAGCCGCCTGCACCTCAGGGGAGCCCAGGGGCAACGGAGCCCCAGAGGTGAGGGCTCCAGAGGAGCAGAACGGAGCCCAGCTTCCTGTCACCCACCTTGCCACCCCCCACAACAGGGCATGTGCCGCCATGCCGGGCTACTTGGCGGGTTTTTTGGAGGCGGGGTCTGGCTTTGTAGCTCAGGCTGGCCTTGACCTCACTTTTAGCCCAGGCTCATGTGAAACTCTTGGCGATCCTCCCGCCTCAGCCTACTGAGTGCTGGGATGAATGTGCATGGCCATGCCTGGTCTTCCTCTTGGCTCTGGCTGTACTGAAAAAGCCCGGGTCCCAGGATCTGAGAGCTGAGGGAACCTAGACTGCCCCTTGCTGTCACACCCCGTATCTGCTCCCCCCGGGGGTGGGGCTGGGCTCAGCAGGCTCCTGTCCTGCCCCCCACCCAGGACCCCTGGTGATGACGAGGAGCAGTTGAAGGAGCTGCTGGCCTGGATGGTGGAGCAGACGGAACTGCGCAGGCTCAGGTGGGTGCGCGGCCGGGCTCCACCTGGAGTTTGAGCTTCCGGGCACGAGGCACGCGCGGTTCCGCTTCCGGTCACGTGAGCTCAGTGCGTGTCGGTGCTGGGGACGGAGGGGTCCTTGGCAACCCTCCTGCCACCAAGCAGCACCCTGGTCTTATTCAGACCTTTGCCTCAACACATGAGCAGATGACTTGGCCTTTCTTTTCCTCTTTTTTGGAGACAGGGTCTCCATATGTAGTCCCGGCTGGCGTTGAAGTCAGCGATCCTCCCACCTCAGCCTCCCGAGAGCTGGGATTGCAGGCCTGTTACGGCATCTCAGTATTTTCTTTTTTCTTTATTTTTTATTTTTTGGTACCGGGGATTGAACTTGGGACCTTGTACTTGCAAGGCAATCGGCGGCAGCACCGAGCCAAATCCTCGGCCCCATCTCAGTGTTTTATTTAGGAGGAAAGCAATTTAAGCTTTTCACGGAGGGCTAGGAATGCAGCTAGGGGCAGGGTGCTCACCTAGTGTTCTTGGCTTTGCCTCCCACCCACCTCAGCTCTGACCTCCAAACCTATCTCATGGGATTGTGGTGAGGTTTTTTGAGACAAGGTCTTGCTCTGTAGTCCAAGCCCTGAACTTGAAGCGATCCTCCTGCCTCAGCCTCCCAAGTGCTGGGATCACAGGCACGCACTCTCGGCAAGCCTGACTGTAATCTAGACTTTTACATGGGGACACTGGGGTGGTGGTGGGGCTGCAGGAGAGTGACAGGGACAGGGGAGGTAGGCAGCAACGCCCCCGGGAAGATGGTGCCAGCTCAGCCTCAACTCCGACTCCGCAGGGAGGACACCCCTCCCTGCCTTTGTTCCAGGCCCAGGTCTCAGTGAGGACCCTGCCCAGCTTCAGTTGAACTCTGCCCTCTGCTTGCCCAGCTCGGGCTTCCGCCTTACTTCAGAATTCATGAGAGAAGCCAGGCCAATAAAGAATGTGCTGAAATAAATAAATCACTCGGCTATCCTGAGCTGATTCCGACGTCCGCCACGGAGCGTGCACAGGGCCTGTGTGTGGGTGTCTGCATATGCTTGTCCCTCCCGATGGAAAGAGACACATCTGAGGGCTGGGGGTTTAGTTCAGTGGCCCCGCACCTGCCTGGCAAGTGCAAGGTTCTGAGTTCAATTCCCAATACCAAAAAAAGAGAGAGAGCCACAACTGAACAGGGCACGGTGACACATGCCTATGATCCCAGCACTCAGGGAGGCTGAGGCAGGAGGATCTGCTGAACTGAATGGGGGTGAAGGGAAGAGGAAGAACCAGCCCCCTCACGCTCTCGTGGAGTTCTAGATGATGGGGGCTTAGACCAGGGTGGCAGTAGTGGGTGACGGGAAGCGGGCAGCTGCCTCAGTCCACACAGCGGGCTGCCCAGAACAGGGCCTGGCACGCGGGTCCTCAAGATCTCCGCTGCACCTGCAGTCGACCTGGTGCCTCCCCCCATTCAGCCCATTTGACCCAAACACACCTGGGATCCCAGGGCCTCACTGCTCCGTTCTGCACCTTACTTTCTTCGGGGGCTTCGAGTAAACAGATCATTGTGCCCGAGGCCCTCCTATTCCAGCACTGTGTGTTCTGAGGCAGAATTTCACTTTTAGTCTGGGCCAGACTGACATCTCAGTCCAAGTAGCCATGCAGCACAGGTCCGCCTTGAACCTGTGATCGTCTTGCATCGAACTGACAAGTGTTGGGATGACAGTCCTGTGCCACCATGCCTGTCCTAGAAATTCATTTTTAAAAGAGGATAAACCAGGTGTGGGGTGCAGGCCTGTCATCCCTGCACTCGGGAGGCTGAGGCAGGAGAATCTATGTGAGTCCTAGGCCAGCCTGAACTGAAGACCTTGTCTCAAAGACAAAAACACAATAGCTGTTAACTGTGCGTCCTCCTCGGAGAGGTAGAAAATTAAAAGCCCACGCAGGAGTCAGCCACCCTGCCACAAGGCCAGCAAGTTCTTCGGAGGGTGACAGAGAGGCCATGTGAGATGCCCAGACACCAGTGGGGTGTGGTGCCTAGGCCAGGGAGCCATTGCTGACTCATTCAGAATGCCGATGGGTAAGGAAGCACCAGGAAACTGAAACTGGGCGTGGTCGGAGAGAGAATCACCCTCAGCCCTGGCCAAGGCTACGCACTGGGTTCCCCTTTCAGCCTGGAACTTTCCCGGCAATCACTAGTCGCTTGGACAGGGAACTCCTGTCTGAAAGATCAGAGAACCCAGAAGTCTGAAAGGGGACCGCTTGCCTCTGAGCCAGTGGGGCTGGCCAGGCCCGCGTGCAGGCAGCTGTGAGCCGTGGGAGTGGGTGGGAACAGCTCAACCTGCAGCCCTCATGCCAGAGTCCAGGGCAAGGAGGAAGGGCTGGGTCCAGGCAGCATGAGCACCTCAGGGGCTGGATTTGGTGTTCAGGAGAGCCACAGACCACGAGGTCAGCACCCATGGCCATGACAAATTAGAGTGGCCACTGTTGGAACCGTAATTCCTGCACCAGACCCCAGCACACTAAGCTAAAAATCAAATCAGAGTCATCAAAAAGCCCCACCTCACCAAGCTGACACTAAGCTGGTTTTTGAGACACGGTCTCGCTGTGTAGTTCAGGCTGCCCTCGAACTCACTATGGAGCCCAGGCTGGTCTGCAACTCACAGCGACCCTCCTGCCTCAGCCTTCTGAGCTCTGGGATCACAGGTGTGCGCCACCAGGCCCAGCAAACTGAGCTGTTTATTTGACCTTTCAGGGTACTAGGATTGTTGGGATAACAGGGTTCAAGAGATATTCCCGAGCAAACCAGTTTCTACTGTGGCGATAACCAGGTTCCCGCTGCCTCTATCCTTAACGCTGAAAGTGTACCTGAAATAATCTGACATTAACCAATCAGTGATTTGCTTATCATTCCATCTCCCTGCCCCCACTTAACAAGGACTGTGACACTGAAATGACCAATCCACTTCCTGTTTCTGCTTTACTCAAGACTTTCTGCCTGTAGCCCTGACCTCTGTAAGTGTGACCTTCAGAACATTTACGCTTCTTTATAGGATGGAGAGCTGCCCAACTCTAGAATTGAAAATAAAGCCAATTAAGATTTCTGCATTTCTGTCTCATCGGGCTGGTGTTTTGTGCAAGAAATGGTGGATTGGCCTACTGGAGGCCAGTGTGTATGAGAGTATATTTAAAAGGCTGCAGCGTGTCAAAATAATAAATGTATTTGTTTAGGTACTGGGGATTGAACCCACCCAGGTCCTTGTGCTTGCGAGGCAGGCAGCAGAACCACTGAGCTAAATCCCCAGCCTAATACATTTACAAAATAAACCTGGGAGTGGTGGCGCCCGCCTGTAATCGTGAGGCTGAGGCAGGAGGATCTCCACGGATTTGAGATAGTAAATTCAAGGGCATCCTGAACTACATAGCAAGACCCGGTCTAAAAAACAAAACAAAACCCAAAAGGCTAGAATGTGTTGACGGGGACAACCGTGGCTTTTGCACCGTACAGAAGTTCGATGGGCAGCCGGCCGGTTCTAGGTGATAGCGGAGCATCGGTCGACCCGACCGAGCACCGGGGGTCTCAGGAGGACCTGGCCCAAAGCACCACAGCGGCGAGGGTCTGCGTCTCCTCGCCAGCCAACGAGGACTGAGATCGCACCGCCGCCCCCCGCCTTCCGCGTCACCGGGGATGCTCAGGCCTAGCCCACCAGCGAAAGGCCGGGCGGTTGCTCTAGAGGCCGCTCAGCCCGCGACCGGAAGTGCGGCCCGTGACTTCCGGCGCGCGCTGATGACGCTGCCCGGACTTCCGGGTTGGGAGTTG
>NW_022900925.1:34509096-34515412 GCF_012274545.1 Fukomys damarensis
CCAAGAAGAAGCTTGCCGAGGTGAGGGCGGCCGGCCGGACGGAAGCGCGGCAGAGTTCTGCACCCTAGGTCGCCTCCCAGCAGAACCTGACTCGGGCTTCTGGACGCGGGCGCCGTGTCCCCAGCTCCCGGGGGCCGGAGCGGCAGAGCCCCAGACCCTCCACCCCGAACCTCTCTTCCCCAGACTTGACAGCAGACAAGTCGTCTCCCTCGGCCTGCCCTTCCTTACAGAGAAAGGAAAATTAAGCTCACTTCAGATGTGGCCGCAGGAGCGGGGCCCCGGCGCCCACCGCCTCTCACGCGAGTCTCTGTCCACAGGCCAAGTACAAGGAGCGGGGCACCGTCCTGGCCGAGGACCAGCTGAGCCAGGTGAGTGGTGGCGGGGAGGGAGACAGCGGACGTCGCGCGGCTTGAACTAAGAAGACGGGAGTCCGCAGATCCCGAATTCTGGCCGCTGCGGTCTTGGAGGTGACGACGCTGATGTTAGCGGGCGTCTTTGACTACTGGGCCGTCAGAAGGCCCTGGGCACTTGTCCATTTTTTTCCTCCGTCTTCCTCCTGGCTTTTGTTTTCTTCTGTCGCGCCAGGAATTGAATTCAGGACTCGAATTCAGGATTGATCCTTAACGCCCTTGTCCAATTTCTTCACATTGGCCGACTATTGATCCTGTGTCATCCTAAACTAGAGGCAGCCGGGTATGGTGACACACACCTGTAATCCCAGTACGGGGAGGCTGAGCAGGAGGATCACAAGTTTAGTATTTTTGTTTTTGTGTTTTGGTTTTGTTTTTTTGAGACAGGGTCTCACTATGTAGTTGAGACTGACCTGGGCCTCACTATGTAACCCAGGCTGCTCTCGAACTCACAGCGATCCTCCTGCCCCAGCCTCCCGAGTGCTGGGATTACAGGCGTGCGCCACCACGCCCGGCTAGGAGGGCTGTTTTGTTTTGGTACTAGGGATCGAACTCAGGTCCTTGTGCTAAGCAGGAGCTGCAACCACTGAACTAAATCCCTGGCTAGGGGAGGGCTGTTTGAGACAGGGCTTCACTATATATGTTCAGGCTGGCCTTGAACTCACTATTCAGCCCAGGCTGGCTTCAAACTTATAAATACCCTCCTGCCTCAGCCTCCTGAGTACTGGGGTTACAGGGGTGTGCCACAGTGCTCAGCAGGATCCCAGGTTTGAGTCCAGCCGGGGTAATTTAGCAAAACTCTGTCTCCAAACAGAGGCAGGGGGATCGAGGTGTTGCTCAGTTCAAAGGTCCTGAGTTTAATCCCTAGTATCACAATAAATAGATGCCTCAAAAAACACTACCACTGTTTTTTGGGACCAGGGAATCAAATTCAGGACCTTGTGCTTTCGAGGCAGATGGCAGAAACACTGAACTAAGTTCCTGGCCCAACACTAAACCACTTATTTGAGAATAGCATTGTATTGGGAAGACACATGCCACAGGACTGTGCAGCTCTTCAAAGGCATTGAGGCCAGAAAGGCTGCGCATGGGCCCAGGGTCGTGTGCGTGCCAGCCAAGTGTTCTGCCACTGAACTGCTTCCTGTACTTCTTAAGCGTCCCAGCCTCAGGAAGACTGGATTTATTTGGTGGTACTGGGGATTGAACCCAGGGCTTTGGCACTGATCTTTTTTATTTATTTTATTTTATTTTTGTTTTTTGCTTTTTTGGTTTTTTGAGACAGGGTCTCACTATGTAGTTGAGACTGACCTGGAACTCACTATGTAGCCCCGGCTGGTTTTGAACTTGCAATGATTCTCCTGCCTCAGCCTCCCGAGTGCTGGGATGACAGGAGTGCACCACCACGCCTTGGTGCCTAGTTCTTTTTGAGCCATGCATGGTGGCACAAACCTGTAATCTCAGGTATATTCTGAAACTTTGGGAAGCTGAGGAGGGAGGACTGCAAGTGTGATCCTGTCTGAGCAATTTAGTGCCCCCCCCTTTTTTTGGTACTGGGGATCGAACAGGCACCGGAACCACTGAGCTAAATCCCCAGCCCCCTGGGACCCATGTCTTAAACAGAACAAAATAAAAAAACAAATTTTTATGTAAGATTGCAGTCACATCCATGAAAGCTTATAGTTTTGTTTTTTGGTTTTTTTGGTTTTTTTTTTTTTGGTACTGGGAATTAAACTCAGGACCTTGTACTTCAGAGGCAGGCACAGTGTCACTGAGCTGAATCCCTGGCCCTAAGCTTGTAGTTCTTATCAGGCAGTCAGAGTCAGTCATGTTCAAAAACCCTCCCTTCATAAGCTCCCAGCTTTTTTTGGTAGGGTTGTTACAGTGAGTTCAATGGTGTGTGTGTGTGTGTGTGTGTGTGGTCGGTTGCTAGGCAGAGATCTTCCTGCCTCAGCCTCCCAAATGCAGGGATTATAGATCTCACCACCACACCCAGCTGTGACTGTTTTGATTTAGAGACCCTTCAGATTTATCTCTTGTTCCTAAGGAAGGAACTCCATGGTTACCAGTCGAGAATTGAAATCACTGAGGCACTAAGTGCTTACTTTGTATAGTAAGTGATAGAGCTATTTATTGACATATTTCTTTATTGACTTTTTTAGTTTTGCAGTACTAGAGATTGCCATATGCTTGCTAGGCAAGCACTCCACTGCATCCCCAACCTTTTGTAGGTGTTTAAAAATTTTGAGAGTTCCTTGAATTCAGTCCCCAGGATCTGAAACAGAGCACAACCCACTGGAATGTGTAGATGTCGGAGTTTTATGCAGCATATGAGGAGGAGATACTCAGACACTGCGAGTGGTGGCACCACTGGTAATCCTGGTGCTCTGGGAGGCTGGAGCAGGAAGATCAAAAGTTCAAGCCCAGCCTGGAAAATTTAGTGACCTAGAAGAATGTCTGAAAATTAAAAATAAAAAAGGGCCAAGGGAGTATAGCTCATTGTGAATGTCAGAGGCCCTGGATTGCATCCCCAGTACTGGAAAATGATGTTCAACCAGGAGAGGTTGACTCTTGGTGGAGTAGAAGATGGTCTTTGTTAATTAGGACAAGAGATTGAGTAATTCAGATAAAAAGTCAAAATCCCCAGACCTCCCCCGAAAGCTTGGTGTTTTGGATCCCCGCCTCCCCATGCTTTACTTGGAGTTGATCCCCAGTGAGATCTGGGGGTGAAGGGTAAATCACCAGTGCAAGACAGAGTGGAGTGGTAAGCGCACCTTCAGTGTATGACAGTCTTCACCCGGCCTGGCGCTGCATGCCTGTCATCCCAGCACGCCCGAGGCCGAGGCAGGACAATCACCTGGCAGTTCAGGGCCGTCCTGAGGTACACGGTGAAGACCCTGCTGGGGAGCGTTGTAAGCAAATGGAAGGGTGGGATTGTACCGTAGTGGAGGGACCTGCCGCACATACCAAGCTTTTATCTCCAGTTCTATTAAAAACATTTTTTTTCTGCAAAAAGAAAAGAAGCTCCATACTAAATGGTGTATAATTATTCGGATCATCTTAGAACAGGGATGCATGAAAAACTGCGTATTTTGGGGTGGAAGAGTCAGCTGTTATCCCAGTGCTCGGAGGCTGAGGCAGGAGGATTGCATGGGCTCCGTAGTGAGCCTGGGCTCCACAGTGAGAAAACAGAACAGAGCCTCCTTCCTGGTAAGCACAGCCCACTAGGGGCAGATGGGAGGGGACCGGAATCCGTGGAGTGGTCACCCAGGCAGTAGCCTCTCCCTGCTCCTGGCTGGGGATCTGCTTGGCATTTGTCACTCTGGCTGGCCCTGACCCCCTCGCCGTGTGTCCCCCAGATGTCGAAGCAGCTGGACATGTTCAAGACCAACCTGGAGGAGTTCGCCAGCAAGCACAAGCAGGAGATCCGGAAGAGCCCCGAGTTCCGCGTGCAGTTCCAGGACATGTGTGCGACCATCGGGGTGGACCCCCTGGCCTGTAAGGCATCTTCCGCGGGGCTTGTGTCCCCTCAGCTGTCACTGTCGTCAGGCTGTCGCTGGGCGGGCCTGTGGGTGTCCAAGGTTGCTGTCCCCTGGGATGGCCGGTGCCCGGCGGGGCGGGGCAGAGACAAGGCAGATGCCAGCCAGCCCTTAGCGCCGGGCTGTGCCCCAGCTTGTGTTAAGTTTTATTTTGAGACAGGACTGTCTGCCTGGGCTTCTCAGCGCCTGGATCACAGGTGTGCGCCCGGCCCGCCCTCCGCCTTCACAGCGCCTGGTCTTGCAGGCAGCTGGCCAAGCGCAGTGTGAGGAGGGCGCAGGTCTTGCCCTGGGCTCCAGCAGTGTCGACCTAGATGTTTCCGCTCTGCGGTGCCACAAAAGCAATGAGCAGGTGGTGCGGGCCACTAATTCCTCCTACTTGGGAGGCTGAAGCAGGAGGATGGTGAATTCAAGACCAGATCGGGCAACACGGCAAGAACCCACCTCAAAAACATGACAACAAACTGCAGATGGCATTCTCTGGAAACGTACTTGAACTTTTCCCTGGTGTGATTTTCTTTTATGATAGGGCAGTGGCACAGTCACAGCCTAATAGCCTGTTGTGCTAACCTGTGATGTTCTGTAGAACAAGTGTATAAATGCATTTTTATTTTTTGGGTTATTGACACAAGGTCTCGCTGGGTAACTCAGGCTTGCCTTGAACTTCTGACATCCTCCTGCCTCAGCCTTCCAAGTGCTGGGATTCTAGGCCTGCGCCACCATGCCCAGTAATGTCTGGCTCTTTGTTTACTTATTTTATTGATTTTTCTTAGAACCAGGGATCAAATTTGGGACCTTGTGCTTGCAAGGTGGGCGTCAGCACCGCTGAGCTAAATCTTGGCTCTTTAATGCTTTTTTCTGGTCTTTTTTTCCCCCCCTTTGTTTATTGGTCCATGTTAGGTCTTTAAAGGCATTTCGAGGTAATGTTTCCAGTTTCCGATGGCTTTATTGTGACATAATCTCACTGAAATTTGTGGAGCATTAGCGTATCTCTCCAGACACTTGCCTCGTACTTCCGGACCCTTCACATTGTGGGTCATGCCGCAGTCGCTGCTCTGTAACCTGTGCTTTCCACCCAGCAGAATGTTGTCTTCACTGGGCGTGGTCTGCACAGCCACAGACCCCACCGCTCAGCAGGCCGAGGGATCGAGGCCCCATTTCAGAGGACAGCTGCATGTGGCGGTGAACCCCTGTGGTGCCCGCACTGGGAGGCTGAGGCAGGAGGTCCACACCCTGCCTGGGCAACCTAGGCCCATCTCAGCATAAAACGGGAGATGTTGCTCAGTGCAGAGGCCCTGGGTTCAAGTCCCACAGTCACAGTAAATGAGTGGTTGGATGGAAAGAGCTCTGCTCAGTGGCAGAGCACTTGCCCAGCGTGTGTGAGGCCCTGAGTTCAATTCCCAGCACCTCATGAAGGAAAAAGAAACGACTGACTGTCGTCCCCTTAGCTGTGAGATTGCTAAGCCTGCTTATTTTTGTCTCAGCCTTGAGTAGACTTCCTCTCCCACACCATTTCACTGTCCCTCTGGGAGAGGAAACTCCGTGCTTTCAGTGCTGAGCCTTTTCTCTTTTTTTCTTCCTTCCTTTTCTTTTTCTTCGTTTTTGTACCAGGGATCGAATTCAGGACCTTGTGCTTTGCAGGATAGGCAATGGCACCACTGAGCTAAATCCCCAGTCCTCTTTTCTTTTGAGACAAGGTCTCACCGTGCAGTTCAGACTGGCCTCAAACTCATGGTGATCCTCCTGCCTCAGCCTCCCAAGTGCTGGAATGAGAGATGTGCGCCACCATACCTGGCTTTTTTCCTTCCTGCTCTGTCCTCCTTTCCTGTTAGGCACGGAACCAAAGGCCTCATGTAAGGTGGCCAGTTCCTCCCACCTGGGCTGTCACCCCCAGCTCCCGAAAGGTCTTGCACAGTGCCCATCCTGTGCAACCGTCTGAGCCTGTTTTTCAGCACAGGCTCCTGAGAGTCAGATTCAAGGGGACCGTAAGGTACAAGTGGAGCCAGACTTGCGGCTGGGCAAAAAGACCTCCCTATGGAGAGATCTTTTATACAAGGGACGAAAATGGAGTCATGGCCTGCCTCCTGGGTTTCTGTTTTACAGCTGGAAAAGGCTTTTGGTCAGAGATGCTGGGCGTGGGCGACTTCTACTACGAGCTGGGCGTGCAGGTGATCGAGGTGTGCCTGGCGCTGAAGCATCGCAATGGAGGTGAGCGCCGGCCACAGAGGTGGCCTCCCCACCTGCGCTGCGTGCCGCGGATGCTGGGCTTTTGCTCTCATTTCCTTAGTGCCCCACTGCAGCCCAGGTCTGACTGCGGTGCTGCTGCTGCTTCCGCCGTCCGCGGTCTCAGCCCAGGGAGACCTGCAGCTGCTG
>NW_022900925.1:34515490-34518976 GCF_012274545.1 Fukomys damarensis
GTGGGAGGTGGGGCTGGGGCTGGCGGTCAGCCCCCCACCGCGCCCCAGCGTGGGGACGCCAGTCCCAGGCTCCTGACCGGACCTGAAGCCCTGCGTGGTGCCACAGTGTCCTGGGAGCTGAGGCAGCAGGCCTGCAAATTCGAGCCCACCCTGGGTAACTTGGTGACTTTTTTATGAGAACCTGTGGTCATTTTCTTTTAACAAAGGCAGAGGATGTAGCTCAATGTGAAGACACTGGGTTCAATCCCCACTCTAGCCAAAAAGTAGAAGAAAAAAAGAGACTACAGAATGGGAAAAGTTTTGCCAGCTATTCCTATATGGAGGACTCATGTCTAGAATATAAAGAGGGCCTGGGATTTAGCTCTCTGGTTCCACCACCAGCCTCAAAAGCACAGGGTCCGGAGTTCGATCCCTGGTACCAAAATAAAAGAACTGAAAAATCTTAGACTCCCCCCAAAAAACCGAAAGACCCAATCAAAAAAATGGTCAAGTTGGCCAGGAATTTGGCTCAGTGGTTCCTCCACCTGCCTCACAAGCACAAGGGCCCAAGTTTCATCCCCAGTACCAAAAGGGGCAGGGGGCAAGTGAACTGAATAGACCACACTTCCGAAGAAGTGCAGTGGGCAGGGATGGAGCTCAGTGGCACCGCTCCTGCCTCACAGGGCAAGGTCCTGAGTTCGATTCCTGGTACCAAAAATAAAAATGTACAAATGGAGTTGCGTGTGGTGGCGCATGCCTATGGTTCCACCATTCAGGAGGCTGAGGCAGGAGGATCACTGCAAATTCGAGGCCAGCCCGGCCTATATAACAAGAACCTGTCTCAAAAAAAAAAAAAAAAAAAAAAGGAAAACTTAGAAGCAATTATAAATCAATCATTGGGTAGAGACATAGGCTTTAGATAAGAACTTTTGTGTATACGTAGCCTTTCAAAGCTGAGGCTCAGTTTTAGGAGGGCTTTCCTAGGTCTCCCTCCTGACAAGGTCGGAGACCCCCATTTCTTACTGTGTAGCCAGTTAGCTTCTAAGAAAACTGATGAGAGATTTAGCAACTGGAGTGCTGTTTGCGCCTTGGCCACCAGAAGGAAAGGAGCATTTATTTAAAGTGGCCTCTAACCCCAGCACTAGGGGAGGCTGAGGCAGGGGGATTATAAATTTGAGCCCAGCCTGGGCAACTCAGCGACTTAGGAAGAACTGTCAAACAACACAATTGTTTTAAAGGGCAGGGAATGCAGCTCAGTGGGAAGGCCCTGGGTTTTATCCTCAGAACTGTAAAAAAAAAAAGTGCTTGGAGCCGTGAAGGCTGCAGTCTCACCTGCCTGCCACCCCTCTCTGACAGGTCTCATAATGCTGGAGGAGCTACACCAGCAGGTGTTAAAGGGAAGGGGCAAGTTCGCACAGGACGTCAGCCAGTACGTTTCACCTTCTAAGCCCTTGGAGAAGGAGACTGGACAAGCCAGGCGTGGTGGCACAGGCCTGTAATCCCAGCACCTTGGGAGGCTGTGGCAGGAGGATCCCAAGTTCAAGGCCAGCCTGGACATTTAGCAAGAGTGTCTCAAAAATAAAAAATTTTTAAAAGGGCTGAGCACATAGCTCAGTGTGAGGGCCATGGGTTCAGTCCCTTGTACTTAAAAAGTCAGAGGGAGAGCTGGGTGAGCACACCTGTACTACCAGCCATTCAAGAGGCTGAGGCAGAATCGCCTCAAGTTCAAAGCCAGCCTGGGTTCCATAGTGAGTTCAAGGCCAGCCTGAACTACATGTTGAAACCCTGTCTCAAAAAAAAAATGTAAAAAGGCCGGGAGTGGTGGCGCACGCCTGTAATCCCAGCACTCGGGAGGCTGAGGCAGGAAGATCGCTGAGACCAGCCTGGGCTACATAGCGAGTTCCAGGTCAGTCTCAACTATATAGTGAGACCCTGTCTCAGCCAACCCACTCTCAACTAAGAAATTACAGCAGTTTCCCACTGTGGGGTATTAGCATATTTTTCTTGCCTGTGTTTCCTTCATGCGGATGCGTGTGTATGGAGGTGAGATTTTCCCAGCCCTGCATGTGGAAGCCAGGGCTCTGGACTAGGCCAGCACTGCCTACTGCTGAGCTCCGCCCCCAGCCCCTGGGCTCTCCTGAGGGGGAGGCAACCAGCGGGCCCGGAGTTTGCCTGCCTGAGGTGTGAGTTCCATCAGAGAAGAGGAAAGGCCGTTTTCCGCATAGCTGTTAAGATCAGAAGACCTGGAACCTCCAAGGAAAGGGTTGGCAAAAAGCTTGCCGGCTGCTCCCACGGCTTAGTACAGGCCTGTAAATCCCAGCCGCTCTGGAGGCTGGGCCGGAAACGGCCGTTTAGTGACGGTACCAAGTCCCACCCTGCGCTAAACGCCAGCGTGGTGGCACATGCCTGTGATCCCAGCACTCGGGGGGCTGAGGCCGGTGCATCTCAAGCTTCATCCCAGCCTGGACAACTGTCCCAGAATGTGAAATGCAGGGCCGGGGATTGAACTCTGATTCTGCTGCCTGCCTCGCAAGCGCAAGGACCCGAATTTGATCCCCGGTACCCCCCCAAATTTTTTCTAATGTAAAAATAACCGACTACGGATGTAGCTGGGCGGGAGGGCCCCGATTTCAGTCCCAGTCACACACGGAGATCTGCTGTGTGGTGCTGGTCTTGGCGGTCCTGGGGGGCGGCAGGGCCTCTGCATGCCGGGCAGGTGCCCTGTGTCGTGGGGTCAGGTCCACCAGGTCCTTCATGCTGTTTTTCCTCACCCAGAGACGACCTGCTCAGAGCCATCAAGAAGCTCAAGGTGCTGGGCTCCGGCTTCGGCATCATCCCGGTGGGCGGCACCTACCTCATCCAGTCCGTGCCGGCGGAGCTCAACATGGACCACACTGTGGTGCTGCAGCTGGCCGAGGTCTGGGCCTGGGTGGCCGGCGGTGGGCGAGCGGACAGCTGGGCGAGGCTTCCTGGGGTGGGGGCTGTGACATCTCTTAAACTACACCAGGGGTCCCTCGGAAGTTTGCTGCCCTGCATGGGAAGCTGTCTGTAATCCCAGTACTAGGAGGCTGAGACAGGAGGGTTGCCAAGACTTCAAGGCCAGCCTGGGCTACACAGTGAGGCCCTGCCTCAAAGCTCCCCCAAAAGTCTTGTTTGCCGGTCCCCATTCCTCAGCATTCACCTCGCCGTGCATTTAGGGAAGATACTTTTAAATTACGTGTCGGGAAAGAACAAAGGGGGCACTGTGATGTTGGGGGTGAGGCCAAGGTGGGCGGGGGTCCATTCTTTGCCTCGGGCTGCCTGACAATGGTGGCCTCTGCCTGCCGCTCACCGGCTCTTCGCGGCTGGGCCAGCCTCTGCCCCTGGGCTCCTTTGTTGACCCCTGCCCTGCCCTTCCAGCCCTCCCAGGCCTGCCCTGGGGACGCATTCCTGCGGCCCTGATGTGACTCACCCCGTTCTCCCTGCAGAAAAACGGGTACGTGACGGTCAGCGAGATCCGGGCCAGCC
>NW_022900925.1:34519096-34520032 GCF_012274545.1 Fukomys damarensis
CCGGCCGCCTTCCCTCCCGCAGCTCCTCGGTCACCAGGCTGTGCCCGTCCCCAGGAGCACCTGCTCAAGGAGGGCCTGGCCTGGCTGGACCTGCAGGCCGCGGGCGAGGCGCGCTACTGGCTGCCTGCGCTCTTCGCTGACCTCTACTCGCAGGAGATCACGGCCGAGGAGGTCCGCGAGGCGCTGCCCTGATCCCGCAGGGCCACGGTGCACGGTGGCACGGACCTGGACAATCTTGTTTCTGGGAAATAAAGGGCCAAGTTTTTTGTGCTCCCATTTTTATTTTTTAAAAGTGCCTTCCAGGTGGCGGCATGGTGGGGAAAACCTGAAGGCAGAGGGACGGAGGGCAGCTGTCCCTGCCCCAGGGCCTGGCCTGGGGCTGTCAGGGGTCCTGCAGCGGGGCCCAGGGCAGGAGGGAGCGTGGCTGCTGCTCCCGGACCCCTCCTCACTTGTCGCTCCTCCCCCAGTGGCTCAGCAGGTGTCTGTCTCGCCTTGGCCTCCAGTGAGGAACCCCCCGGGCGGCGGACAGGGCGCCCCCAATCCAGCTGGGTGGGGTGCAACAGGCAGCCCCCCTCCCGCACCCACAGGCGCTTCCTCCTTCTGCCAAAACAAACTTTATTGCACCAAAAAGAAAAAAAAACTTCGTTTATATACAGTCGCATATAAAGACATCTCTGACCCCTGTGCATATATTTCCTCAACTCAAGATTCGGGCGTAAGGGTCCGCCTGCTGCGCCAGACGAGCTCTGCCCCATGGCGGGCCAAGGAGAAGATTGTCACTTCGGGTGGGGCGGGACGCGCGCGCAGATGAATAGACATGGGACCCGCAGCCCCGGGGCGCTCCTGGAACTATGGGAGCGGGGAGCCAACCCCATCCCGGGTGGGATGCTGTCCTGGACCCCACCCTCCGGTCCGGCCCCGGTCCGGGCAGAGACG
>NW_022900925.1:34520385-34524408 GCF_012274545.1 Fukomys damarensis
CGCACCCACGGCTGGCGCCACCCGCGGGGCCCTAACAAGCAACCTGCAAACACAAAAACAGCGGGCGCGTCCCAGTGCCAGAGCACAGGGCGCCTAACCCTCGCCTTTCCAACAACCAGCACTGGGCTGAACAGGGAAGCAACAGCGGACCAGCTCTCCGCAAACCTGGGGTGGGACTGAGGGGGCTGGGCTGGGGGAAGGGACACGGAGAGCCGCACAAAATGCGCTGAGGTCTCCAGCAGCCCCCCGCCCCCCGCTGTCCACAACACCCTGCAAGGGCCACGCGGGGGTGGCCCCAGTCCCCACCCACACCACAGCCGCCTGCCGGGCGCTTCTCCAATCTGATCGCGGGGAGGACCGTACTCCGGCCTCGGGCCTGTGCAGGGCCTCGCTGGACGGGCTGGGTTCCCTTCTGCCCGAAGCCTGAGGGAGGTGGGGGGGAAGGTGCTTGGTGCTCGGTGCAGCTGACCCTCAGCAGCCTGGGCCCCGCCACTGTTCCTGTCTTTGGTCTGTCTAGAACAGTGACTATAAATTAGGGGAAGGAGTCTGCTGGCCCGGGAAGTAACTACAGGGGGAGAGGCCGGGAGAAGGGCGCTGGGAGCCTGCAGACAGACAGACACACAGACAGACACACAGACAGACAGCCTGCTCCTAGTCAGAAGCCCCCACCTGAGCCCCCTGTGCACCCCTCTGCCCTCCCCAGGACCGTGGCCGCGGGTGTGGAGGTGTCGGTCTGGGTTTGGCTGGGCCCTAGCTGGGGGCTCCCAAAGGGACACAGCCCCAAGGCTTTGGGGCCAAGGAGGTCAGAAGGGAGCAGCCCACCCACACCCCGGACCCTGCAGCGATGCCCCGTCCTGGGGTGGGAAGGGCCTGCGGGACGGGGCAGCAGGGTCTACACCCTCAGGCTCCCGTGCAGGTCCGTCTCTGTCCCCGAGGAGCTGCTGTCAGAGTCCATTTCGGCGTTCTCGCTGTGCAGCCGCTCCAGCACTTTCTGGCGGATGAGGCCCAGGCGGATGAGGAGGGACTGGTAGTCGAAGTGGCCCCGCTTCTCCCCGAAAGGGTCCTGGCAGGAAGGAGACAGTGGTGAGGACGCAGGGGCCTGTCCAGTACCAGTGCCCATCTGTGCGGTGGAGGCAGAGGGCACGCGGCCACTGTGCAGAATAGGACACTACGTGGTGTCACCCTGTGAGGGACGCACAGTGCTCACCGAGTGGGCCCGGCTCTTCCTACACCCTCTGCAGACCCGTGCTCGGGTCCACCCTTCACCCCTGTACCCGAGGACAATGCTTCCCCCTGGCCACGCGCAGACCTGAGCCCTGACCTCCCCAGGGCCCCATCCTCTTCCCGGCAGGGCCCCCGCCTCGGTCCTGCCCTTGTCTTCCTATCACAGACTGCTCCTCGGCCCCTCGCCGCACACACCCGAAGCCACCAAGCCGGAAGCTCTGCGCGTCCACGGAATGGGCTGACCGGGCCTCGTCCACAGCCAGCCCGGCTGCTGGGCAAGGGGACGCGTGGCCGGGCTCCGTACGGGGCAGCCCGCCTTCCGCATGTCCCCCGTGCTGCACCCTCCCAAGTCTCCTTCCCTCTGCCGCTCCTCTCCCGAGAACCCTGGGAGGGAGTCCGGGGCCCAGGGGACTCGAAGCACCCCAACACCACCCCACACCGCCATCCCGGCAGCCTGGTGCCAGAGGGCGCCGGGCAGTTACTGTGGCCTCCCCAGGGTCAGATTCCCTGCCAGGGGGGCCTCGCTGGCTCCGGAGCTGCTGGTGCTCAAGTTTCCTTCCTCAGAGGCTTGTGGCCACCCCAGCCCCAGGCTCCCACCGTGCAGGCCCTGGCGGGGCTCAGAGCAGGGCAGATGCCATCTTCACGCTCTCCCCACGGCTTCGGGGCCTGAGAGCCCGAGCCTGGCCCGTCCTGGAAAGGGCAGATGTGCCGGGGAGGCCTAAGGACCTCGGTCAGTCAGCCACCGTGAGACACGGACACGGGAGTCACCCGGGTGAAGAGAGGAGCCCCTGAGGAACGCAGACTAGGACGGACCCGGCCGGCAGAGGCTTCCCTGTGGACGGGACGCTCAGGCCCCTTTCAGCTCGAGCTGCCCATGGGGCCGAAAAACTCCTGACCAGCTCCAGCTGCCAAAGCGGACACCTTGGGCTGCTCTGCACACACTCGCGTACGACAGGACCTAGGCACTGAAGCCACGTGGCCCAGGCAGGACACGGTCCCCTGGTGCTGCTGCTGTTACCTGCATGGTCTGGCCCTGAAGGTGCAGGCGATCCTTGCAGGCCACCTCGTAGAAGTCGTAGTACTCCAGGAAGGATTTCTCCATCACACCTCTGGGAGAGCAGAGCGGTCAGACGGGCTCTGCGCCCTCACCCTGACCCTAGTGCAGGCCGAACCGGCTAGTTCCCGGGTCCACAGGTCTTGAAACTGACAAGCGAAGAGACGCCCTCCACGTCGCTGAGACCAGACGGGAGCGCCTGCAGCAGTCACCGCCTGGATGCCCCCTTCAGCTCCGGGCTGCTCCCGCCCGGTCTGCTCCCCGACCTGCTCTCATCGCCATGGGCATCCGCTCTGCCCACGTTAACAAACAAGGCCGCTGGAAATGGGCTCCCATGACCGCATTCTCTCTCACACCCAAGCCTTCGCAGCCCGGGTCCGCACCCTGGCTCCCGCGGCTGCCTTGGGGGTACCCTACAGTCACCTGCGCCCGGAAAGCATGAAACACATCTTCCTCCTCTGCCTCCCAGCACCCAGCACCGCCTCAAAGCCCCTCAGAGGTGCGGTCCAGCCGCAGGGCCGCCCGACACTCACCGCAGGGGCTCGGGGCAGGGACACTTCCCCTCCATCATGTCACAGACCGCGACCCTAATGGTCTCGTGCCGGATACATTCGTTGTAGTTTTTGCTGTCTCCTGGATGTCTCTCCTGCAATTTGACAAACACCATGGTGTCAAATGCAAAATGGGAGGCAGAGAAAAAAGGCACCCGAAGAGACACGGGTTAGTACAGGGCCGCAAAGAGGATACATCCCCACTGCAGATCCGTGAAGATCCACGGGGCTGCTTCTGTGACCTTCCTGGCCTCCACACACAGCAGCACCCTCTGTCACAGGTCACCCGACCAAGAACCAGTAAGCCAGAGGCGGCCAATTCTCTGGACCACAAGGGAAAGGTCTGCCGGTGAGCAGAGTCTGGCTAGGCAGCCCAGGCTGGCCTCAAACTCAGGGCAATGCTGTTGCCTCGGCAGATGTGCGCCACCACACCCAGGTCAGCTAAGAGTCAAGCGGGAATGATGGTGGGCGGGTCAGGCGGTGCACACCTGTCATCCCAACACCAGGGAGGCTGACGCAGGAGGATCAAGGCCAGCCTGAACTACACAGTGAGACCCTGTCTCAAAAAACAACGGAAAAAAGGGGGGGGCATGGGAGTGGCTCATGGGTGGAGCACTTGGTTCAACCCCCAGGGCCTTAAATACAGACAGTGGGAGGAGAGGAACCAGAGAGGCTGCACCCACCCTCACGCCCACCGGGAGGGGGCAGAGCTTTCAGGGGAGGGATCCCGTGCAGTCAGGTGGGGGCTGCTCCTCCCCTCCCGGCCACTGCAGCTCCCAGAGTGCTCATTAGTGCAGTCCAGGGTACACACTGGGGTTTGCAACTTTGGAAAAGAACAGTAACTTACAAAGGCCTGTGAAATACCACGTGAATTACCAGTGTGAGGGAAGCGAGTTCTGATTTTCAGTACTGAGGATTGAATCCAGGGTCGTGGGCCAGCTCTTTGCATTTTGGTACAGGGTCTAAGTTACAAAGTTGCCCTGGCTGTGCTACAACTTGTGACTTTCCTGCCTCAGCCTCCCGGCGTGCCCACACCAGCTGAAATTGTCTGCCGTCACTGGAGTTTTGTCCTGGGCTCTCGACCTCACAGGACAGTGTGAGCTCCTGCGACAGTGACGAGAGCGACTTCACAGGGCACGCCTGAGACAGGGCTGCAGCTCCCTCAGCGGCGCTGCCCCGGCCGGGACCCGCCAG
>NW_022900925.1:34524552-34525132 GCF_012274545.1 Fukomys damarensis
AAGGGCGCGCAGACCCCAGAGCGGGGCAGAGAAAGGGGAAGGCGCTTGGGGACCGGGAGGGGAGATCCAGCGGTCAGGGGAGGTTACGCGTCCAAAGGAAAGGGAGCGATGACGGAAACAGCTCCAAAGGGTGTCTAACAGCCAAGCGGGCACACCACAGAGCTTACGCGTGTGCGAGGGGACGGACTCGGAGGGGACAGGGCACACAGGTGACAGCTCCCGCTGAGAGCTGGGCGGGGCGATGGTTGGATCCAGTCCGCGCAGACCTCAGGACTGTCGGGTCCCTGAGGACCACACCACCCGCCAAAGGACAGGAAGAGAGCCAGGCACTTCTGGCCTGGGCCAGGTCTCTCAAAATATAGAGAAAACAACTTTGACACCGAAACACACCGAAACCGCCTGTGCCTGTCACCAGCCCAAGTATTCAGAGGAGGGGCAGCCTGGACTCGAAGGACGTAGCTGAGCTCAGAACGGACAAGGCGGCAGGGCAGCAGGCGAGGCGACAGACTCGGGCAGGTGGCTGTGCAGCACCTTCGCGGCGTCCCTGGGACGCTCTGCTCCCCGCTCGCCCGCCGAGTCC
>NW_022900925.1:34525327-34529111 GCF_012274545.1 Fukomys damarensis
TCCCGCGTTCAGCAGCAGCCCTCGCACACCTCGCACACGGACACACGCTGTCCCGGGCACGGCCTGCGCCCTGGCGAGGGCAAGGTCCTTCCTCACCACCAGTGCCAGCAGACAAACCCTGTCTCCGGGCGCTCAGCCCCCGTCCCCCACAGAAGCAAAGCGTGCTGGGTGCTGGGCGGGGAGAAGACACAACTGCAGGCCGGCGTCTTCCTCTGCCTGAGACCTGGGCCTGCTCTCCGCCCCAGGGAGCTCATTTCCATCCCGCCGCCGGGAAATGGAAGGAGGCCAAGTCGCCCACGCAGGAGAACCCTGCTCGCAGCCCACACTGCAGCCCCAGGCTCGGGCGCCTCACTCACTCACTCAGCCAAAGCCTCCGTGAGACTCGGAAATGAAGGCGGCCGGGGAAGAGCACAGCGGGCCCCGGGCTGGGCCGGCAGCCATCACAAGCGTCCCGGTTCGGGCGGGGGCCGGAGCTGGCGTCACCTGCGGACAACCACTCGGCCCGGCGGCCCCTCTTACCCTAGGATGCTCAAGCAGACCTTGCCATTGCGGTAGAAGTTGGGGTTAAACCGCACGGTGTTGTTGCCCGTGGTCATCAGTTTGACCCGAGGAGGGTGGATGGGATAGTCGGGCGGACACCGGAACACGAACAGGAAGAAACCGCCTTCGTAGGGAGTGTCGAAGGGGCCTGTGATCAGCGCGTGGATCTGCAGAACAAAAGCTGTCTCAAGGCTGTGAGGGGAGCCCCACCCAGCCCTCCCTGTGCTCGCACCGCACTCCAGCAGACTTGCTGGGAATGTTAAGAATCCCACCACAACTGGGCACGGCGGTGCACTCGGGAGGCCGAGGCAGGAGGATCCTTGTGACTTCAAGGCCAGGCTGAACTACACACGTAGAGAAACCCTGTCTCAAAAGAGGAGGAGGACTGGGGATTTAGCTCGGTGGCATCGCACCTGGTTCACCAAGTGTCTCCTAAGTTCGATCCCCAGTACGGGGGAAAAACACAAGGGAAGACTCCAAACCTCACTCAGGGTTTGTCCCAGCACTAGCAGCTCAAGGTGGAAAATGAATCTAGTCAAACATCACACCTTGAGTAACCCTTAAGTCCTTTAAAGCCTGACTTTTGGGCAGGCCTCCTGGATAAGTGTTACATACAACAAATAACTAGAACTTCCCATGTAAAATAAACATGCATCCATAAAACAATTTTAGTTTTAGGGTTTTTTTTTTCCTTTCAAGACATCTCACAACGGAACCCAGGCTGGCCTCCAGTTTGTAGCAATTCTCCTGCCTCAGTCTCCCTAAGTGCTAGACTACAGGTGTGCACCATCATGCCCAGCTACCATGCTTAATTTTAAGAAACCAGTTCTTATTTTACTGAGTGCATTTGTGGGTCCATCCAGGCTAAGCATCCACTCCTGAACTCATGCAGCAGGCAGTGAAAGGAACTGGAGGCACCTGCTCCTCTCTGCAGGGAGCTAACCTGTGGAGGGTGTGGCTCAAGTGGAAGCCGGGGTGTTTAAGATACGGAGGTGGGGAAACTCGGGGTCCACTCAGGGCAGTGAGATCATCCCTGAAGTTTCCCCATCACCGCTGCTTTGGGGAGAAAACCAAAACTGCACTCTGTAAGACAGAATACTACATCCTCTTCCTCCACGAGCCCTTCATTACTGAACACGCTTTGCTTCCCTTTGCTTGTCTGAGACAGGGTCTCACCCTGTATGTAGCCCAGGCTGGCCTCAAGCACTCAGTGATCCTCCTGCCTCAGCCTCCTGAGTGCTGGGATAACAGGCCTGCCCACCACACCCAGCAGCATGTTCTCCCTTTCTTGAAGGGTGGAGGTGGCTCAAGTATATTTGTCTTCAAAGGCTCCAGAGGCCTCATGTCTGCTCAGAGTTTGAACAGTAAGAGGAAGAGGGACCTTGCAATCCTGCCCCTCAGTCCCTAGCTCACCATGCCCGCCCGGCAAGTTCCTAGCTTTCTTCCAGCCCCTGATCATCCAAGGGGAAGAGCAGGCTCAGCTGGCCTCAGCCTACACAGCACCGGCTCTGGGACTCCGAACTAGCGTCCAGCACTAGGTCTGACAGGGGCAAGAGGTGCCGGGAAAACATTTCTATCCACACAAACAAGCACGATAAATAAATGAATGCAAAGGAAGCCCTTTTGAAACAACGAAGGACACGCCAGTGACCCAAAAGTTGGATGTTTAAGAAATCTGAAAGTGTAAATTCTCACTTAAAACAACACTAGCAGGATTGGAAAACAAGATTTCTTCCCAACACCAATTTAAAATTGCACATTCACTCCGGAGGGCAAACCCGACATTAACTACCGCACGACCACTCTAAGTGGGGCCCTGTGACCACCGGCCCTGCCCGGCCTCCCCGCATCTCTTCCACAGATGACCAGGGTCTGCATCGTCTGGACGGAGGACACTAGGAGGGCGAGGGTGCCTGTTCACCGTCACCCCAGGATGGGGCTTCTTCAAGCCAAGAGCACGCGGGTGCGCCCTGACCACAGACACGGCTCCAGGCTCTGCCTTAGCTGCGTGACTTCGGGTCTTACTCTCCCGGTCTACATAAGCAGAGGTGAGCCGAATCATCGCTCGATTTCCCACCCGACCCGACCCATCAGGTTCCTACCTTGGTCATGTCCACAGTATCCGGGACCACGAACATGCCCGGGGGCGGCTCCTTGTAGATGGACATGATGTCCCTGCAGGACACCAAGAGGGCGCAGGTGTGAGCGGGGAGGAGGCCCCCAAGGCCCAGGGGTCGGGAGAGCCGTGCTGGGCACCACAGCGTCGGCCCTGCCTCGCCGGCTGAGAAATCTCAGCAGAGCGCCTGCCAGGCAGGCGGGAGAGAGGAGAGAGGGTTATCAAAGCGGCATTGTCTCCTCCGGGGAGGCCGGGAGGGGCGAAGCAGGGATCCCGAGGGCACCAGAGGGCACGCGGCCCATTCGCTCATCCCTCCCACCCCGTTCCCAGGTACTCAAAAATGCTTCGGTAACCACGACGACCCCGCTAAAAATCCAGCCCCACACAGCACACGGGACGGCGGGACCGGTGTCTTCCTGCTCTGGGGAATGCGGCGGAGACCTGGGCGGGCTGGGGACAGGGAGACCCTCCGGAGTCACGGGAAGATGACGGGGTGACACACACGGGGACAGACTCCAGGCTTTACCTCACCCTCACCGGCTCGACATCAGGTGAGAGCACAGGGCGAAGGAAAACATTCTCGGGAGGGAAAGTCCGGGGACGTGGTAGGGTGGGGAGGGACAAAAACAGGCAGAAGCGGGTGACAGAGCACACAGCGAGAAGTACGGCGGACCAGCGGTCTGCAGGGGCCGGAGGGATGGACAGCCGGGCGTGCCACGCACCGCACCGGTGGATCTCACCCCGACCGCGACACGCAGGTGGGGACACCGGAAGGAGCCGGGAAGGCGCGGGCTAAGATCCAGGCGAGACAGATGCCGGCGTGGGGGCGTGGGGAGAGGTCGGTCATCGGAACGGACAGCGGCTAAACGGGGTCACCCTCCCCTGCGGACGGGCACCCCGGCCGACCCTACTATCGGACGATGGGATCGAGGCTCAGTCACCCGAGAGACGAGCACAGCAAGGACTCGGGCCTTTGTTCCGCCACCCGAAGTGAGCGTGCCCGCTCCACAAAGTAGACCCGATGACCCAAGGAGGGGGACGCGGCGGGGAGGAGGTCCCGGGCCACCGGGGGGGCGAGCTTCCGGAACAGGTGAAGGAGTGGACAGCTTTGGGGGACCCCACTGGGGA
>NW_022900925.1:34529910-34536479 GCF_012274545.1 Fukomys damarensis
TCTCGCGGGTCTGCGCGCTGCCGGGGAGCTGCGTCCCGGCTCGGAGGAAGGTTTCGCTTCCTAGGACCCGGAGGGGCGGGGAGGCCGGGCGTGGTGGCGCACTCCGGTCTTCCCAGCGCTCGGCAGGCTGAGGCAGGAGGATCGCCACAGTTCAAGGCCAGCCTGGGCTACACAGTGAGTTCCAGATTAGCCTCAACTGAATAGCGAGATCCTGACTCGAGACCGATCAATAAATAATACAACAAAATTTGAAAGGGCCGGATGTATGTTTGCCCTTTGTGGGGCCCGTGCGGGAGGCTGTACTGATGTCTGGAAACCAGTGAAAACCTAGAGACAGTGCAGCAGGCGAGGCCGGCGCCCAGTAACCGACAGGCTGCCACCCCCACAGCAGAGCGCGTGACTGTCCACGCCATCTCGGGGACGTTCCCGAGTGTTCGGATGAGACGAAGGACTTCACTTTGGATTACATTTCGCCGCCAAATTTGGTTTTCGGAAAGTCTCGTCCTCAGGGCTTTGTGCACGTCCGGTGATGGGCCGTGGACCTGAATGGTAACGGCCGATGTTCATTGAAAGCTCAAGATTTACTTGTAGCTACTGTTTCCTGAGTGCTTGCTGTCGGGCACGCTTCGCCAGGCCTGCGATGTGAGGAGCGCTACTAGGCTGCCCCGCACAGGTGTGGGCCCTTCGTGGGTCACACGGTGTGACAGCCCGTGGCACAGCGAGGACTGCAAGCAAGGTGCACGGGTTCCAACTGCTGTGTGACTCGGGCAGCGCGGAGAGCTCCCCGGCCCTCACTGCGGTTGGCCTTGTGCCCGACTGGGGTCTTGTGCTGCCGGCTGCCGCAGCCCCGCGCACACAGAACACACGCTCTAGGGCCTGCAAACCGTGCGTTGCCTGTGAGCCTGGCCCCGGGCTAGGCTCCGCGCTGGACCTTAACAAGGAGGACGGTCCGTCCGCTCTGTACAGACCCGGCTTGCTGGGTGCAGTGTCTCAGCGCCATAACCAGTAACACAAGGGGAAGACACCCGAGGCGAGGCTGCTGGTGCAGGCACTCAGCGGAGCGCTCTGGGAGGTTGAGGCAGGATTGATGGAAAATCCAACCCCAGCCTGGGCCATTTAACGACTTAGCAAGGCCCTGTCTGTCTCAAAATAAAAAAATTAAAACAGACCGCGGATGTATCTCCGTGCAAAGACCCTGGGGTTCAGAAGAGAGGTTCCAGTTCTAAACTGAACTGCTCTTTCCTGTTTGCGCATCCGTGGCATGGCACGGATGCCCACCTATCAAGGTTTCTCTGAGGACTATGTGTGACATTTCCAGAAGTGTTTTGTAAAGTGGCAAGCACTGTACAAAAAATCAGCGCCTCCCTGGGAGCGGTGATGCACGCCTATCATCCCTGCATTTGGGAGGCTGAGGCAGGGGGATCGCCGCAAGCTGGAGGCCAGTCTGGGCGACACGGCGATTTCAAGGCCAAGAACTACATGGCGAGACCCTGTCTCGCAGAGCCAAGTCAGACATGATGGCCCGGTGCCGGCATGCGCCACTACACCTAGCTCTGACGGCACATTTTTTATTGTGTGGTGCTGCGGAGGGCAGCCTGAGCCAACTAGAGAAGCTCAGCCCCAGGCATCGCGGGGAAGGGTATCTGGCAGCACTGTACTCATGCGAGGCGCCTCCCCAAAGGACAGGGCTCAAGGAGAGACTGGGGTGGCGGTCAGGCCTTCGCAACCCTTCCTAAATTACACCAGGAGGCTCCTTCCTCCCTTCCCAAGCCTGGGGAAAGTCCTTCCCTCCTGGGCCCAGCCTTTGCCTTGGTTCAGTGCCAGGAGTAATGAAACCTCCTGCCAGGTCGTAAATCCTGACCTGAAAAGGAAAGCCAGAAGCCGGACAGGGTATTCTAAGGCTCACCAGTGACAGTGGCTATGCTTAGTAATTTAATAACACACCTAGCAGAGCGGGGCATGGCGGTGCACACCATCATCCCAGCCCTCGGGAGGCTGAGGCAGGAGGGTCAGCATGAGTTCAGGGCCAGCCTGAGCCACATAGCAAGACCCTGTCTCAAAAAAACAGCAGGAAAAAGGGATAGGGATATAGCTCAGAACAAAGGCCCTGGGTTCAATCCACAGCACTCAATAAAATTGTGTATTAATGAGATACATCCAATATTAAGGTATATTAAGGTGCAGATCCAATGAACTAGCCAGCTAGATATATTATTTTCATTAATTTATTGTATTTTTTGAGCCAGGGTCTCACTGTGAAGTTCAAGCTGACCTTGAACTCACTGTGGCCCAGGCTGGTCCCAAACTTTCAGAGATCCTCCTGCCTCAGCCTCCCAAGGACTGGGATGACAGGTGTACATGCATCACCGTGCTCAGCTCAGATTTTTCTTATTCCCATCTGAAGAAGCTACGGGGAGGTCACAAACAGCCCTGCGACTCCAAGCTCTCGGTCACCATGTTGAGCTCTGAAGGTCGTTCGTCACTGTTTTTTGGCTGCTACCATCATGATCACCTGGACTTGGGGACAACGTCACATGGTGTCAGAGCCAGGGAACTAGGAGGATGAAGTCACACTAACGGTCTCAGGGGCCTGAGTTTCCATTGATGCCATTTGGTAGCAAGATCACCATTTTGCTATTACTCCTTGGAGAGACCCCCAAGAAAGAGGACCTGCTAAACTGCTTCAGAAGGTGCTGAGAATGAAGGTTGGTGTTTGAAGTGAGGGTATTGAGGATCAATGAATGTGTCCTTTATTGTAATAAATGTTTAAAAATTTAAACATTCACCACGTATGTTTATTTCTTTTGATTTTTTTTGGTACCGGGGAGTGAACTTGGGTCCTTGCACTTGCAAGGCAGGCCACCGAACCGCTGAGCTAAATCCCCGGCCCCTACTTTTGATTTTTTGAGGGTCTCACTATGTAGTCCAGGATGCCTTTGTTTGTTGGTTTTTTTGTTGTTGTTGTTTGTTTTTTTGAGACAACTACATAGTTGAGACTGACCTGGAACTCACTATGTAGCCCAGGCTGGTCTTGAACTCTCAGCGATCCTCCTGCCTCAGCCTCCTGAGTGCTGGGATTACAGGCGGGTGCCACCACACCGGGCAACTCAGGGTGCCTTTGAATTCAGGGAGATCTTCCTGCCTCAGTCTCCCCAGGTGCTGGGATTATAGGTGTACACCACCAGGCCCGGCTTGATCACCCCTACAGATTCTCCTTTGAGAATATATGGCTGTATTCACCTACACATATTTCACACTAAGCAAAATGGTCCATGCAGCAGACCAGACCTGAGATGAAGAACTTCAGAGGAGAGGTTCCAGACTATCTAGGGCCACGTGGGCCGCAAACCCATTCTCCGGAGCCCACTGACCACTCCCCAGCCAGCTGATCCGGATCTATGAGCCTGGGAAGTCCAAGGCCGCCTGCAGGTTGGCACACGGATCCTTCCCAGCCTCTTGGTATAAACAGGTCCTGGCATTTCCAGGAGGCAAAAGGCACCCCCTCCCCTGGGGCTATTCCTCAATTACCTCTGGAGCCCAGGACTGGCACGGGTGCCAGCGGGACACCCGAGGCCATGGCGTTCAAGCTGCCAGCCCAGCCACCCTGGGCTCTGGTACGGGTGTGGAGTTGGTATCCCAGCGGTGGACCCTAGGCGGCTTCCCACTGTTCCTTTGCCTGTAAATTGGTTCGTTTTGGGGGACAGGGTCTTGCTATGTATTCCAGGCTTGCCTTGAGCTTGCAGGGACCCTCCTGCCTCAGCCTTCCAGGGCTGGGATCACAGGCGCACGCCACCTTGGCTGAGCACACACAAGCTCTACTGCTGAGCTACATCCCAGCCTTTGTGTATTTTAACTCTTCTTGCTAATTGCCTTCATGTTGGAAGGTGTCATGCATACTAATTAGGGTTGAGATAGAAGGTTTTCACCACACAGGTCCCACTTAGGAATCATTACTCCAGTTGAAATCATCCAATTGGAGACCAACCATGTCCCTAAGAGCCTCTGTGTTGATTCCGTCCAAGGCATACGCTTCCTCTGGGCTTAAAAGAACAACAGTGCCCAAGTGTGGTGGAGCACACCTGTGATCCCAGCGTTTAGGAAGGAGGCTGAGGCAGGAGGGTCACTGTGAGTTCAAGGCCAGCCTGAACTACATAGCAAGACCTTGTCTCAAAAAACCAAAACCAAAAGTCAGTTGTAGTAAAACACCAGCACTCTGTGCAAATTAAACCTTTCAAAAATGTTCCACACCCACAGAGCAAACCCACCTCCCTTCCAGAGACGAGGACCTTCATGTCCGCGGGCCGTGGCCATCCCTATGGACTTCCGGCTCGCCAGAGCCGGCCCAAGCCCTTGCTCCCACCTGTCCCCAAGGTTCAAGGACAGAAGTGCAGCACGTGGCTTAAGAGAAACGTGGTTTAATGGAACAGCTTGGTGGCCCAGCACCAGGACGGCGGGCAACCCGTGGGCACCTCACATGGCGAAGAGGATGAGGAAGGCGACCATCAGACAGAAGAGTCCCATGGCCTCGGACAGGGCAAAGCCCAGGATGGCGTAGGAGAAGAGCTGCTGCTTGAGAGACGGGTTCCTGCCGGGGACAAAGAGGATGCCAGCCCGGGAGGACAGGAGGACGGGGGCACAGACAACGCCTCCTCGCCGAGCCGGGGACTTGTAGGCAGGCAGAGTAGCAACTCGGCAAACGGACAAGGACAGATTTAAATATATATGTATTTTTTTAAACTGAGGATTGAACTCAGGACCTTGTGCTTGCGAGGCAGGCACGGTAGCACTGAGCTACATCCCCGGCCCTAAAATCTTTTTTTTCTTCTGTTTGTTTTTGGAGACAGGGTCTCGCTATGGAGCCCAGGCTGGCCTGGAGCTTGAGCCGATCCTCCTGCCTCAGCCTCTGGAGCACTGGGAAGACAGGTATGCACCACCATGCCCGGTTTATATATTTTATGTCCTGATAGAGATCACAGGAGAAAAGAGGAGGCAGAAGAAATCAAGGTGCAGACACCTGCAGGCCACTCTTCCTGCTGGGACCTGGGTGGTGTGTGCGGGTCCCCGACTCACCTGGCATAGCCGATGATCAAGCTGCCAAACACGGTTCCGATGCCGGCCCCAGATCCGGCCACACCCACCGTGGCGGCCCCGGCGCCAATGAACTTGGCTGCTGTGTCAATGTCTCTGGAGACCGTGCTGGTCTGGAATTCCCGCCTGACCACCTGGAGTTGGGGGGCGCTGCTGGACGGCTAGAAAGGGGAGCAGGGACAGAATGGAGCGGCAGGAGGGGGCCCCACCCACCCGACAGGTACAGGGCACTCTGGCGCAGAGTGTCGTGAGCAGGGCTTTGGGCTGTCTTCAGACAGTGCCAGGGAAACTGCATCACACAAACCTCACTTCTGCACATGTCTTTTCTTTGGAGACAAATTTCTTTCCTTTCCCCTATGTAGCCCACACTAGCCTTGAATTTACAGGGATCCTTCTGCCTCAGCCTCCCAAGGTGCACCACCACACCTGGTGCTACCTTTGCAGGTTTTTCACCCACGACAGTGAGAGCAACACAGGTCCATTAACCTGAAAGATGGCTGCCTAGGCCCTCGGTGGGCCTTACCTCTTACCTGTCTAGAGGGGTCCTGGGGCCGACTCAAGAAGGAGGCAGAGGCAGGCCTGATCAGGCCCCTGGTGCAACAGCGGATCTGTAACGTCAGAAAGACACATCCGGATCGGGCAGCGAAAAACTCCTGACAAGCTTCTGGCAGACACACAGCAAAATCAGAAACTAGGATGTATTCCAAAGTCCATTCGTTTATTCCTATTTCTACCGGGGGGGCCTGCGCCGGAGCCGGCTGTCCTGAGGTTCCAGTGTGGCTGGCAGTGGAGACCACCAGGGCTGGGGCCCGCACATCGGGCCACAGGAGGAAGACACGGCTCTGGGTTCAATCCTTGGCACCAAAAGCGAAACAAGGAGAGGAATGTGTACCACAGGCCACAGCCTCAATCGGTGTCCCAGAAAGGAAGGAGAACCCACCCTGAGACTCCGTCTCAAAAAAGACCAAAGGAAAAAAGAATCCACGTGAAATCAAAGCCCGTCCCTGCAGGGGCCTTGAACTTCGATCCCCAAGGAATCCATGGGGAGCAGTGGGCCGAGCGTTCTCCCTGCTGCTACCCAGGACGCCCCAGCGAGGCGAGCTCTCTCTGACACCGACCGCCGAGAGGTTCTCCAGGGCCGGGGCCCGGAAACTCCGTGCTGCAATCACCTGGGGATTCGGAGGAAGACGCCAGGGCTTTTCCGCCCCACTTCCCGGGGTGAAGGTCAGCTGGAGCCTCGGACTCCAGTCCAAAGCCGAGACAGCTCGTTCCCACGCACAAATAAACGGGGGTCCCCTGCATCCCGTCCCAGAGCCTCCCATTTGTGACACCCAGGGCTCCCACACCGCAGCCGGCAGCCGGGGCGCAGCTTACCAGCGCCGGAGACAGGAGCAGGGCCCCGGTGGTCTGCATGATGCGGTCTGCAGAGACATTGAGCAAGGCGGTCACCTCCTGACAGCCCGCGCGCCGACCCCTCGGGC
>NW_022900925.1:34536752-34543081 GCF_012274545.1 Fukomys damarensis
CGATCGCCCGCTGCCGGCACCATCACCTGCGCTCCCACTGCCCCGCCGCCCCTGATCGGCCACAGCCCTCTCCGGCTCAAGGTGACTGACTCACCTCGCAGCTTTAGCCCTGGGTCTCAGGCTGGGCTACCCGTCCCACGTGTCCCGCGCTCCCTCGGCGCTCATTGGTCTCCATCCCTCCGCGTCCCCATTGGCCGGTGCCTTCGACTCTTTCTTTCTCATTGGCCTTCCCTGGCTTCTTCCTCTCTCGCCACAGGAGCTTCGTGGCAACTCCCGCCTCCTTGCGGGTAAAGGCGGGTTTTTCCTTCGAGATCTAGGTTAGGATTGGTCGGAGCGCCGAAATGCTGGACCATAGAGTCGGCTGGACTCCGAGGTTCCACAACCTCGCGCACAAAATGGCGACCAAGGTGGAAGCTGAAGAAAAAGGCCTGGGAGCGATGACTCTTCGCCTGATGCCGGCTAACACATGACCTTAGCCCCGAGCTTTCATTCGGGACTCGAGGCGCGTTGCATTTTGGGATTTGTAGTCTGGCTGGAGGCCCCTCCCCCCGGACCGCCAAGATCCCGCGAGATGTTACTCCGAGGCCTGGCGAGCCCACGCCTTTGCAGCAATTCTCACCGCGGGGTGCGTGGAAATTCGTCTTCCGCCATATGGAATGGAGGCGGGCTGCGAGGTTCCCGCGTGGCGAGCCTGTCTTTTGTGGGCCTCTGCCGGTGTTCAGCGCGCATGGGCCAGGAAACGGATGGCTTGGCAATATATGTTGTAGCCGTGGTGGCACACGCCTGTAATTCCAGTGATGGGGAGGCTGAGGCAGGAGGATCGCCGCGAGCCCGAGGCCAGCCTGGGCTACGTAGAGAGTGAAAGGGTGAACTACATAGTAAGAACCTGTCCCCCAAACCCCAAAATAAATAATTACATATTTATATTGTAAAAAAATTCTAAGAAACAGCATGAGAAACATGAATGTACAGAAACGGGAATTCCCTGAAGAACTGTGAACCGCAGCGGAAAAGGTCTGACCTCACTAATCAGAGATCAGCGTTTCAACATCTCATCTTGCATTTATCACAAAGGTAGAATTCTTCTTATTTAATTTTTGTTGTCCAGTGCTGGTGAGCGAATCCAGGACTTTGGGCACGTTAGGCAAGCTGTCTTAGAACCAAGCTCCAGCCCCGACCCCTTTTAATTTCGAGACAAGGCCCTCCTAAATGTCCCGGTCTGGCCCTAAACTTGGCAGTTATCCTGCCTCAGCCTCTGGAGTAGCTGGGGTCAGGGGTGTGCACTTCATGTCTGGCTAGAAGGCTCCTCGAAAGCAGTTTGGCAGTCGTATTTGTTTTTCTTGGAAAGGCTTTCCTTGGGCCATCCTCTTTGACCCACAATTCTTAGGCAATTGACAGGATTCCAACCTGCATGTTCTGTAGCTCACTAACATTACTTCTAGGAAACTATCCTGAAGAAATCTCAGAAATGCAAGCGTTCTGTTAAAAGCTATACACAGGCCAGGCGAGGTGGCGCACGCCTGTAATCCCAGCACTCGGGAGGCTGAGGCAGGAGGATCGCTGTCAGTTTGAGACCAGCCTGGGCTACACAGTGAGTTCCGGGTCAGTCTCAACTACATAGCGAGACCCTGTCTCAAACAAACAAACAAACAAACAAACAACACAAAATAGCATATACACAGCAGAGTTTGTGGAAAAGGAAAACAGGTAAATGTTCCACAGACGTTAAATGGTTAAATCCATTACGATGTCTTCACTTTAGGAAACTGGCACAAATAAAAAATAAAATCACGTTTTTGAAGAGACTTCTGTTGAGAAAATTTTCATGATGTAAGATGTGAAAAAGTGCAAAACTATGTCACTATGCCCAGGCATGGTGGTGCACACCTGTATTCCCAACACTGGGGAGGCTGCAGGAGGATCGCCATGAGTTTGAGGCCTGCCTGAGCTACTTAGTGAGGCTCTGTCTCAAAAAAACAAAAACCTCAACCTAAACCAAACCAAACTGTGTAGCATTGTAAAAAAGTATGGGAAAAGATCGAGAAAAAATATGAAATATTAAGTTAATTATGGACAGCATAATAAGATTGAATTATATCTGTATTATAGATGTATACTTTATAATAGGAAATATTAACAATTACACGAATCTGGAAGGTCAGAATTCAGATTTATTTATTTCCTTTCTTTTTTTGAGATGGTCTCACTAAGTAAGTTCTGGACTCACAGCTGGCCTCAAACTCATGGTGATCTTCCTGCCTCAGCCTCCTGAGTGCTGGGATTACAGGAGTGTGCCACCATTCCCAGCTCCCCAAGTCTCAGTATATTGGGTTTGGTTTCCTCCAGGGTTTCAGGAGTCCTTGAAGATAAAGGAGGAGCAGACTATGATGAATGATTTAACTTTTTTTTTTTTTTCAGACCAGGTCTCCCTTGAACTCACTGTGTAGCCCAGGCTGGCCTCGAACTTGCGGTGATCCTCCTGCCTCAGCCTCCCGAGTCCTGGGATGATACCCATGTGTCACCGTACCTGGCAGCTTAAGTCTTAAACAACCCTTTGAGGTAGGAATGATTACCTTCATTTTCTAAATTGCCCCGTCTTACAGAAGGTCTCTCAGGTCAGCACCCATGGTGAGAGGAAGTGTTACTGCTTGCACCTGAGACAGTCTGGGCCCAAAGCCCAAGTGCTTTCTGGTTTGACAGATCTGAGTGCAGAGACAGCCTTCAGAATGGGAAACCTCTTGCCATGACTCCAGGGGACTGGCACCCAGAGTAAAGAAGCCAAAACAAGAATTAGATGCCCCCCAAATAAAAGGCCTGATCCGAAAATGGGCAACTGAAATGAACAGACATTTCAGAAGTACAAATGGCCAACAGATACATGAAAAAAATGTTCAAGATCACCGGCCATCAAAGAAAGGCAAATTAAAACCACACGGGGATTCCATGGCACTCTAGAATGAGAATGGCCCGGGGATTTCGCTCCATGGTGCCGCCGCCTGCCTTGCAAGGGCAAGGTCCTGAGTTCGATCCCCGGTGCCAGAAAAAGAAAAACTCTAAACTAGAGGTTCCATTTAGCCCAGCTGTTCCCGTTCGAGGAATCGTCCCCAAAGAGGTAAAGTCGTCGTATCACAGTGACCCAGGCATAACCCACGCTGACAGCAGCACGCCTTGTAATAGCTAAATCTTGGAAACGGCCTCCGTGTCCATCGGCGGACGGGTGGATAAAGAAAATGCGGTATTTATACACGCTGTGGAGTACTACTCTGCCGAGAAGCAGCATTTGTGGGAGAGTGGAGGGGACCGGTGACCATAATGCTAAGGGAAATCAATCAGAAACACACACTTAAATAGCACTTTATGAGAAGTGCAGAGTATAAACAGGGAGTGAAATAAAAGATAGACTGTGAAGCGGAAATGGGAGGGGCCGCTAGAGATGGAGCGGAGAGGGAATGGGAAAGTGAGGAAAAAAATAAGATGATCGCGGCTTCCTCGTCAGAAACCTGAGGCAATGCCAGGCACAGCGTGGTCGTCCCTGAGTGTTCCCCGTAGTGACTTTCCCTGACTTTGTCTATATGTATTATTATTAATTTTTCATGTACAGATTTGTCACAAGGGTCTGTGTACAGCACAGATCCAGAATTGTCAACTTTATCCTGGGACTTACTAGAAAACTGAAATGAGCACGTTTCAAATCTTGGCCATCCTGTGGATAGGTAGGTTAAGAGACATCCTGTAAGGCCGGGCGTGGTCGCGCACGCCTGTCATCCCAGCACTCGGGGGGGCTGAGGCAGGAAGATCGCTGTGAGTTCAAGACCAGCCTGGGCTACATAGTGAGTTCCAGGTCAGTATCAAGTACATAGTGAGACCCTGTCTCAAAAACACCAAACCAAACAAAAAAGAGATATCCTGTAGTTAGGCAGGGCCAATGTGGAGGACAATTAAGACACAGTCACTGGCCGCCGGCATTGTAAAAGGAGAGAAATCGCCCCATCCTCATAGCATGAACAGCAGTGACCGATTTCTAAATAGGTATCAACCACCTGGATGGGGGACCGAGATCTTCCAGGAAAGACCACGGACCCACCCCTTAACAGAAAATCCTTGCTCAGTTCCTTGTACACTTGTTATGTGACTTGCTCCCCCATGGGATTCCCCATTTATCAATATTACCTAAGCCACTACACTTGTCATAATCTTATTGGTTGATCCTAGTTTCATCCACCGTGTGATTTCTCATTGGATCTCATTACCCAGGCGACTGTACTTGCAGTCTTACTGGTTGACCATAGTTTGTCCCACCTTGAACCTGCCTCACCTCATGGCTCTGTCCCGTAAAACACCTTTGATAAAAAGGGTCGGCAGATAACCCATTTTCTGTCCCTCTCCCGTCTCTCTTAGACAGAAGCTGTCTTTCTCTCAGTAATTTTTTTCCTACTCTTAACCTCTATTGTTCCTAGAGTTCACTCTTCGATTTTGGGGAACAGGAACTTGTGTTCTGGAGACCTAGCAGATTTGGGAGTTACATCTCTTCCTCCTGTATCAGTTGAGTCAAAGTTTTTGTTTTTTGTTTGTTTGTTTGTGGTTTGCACGCCTCAGGCCTGGGCCTAGGATCTCAGCCCTCCCCCCCCAGCCGGTGTGCAGGGGCCCTGCAGCTTCTGTGCACACGCCAAGAAGGGCCCTGAGTTTATATAATGCTGCTGTTGAAGGTGACAAAGGCAAACTGTGGACAAGAAGCCAGAAGCTCCCTCTTTTAAAAAAAAAATTTTATTTTTGTTCTGCTGGGGGTGGCTGAGCTAGGGTCTTGCTACAGAACCCAGGCTGCCCGAAACTCAAGGCAATCTTCCTGCCTCAGCCTCCTGAGTACTGGAATTAAGAGGTTCCCAACCCCTCCCAACTAAAAGAAACCTAGTCTTTTGTTTTGCATTGTCCGGGCCTCAGCACTGCAGACTGGCAGTCCATACACTGAGCCACATCCTAACCCTCTTTTCTTAGGGCTTTTCTGACTCTCTAAACCCACCTCTGGGCCAGGGATTTAGCTCACTGTTCTGCCACCTACCTCCCAAGCGCAAGGACCCAAGTTGAACCCCGTACCAAAACAAACAAAAACTCACCTCTTCCCCCAGTCTTTTCCTTATCAGGCCTGATTCCTTACCCTTATTTCAGGAATGCGGCTCCACTTTTGTTTTTGTTTTCTGAGCCAGGGTGAGACAGGGTCTTGGTATGTAGTTCAAAACTGGCCCGTGTAGCCCTGGCTGGCCTTGAATTTGTAGAAATCCTCTTGTCTCAGCCTCCTCAGTGCTGGGATTAGAGGCAAGCACCACCACCCCTGGCTCTTTCCACTCCCCCCACACCGGGGATCGAACTTGGGACCTTGCACTTGTGAGGCAGGTGGTGGAACCGCTGAGCTAAATCCCCCGCCCTCCTTTGCACAGTTTGAGCTTTTGGCAGGCACGTGCCAAGCACCACCCTTCTAGTGCAGTTAGAGACAATGGCGCTGAGAAATCGCTCGGCTCCATCTAATTGATTCCTGCTTCTGCTGTCCTAAGAGGTAGAAAAGAAAACAGCAAAAGCCTAGGACAGCCCACTGCCCCAGACGAGAGCACATGCGCACTGGGTCTCCCAGCCCTGCCTTCTGGTCACCCTTCCCCTACCCCCACCTCCTTCGAGGCCCACAGATTCGCACCGCAGCTCAGAAGCGGAATTCAGCGTGGCCTGCGATCTGGGCTGGGCCGAGGCTCGGCCCCTTGCACTCCCCAGCCCCTTTGCCTTGCTGTTGCTGTCTGTGACCTGTGTGCACCGCTGTTGTGTCGCCCCAGACCCACCCCACTGGCGTCACAGGTGTGTGAGCACCAAATGGCCCCGAGCACAACGCCCCTCGACCTTCAAGAAATGCAGCTGCTCGCAACCGACTCTAGGGCGCACGCACATTACACTCGTGCTCCAGAGCGTGCAGATGAATGAGCCCGTCCCTGCCCTAAAGAAACTCAGGGCCGGGCCTGGTAGTGTTCCTGTCATCCCAGCATTCAGGAGGCTGAGGCAGGAGGGTCTTCATGAGTCTGAGGCCTGCCTGGACTACATAATGAGACCCTGTCTCAAAAAAAAAAAACAAAACAAAACACCAAAGTCAAAAACATATACAAGTAGTGCAAAAGGATCACATTAGATCCCTACCTCACACCATATACAAAAGTTGAGTAAAAATGGAGCACAGGCCTAAACAGAAGAACTAAAATTATATTCTGAGACGAAGTATACATTTTTGTGTTCTTGGCTAAAGTCATGTTTTCTTTAATGTGATGCCAAATCACGAGCAAAAAAAAAAAAAAAAA
>NW_022900925.1:34543185-34548848 GCF_012274545.1 Fukomys damarensis
AAAAAAAAAAAAAAAAAAAAAAAAAGATAAATGGGACATAATCGATATTAGAAACTTTTGTACTTCAAAGGGTTTTATCAAAAAAGTGAGAAGGCCACAATTGGAGTGCGGTGCCCTCCTCTAATCCCAGCTATATGGGAGGCTGAGGCAGGAGGATTGAAGGCTGGAGCAACTTCATCAAGACTGTCTCAAGCCGGGCATGGTGGCCCACGCCTGTCATCCCAGCATTCGAGAGGCTGAGGCAAGAGGGTTACTGTGAGTTTGAGGCCAGCCTGGGCTACATACTGAGATCCTGTCCAGAAAAAAAAAAAAAAAAAGTCTCAAAATAGCCCAGGGAACTTAACCAAGACTGTCTCAAAATAAAAAGGAGTAGGGATGTAGCTCAGTGGTTGGACACTTGCATCTTCTAGGCTTCAATCCCCAATACTGAGGTGGGGGCACTACAAAAAAGGACTGAGAGAACAGTTTTGCAAATAGTATTTATGAAAAGGATTTGTATCTAGAGTAGGTGATGAACTGTCCCTCCGTGTGTGTCTCTGTGTGTGTGTGTGTGTTGTTGTTGTTTGAACTCAGGGCCTTTGCACAGAACTATAGACCCAGCTCTTTTGTTTTTGATTCTTTTGAGACAGGGTCTTAACTCTGGAGTTCAGGCTGGCCCACGCTGGGCTTAAACTTGAGGCGATCCTCCTGCCTTTGCCTCCTGAGTGCTGGGAGTATAGGTGTGTGCCACCACGCCTGGCAAACCCAGCTCTTTTTAGCTTTATTTCATTAGAGACAGTCTTGCTAAGTTGCCCAGGCTGGTCTTGAACTTGTGAACCTCCTGCCTCAGCCTTCCAGAGTGCTGGGGTGACAGGTGTGCACCACAACTCAATAACTTTTTTTGAAACTCCAAATTACCAGGTGTGGTAGCACATGCTATCATCCCAGCACTCAGAGGCTGAGGCAGGAGGATCGCTGAGAGTTCGAGGCCAGCCTGGGCTTCATAGGGAGTTCAAAGCCTGAACTGCATAGTGAGACCCTGTCTCTAAAAACCAAACCAAATAAAACACAGCGGCCAGGGCCTTGCTGCATGCTGAGAAAGCACTCTACCACTGAGCTACACCCACTGCAAGGCACCCTAATATTTTTTTCCAGCAGTGGGTGTTCAACCCTGAGTCCATTGGGTATTGAACCCAGGGCCTTGCACTGAGCTACACCCCCAGCCCTTCTTTACTATTTTCTAAATTTTGAAGCTGGTGGTGTTGGTGGTAGTGCACGCCTGTAATCCCAGCAGTGGGGATGAGGCGGGAGGATCGCCATGAGTTCAGTGGGCTATGTAGTGAGTTCAAGGCCAGTTTGCGCTACATAGCAAGACTCTGTCTCAAACAAACAAGAAAAGAAAATGGGAGATCAAATGATTTTTAATGTGTGTGTGTGTGTGTGTGTGTGTGTGTGTGTGTGTGTGTGTGGTTTGAGCTCACGGCGATCCTCCTGCCTCAGCCTCACAGGGCGGGGATGACAGGCGTTTGCCACTGTCCTGGGCAATCCTCTACTGAACGTATGCAGCGCCCTGCACTCAGCAGTTAGAAAGTACACATTCTTTTCCAACACACGGGGGACCTTTGAAAAAACTGAGACACACACGCTTTAATAAACACCAAAGAATCAATATCAGGCAGACCACACTCTTTCTCACAGTGCAATGAAATCTCAAACTCAACATTCAAAACCATGCATTTCGAGATAAAAACACAAACTTTCCAATGTGACTTTAGCCTTCACCCCAGAAATGGGGGCGGGAATCTAGAGAGGCGCAGGCTAATCCAGGACGCCCCAAAGGTCTGCTGCCAGGCACACCTGTGTCCTGAGACGGCCTAACATGACCTCCAGCAACCTCAGAGACAGTGATCTCTCCCTCCCTCCCTCCCTCTCTCTCTCTCTGTCTCTCTCTCTCTCTCTCTCCTGGGGATCTAACGCAGGTCCTTGCTCTTGAGAGGCAGGCAGCAGAACCCCTGAGTTAAATCCCTAGCCCACTCTTGCCTTTCTTTGCTGATTCCTAGACCTGGTAGAGATTCGAGCTGGACCTGCCCGCCGGTTCCGCTCGTGGTGCCGATTCCTCCCCGGAACCACAGGGTAAGGCCTTGGGCTTGCTGTAGACAGTGAAGAGCGCAGCTCTGTGGATTCTTTAAAAGCGGGGCAGTTCCACATTTCTCCAGCAGAGGGCGCTCCACGGGCGACAGAGACCCGAGGTTGGGTTTCTGCTTCTGTGGTTGTTTTTCGAGCCAAGATCTCGCGGTGTGGTCCAGGCTGGTCTCACACTCGCGGCGGTTGTCCCGCCCAGCCTCCCGATCACGGGTGGGCCATCCCGCTGCTCTGACACCCAGCTCTATTTTAGCACAAGTGTGACCATCGTTGTGTACCCTTTACCCTCCTGTCCCTTCTACAGTGTAAAGTCCTTTGCCGTTTGCCGCCCTAGACGCCGAGCACCGATGAAGCGGCGCACTTGTCCCAACAACCAAGACCTCACGCCTTTCTAGTCGGTACTCTTGCTTCCTTCTCGGTTCCGTGTGCGAATTTTCTGGTCTTCCGGCCCCACTCCCCCACGGCGCCTGGGATCTGGGACCACAGACCCGTCTGGGTCGCTTTTCCTCTTGGGCGTTGCCTGGAAAACTCATAGCCAACCTCGGAGGCCCTCGCACTCCGACGCACACCTACCTCTGCTGCCGGGGCAGAGCGCGCAGGCTGGGCCAGCACAGGCGGGCGGTCCATCTCGAGACCTCCCTTGCGCCAAGCAGCTTCGCCACCAGGCCTGGCGGGTGGATGCGCGGGTGGGCGGTGGAATATGCGTCAAGAGTCCAGATGGCTCTGCAGTCCACAGGCCCCGGACTGGGGCATCTAACCAAGGTGCCTTAGGCAGCACAGCTCCCTCACCTCTCAGGGCCCGCAGACTACGACTGAAACTAGTAAACATTATTCATTTCAAAAGGAAAAAAGAACACTATAGAGCCAGGTGTGGGGGTGAACACTTCTAATCCCAGAACTGGGGAGGCTGAGGCAGGAGGACTGCCAAGAGTTCCAGACCGGTCTGGGCTACATAATGAGTCCAAGGCAAGCCTGAACTAATAGAGAGACCCTGTCTCCAAATCAAAACAAAAAAGCAATGTGGAATTGAATAATCATTTAGTAAAAATTTCAAAACAAAGTACCAGCTCATCAACTGCAACTCTACTTGGTTAAGGTTATCGTATAAACTACATTTTATGTGGTATGTAAATGCATGGTTGTTTTTTTGTTTTTGAGACAGGCTGGCATGTAGTCTAGGCTGGCATCAAACTCGCAGTGATCCTCCTGCCTCAGCCTCCCAGGGCTGGGATCACAGTGTTCACGCCAGCTGGCCTACTGCATTTAATGTTGGCTGGAGGCGGCCACTGCTGGAGTCCCCCGGCCCTCGAGGAAAGGGAACATAGCAAGGGCCACAGGGTCCCTGCCGAGGGCTCTCACACCCTGCTTTGTCCTGCCCCCCCTTCCTGTGGGCCCCGGAGCTTCGCCAGTGGGGGTGACGTTTATCTGCCAAGACCTCAGGGCGATCCCGGTGTGAGGGTTCCCAGGAGGCTCCTACACCCGGGCCACCCCTAGTGGGGAGGCTCTGGCTCCCTGGGCCGTAGATTAGGGACCGACGGGCGTCAGGAGGCGGCAGTTTTGATGGGAAGGCAGTAGGAGAGTGTGGGCCCTGAGGCAGCGGGAGAGGCCGGGTGGTAGCGCATGCTGGGTCACAGCCATGAGGAGGCTGAGTCAGGAGCGTGGCTGAGTTTAAAGCCAGCTGCATGGGAAGACGCTGGTTCAAGAAACAAAGAAAGGCTGGGTGGGGTGGTGCATGTCTGTAATCCCAGCACACAGGAGGCTGAGGCAGGAGGATCACTGTGAGTTCGAGACCAGCCTGGGCTACACAGTGAGTTCTAGGTCAGTCTCAACTACTCAGTGAGACCCTGACTCAAATAAATAACCAAAAAAAAAAAAAAAAAAAAAAAAAAAAAACAAAAAAAAAACCCCAAAACAAAAAAACACAAAACAAAGGAAGGCTTCCTGTTGGAATTTAGTTTCAAAAGGAGAAGAGGACAGATACCGAGAGGCACCAAGGCAGAGCGTGTTGGGAGCCTGCACAGCATCTGCTCGGGGCGGGGAACAGCGTCCTGGGGGCAGATGTGGGAGAGGGGTGACCCTGCCAGGGGTGAGGCCCAGCGACCTGCACCTCTGCTCGGCCAGGGGACCCAGAGGAGCCGGTGCAGCAGCTTCTGGAGGGGCGCTGTATGGGGTCAGGTTCCCCGGCTTCTGCCTGCTTTGTCTCGCCCAGGACTCGGCCCCTGGTGGGGGAGACTGGAGTTGGGGGAGGGGGCTGGTGTTGCAGACCAAGGCAGGCACCGAGGGACACGGACAGTTTTTGGTGGGGACTGGGAATTTATATGGCCTTTGTGTGTGTGTGTGTGTGTGTGTGTGGTAGTGAGGATTGAGAACTGGGCCTTGAGCACGCTGGACAAGCACTGTATCACTGAGCCACATCCCCACACCTTTTTACTTATTTTTATTTTTTCACACCGGGGATCGAACTCAGATCCTTGAGTTTTCAAGGCCCTTTTTTATTTTGTTTTTGAGACAGGGTCTCACTACGTAGTTCAGCCTGGCCTTGAACTCACTATGGAGCATGTGCTGGCCTCAAACTCTCGGCAATCCTCCTGCCTCAGCCTCCCGAGTGCTGGGATGACAGGTGTGTGCTACGATAGATATTTTGTTGAGTGGAAGAAACTAGACCCCAGAGCATATATTGTATAACTGTATTTACTTGAAGCTCAAAGGCAGGCATTTCTCTGCGTTTCCCTAGGCAGGGTCCAGTCAGCCCCTCCCCAGTGACGGTGACAGCCGAGTCTCTCAGCCTGGCCAGTCAGCTCGCCCACACTTGTTGCTAGGAGACCAGGTCTGAGGGTGCAGCTCCGGGCAACCCGCTGCCCAGCCACAAGGCACACAGCCGGCAGGTGTTCCAGGGACCATAACCCAGCCACGCGCGCTCAGCCCAGCCGTGAGGCCACGAAAGGGCAAGAGCTGCAGGTGGGCACCAAATGCCTTGCCAACCCCCTTTCTCTAGTTTTATTTGTTTATTTATTTGGGTTTTCTGAGACAGGGTCTCACTACGTAGCCCAGGCGACCTCGAACTCTCGTGATCGGTGACCCTCCTGCCTCGGGACTGCGCTCCCCCAACCTCTTCGGCCGACGCCCAGCTGGCTTTTCCTTCACACCCGCGCGCCCAGGTTCATCCCATACGCGAGGCCGAGGGCCGGGCGTGTCGCGCACCCCTGCCATCCCCGCACCTGCCTCCACCCTTGACTCCACGGTGCGACCGACACCCCACGCCCCCCTAACCCAGTAACAACAACAAAAACCACAAAAGCAGAGAAGTGAGTTAGTGAGGAGCTGAGGCTCCACTCACGGAGAAACCCTACTTGCTCCCACGCCTTTGCCCACCTCTGCGGGTGCTCTGCCGCCCCTGGGGCGGACGCCCGCTGGGGCTTCCCTTCCCTTCCCTTATCGGGCTGCCGGAATCATCGCCCTCCCAGTGGGGAGCGGCAGCTGGGGACGCGAACGTGCGACCACGCCGTGTCCTCCCCCCAGCAGAAAGGGTCACCTGCCCGCCC
>NW_022900925.1:34549071-34555371 GCF_012274545.1 Fukomys damarensis
GCGGCAGGGTGGGGGGCGGGGCTCGGTCCGAATGGTGCGGGAGTGGCCGGGCCCAGTGCCACAGGGGCCGGTAGTGGAGCTGCTCCCTCAGAGCTCTGCGGGCGAATCTGGTGGAGGTCACTGAACTGTGCCCCAGCCTAAGTGCGGCCCACTTTTGGAGAACAGTTAAGACAGGTGAAGAGGATTCACTGCCAGGCCACCACTCCCAGAATCCACCCGCTTAAAAGATTGTAAAGCCGGGTGTGGGGACGCCCGCCTGTCATCCCAGCACTCAGGAGGCTGAGACAGGAGGGTCACCTTGAGTTCGAGGCCAGCCAGGGCTACATAGTGAGTTCAACTTGAACTATATAGTGAGACTCAAAAAACCAACGCACCCGCCACCCACTGAACAAATAACCATCCACTGAAGGCTTCTGTCACCTAAGTCCCTGAAAAAGTCATTTATTTTTAGTGTTACAGATTAACAACAGCTGCTTCAGTATTCGGCAACCCCACCCAAATAGAACATCTAAATTTCTAATGACTCCTAGTGAACCACTAAGACCGACAGCAACGACAGCCGAGGGCACAGAGCTCAGAGGAGGCCGGGGAGGTGGCTCAGAGGTGCTGCGCCTGCGTCTCAAGCACAGGATCCTGAGTTTGGTCCCTGGTACCAGAAAAACACAAAACAAAACAAAAAAGGAAGCTCAAAGAGCGGAGACAGCCGAGCACACAAAGGCTCTGTGAAGGAAGCGCTGCCTGTTCGTGGTGGGGAAGATGCAAGTTAAGGAGACACCTTTGGTGGTGGAGCTGCACACAGGGCCGCGCTGTGCCTTTTCCCTGGAGGAGGAGGAGGAGGAGACCCTGCTTCTGTCTCCACCGCTAGGCCTGACTTGGGCAGAGGACAACCGCGGGGCTCTGAGGACGGACACGGCGCTCAGCCCACCTGGGGCTGCTCTAGGCCGCAGAGTCTGTGCGCTGCCCGGCGGGTACTTACAGGTAGTGGCAGAACACGTGGTCTTCAAAGATCTGCTTCTCTGTCTCTGCGAAGGTCTTGTTGCAAATCAGACACATTCTAGAGTGGCCCTGTGCCTGCTGCCGCTCCTCCTGCCAGGAAGCAGAGGTCAGGAGCGCAGGCCCTGCACCGCGGTTTCCCACTGCGTCCCGAGTGCCAGGTGGGACAGCCGCGCGGGTGCCTAGGAGGCCAGCTACTGGGAGGGCTGAGGCAGGAAGACACCGCATTCAAGGTCAGCTCCCTCGGGGACTTTAACAAGACTGTCTTGAAATAAATTTTTAAAAAGGAGCTGGAGCTGGGCGTAGTGGCGCACGCCTGTCATCCCAGCACTCTGGAGGCTGAGGTAGGAGGATCGCTGTGAGTTCGAGACCAGCCAGGGCTACATAGTCAGTCTGAACTACATAGCATCTACCTGGGCACTCTGGGAGGCTAAGGCAGGACTGAAAGTTCCAGAACAGTCTGGGCAGGACTTAGTGAGAACCTGCTTAAAAAATGTTTTTTTTTTAAGAGCAGAGGATGCACCAAGGCCTTGGGTTCCATTTCCAAAAACAAAAAACAAAATAAAACCCAGTAGCAGCAGATGAGCAGCCGCACACTCAGAGGTGCTCCAGGCTCCTCCGCCCAGGGGCGCCTCCCTCCCTGCCCCGCAGAACTCACAGAGGCGCCGGGGCTCAGGGTCACCCTCTGCTTCCACCCAACGTCTGCTCCATGAAGCCTGGGCACTGATAGGGGCCGGAAAGTCTTGGGGACCTGCGGCCCGCGCAAGGGTGCCGGGCACCTCACTGGGCCGGGGCTGGACCTCTCCTGGGTGCCTGAGGAGAAAGACCTCATTCAGTGAGACCGCGTCATCCGTGACACACATGGCGGATTCTTAGCATTTTTTGTTGTTTGGTTGTTTTTATATAATTTTTTTTTTTTTTTTGGTAGGGAGATTGAACTGAGGACCTTGCACTTGCAAGGCAGGTGTGGTGCGCGCTGAACTAAATCCTGGCCCTGCTTTTTTATAGTAACAAATCCATTTCCTGCAGCTGGCAATTACTCCGGGTATTACTGAAGCTGTTTTACAGCTCCTGTTTTTGCCCTTCCCACCGGCTAATGTGGTATTTACAGAGCTCAGAAGAAAATTTTCCTAACAGCGAGCACCTTCAGGGGCTGTCGTCCTGAGAGCTGCGTGCGGCAGGACTGACCCCCGGCTTCGCACCTGTCTCGCTGGAATCCCTACTTCCTTCCCCTCTTCTTCCATAGGTGGTGGAGCTCAGACCCGGGGCCCTGCACACCCCGGGCAGGCACTCACTGCTGAGCGACCCTCCCAGGCCCTGAACACTGCTTCTCCCTTAGCCGAAAGAGGGGCCACCACTTCAGGGAGACCAAGGACCAGGACCTTCAGCCCCTCTGGGCTGCCAGGTTCTCGGGGTGAACGCCTGGGATGCAGCCCACTAAGGCCCCCAGGGAGGGCTGCGTCTCGGGGCTGGGTGTCCTCCCTGCAAGCGGTACTGTGGGGCGGGCGGCCCCGGGGTCCTGATAGCTGCAGAGCCCTGCGACCCCGCCGGCCCTGGCCCCGCCTCCGTCCGGGTCCTCTGCCTGCCCAGGACCCAGGAGGCCCCTCCTCAGCCGGACGGCATGAGGGGCTTCGTCCTCCCTTTCTTAGGACTCGTCCTGCAGAAGCTGTCGTTGGCAGGGCGGAGAATGCCAAGGTGTTAACCAGACTTTCACACTACAATGGCCCCACCCCTGGGCCCCACATGCGTGCAGATTCTTCGGGCCGGGGGTTTAGCTCAGTGGCTCCGTGACCTGCCTCGTAAGGAAAGATTCTTTCTGCTAATGCTGCCAAGGGAGCACATGAGGTGGCGCATGGCTGTGAGATGCAGGAAAAGCTCCCTGACGGACAGGGACACGTCACCCCACCGCGGACCCGTCGCTGCCAGTTTTGGGTCTTCCCGGCCCAGAGCGAGCTCCTGCACACAGACGCATCTCTGATTCGTGCATCTGCACCACAGCTGCAGGACACAATCTGCGCCTGCGGCCTAAGTGCAGGAGCTGCTCTGCGTCTTCCGGACTCAGATTGATTTCTCAATTAACAGGGCTCCCTGGCCATCTTTCTACTGCGTCCTGCCCAGCAAGCCTAATGATGAGACTACTCACAATCAGCATCTCAGCGCCAAAGAAGAGAAGAGAGGGAGAGGGATGCGGGGAGGGCCCTGAGGCTGCAGGGAAGCGCTCTCACCAGAGTACGGGTTTCCAAAGACCAGGCCCGGGTTTGGATCCTTGCCTTCCTGATTCCAAGCTGGTGCTCGAGGCAGCAGAGAGTCAAAGTTCAGACGCTGGTAACTCAGCAACCTGCAGCTCTCCTTCCTCAACAGCTGAGGGCAGACAGAGGGTTTACAGGTGTGTTGAAAGCAAATAACTTTCGGGCCACCGGGAACTGGCGGGGATGGCGCCTTACAATGTGGCTCCCCATAAACGAGAACCTGTACTTCCACAAAACCAGGAGCAGCACCCTAACAGTCCAAGGGTCTGAGTGCTTTATTCCTGAAGCCAAAACATTTTTGTTCATAACACAAAAAAGAACTTTAGCTGGGTGTGGTGGTGGACGCCTGTAATCTATCTCAGCACTCGTGAAGCTGAGGCAGGAGGGTCACCAGCAGTCTGAGGTCTGCCTGAGCTACTATATAGTGAGACCCTAGCTCAAAAAACTGAAACCAAATAAAGCAAAAACATTTTGAATCTCTAATATACCCCAGCTTAAGTGGGTGTGCAAATGTCGTTTGGACACAGGAGGGTAGCAGGAGCTATATTGAGTTTTTCAGGCTGGGGATTTAGCTCAGTGGTTCTGCTGCCGGCCTCACAGGCACAAAGACCTGAGTTCGATCCCCAGTGCCAAAAAAAAAAAAGATTGTGTTTTTTGAGACAAGGTCTCACTATACAGTTCAGGCTGGCCTTGAACACAATGAAAACCCTCCTGCCTCAGTCTCCCAAGTGCTGGGATTACAGGTGTGTACCATCATGTCAGGCTGAACTGTGCACTTTAGAATTATTAAAAGTACGGGCCCGGGATTTAGCTCTGTGGTTCCATTGCCTGCCTCACAGGCACAGGGTCCCGAGTTTGATTCCTGGTAAGGAAAACAAAAAAAAAAAAGCCAAAAAGGCTACAGAATGGGCGGAGCTGGGGACACTGTGGACACCTGGTTCTCTGACGCTGGGATCAGGGTGACTTTTGCAGCAGTCACTTTACTTGCTGCCATCCTCTCCCGTCAGCCAGTGAGGGTGGCCAGTGTGGTTGGGAGAATGCAGTGACGGACGGAGGAACGCGTGAGCGAGCGAGCGAGCGGATGGGGCACACAGCCCTTTCTTAGGGCCCTGCCCCGGGTCCAGGACTGGTTCCGACCACACTTCTGCTCCTGCAGGAACGCATAGCAGCACGGCAGGAGCCCCCTGGCCCAGGTGCGAGTGCAGCAGCTGTGAGGTTACAAGCAGGAAGTGTTTTCACCACGGCCATGCCAGGCCGTGCCAGTCAGGGTGGCGCAGAGGGAGGGTTTCATAGTGGAGCAGGAGAGCAGGTTCCACTGGTGCTTTGCTCACGCCACGAAACGGACCTTTATTCTTCCTTTTTTTGGGTACTAGGGATTGAACTTGGGCCCTTGGGCTTTCGAGGCAGGCGGCAGCGACACCGCTGAGCTAAATCCCCGGCCTCCACTTCCTATTTTATCCGCCCACTGCTGTGGTTCCCACTCCCTCCACACTTACGTCATTTTCTCTTTCCAGCAGATTTTTCTCTCCCTGCAGAGAATCACTCAGAACCTTGTTCTCTCCTAGGCGCCTGGACAGGTCCAAGTTCTCATCCTGCTGACAATAAAATGTGGAATCAGTGTCACCTACTAGGGGCCGAGGGTGGGGGAGAGAACTGGGCAGAAAGCAGCAGGACCAGGCGGGTGCTGCTCACAGACCGGCATCGTCACCCAGGCCCGGCTTCTGCGAGGAGCGGGGACCACAGACAGAAGGGAGGCCGAGTTGGGACACCTTAACACCCGCCGTCAGAGGCTAGTTCACCCCGTCTGTTCTGCACAAACACCTCGCTCCGGAAGCCTGCGGCCCCAGGCCTGGTGCTGCAGCCCCTGCCAGGAGGACAGGATCCGGCGGTTCCCCCGAGGATAAAGGGCCTGGAGCTGGACGGAGGCCTTTGCCCGGCGCGTTCCCCACACCACACACACGCACAAACCTCCAGCACGCACTTAAGCTAACCCTACTAGGTGAGGTTTTGGTGCCAGGAGTTTTTATTGAATGCTGGTGCCCAAGCTGCTGCGCGCTGCCAGCGGACCCTGGGGCAGTGACATCGGCCAGGGTGCTACGCGGCGTCGGTGCTGCCCACGGGTTCCCGGCTCCCCATCCCCGCCGGCTCCCGCTGGCTCCTCCGCTCCGGCATCACCTCCTCCTCCTCACGGAGCAGAAATGAGAAAGGGCGGCGTCTACACGGAAGGACCGGGCGACTCGGCCCCTCCCGAGCCCGGCCCGGCACCTTCCCTCCCTCTCGGGAGAAGCCGCTTCTCTCCCCGCGGGGCGCGCACCCTGCGCCCGTTACCTACCCGCACCGCGGCCCTGAGCTGCCTGATCTGTCTGTGCAGCCGGCGGCACTCCTTGTACTTCTCTAAGAAGCAGGCTTTCCCGGCCTCTACCTGCGCCTTCAGCCGCGCCACCTCTTGCACTAACCTCGCCTCCCCTGCGGCCGGCTCTCCCCTAGGCTGCGGAGGGAGACAGGGCCGGGTTAGAGCCTGACTGGGTTGCTGCCGAGCTAGCACCCGGCGAGGGGAGAAGGAAGCCGGGTGCCCTGTACGCTCGCTCGCGCCCCATGGTGAACGCAACGCAGCCGGCAGCACTGCGCACAGGCACGGGAAGGAAGAAAACCGAGGGAGCCCACAGCTGTCCCACGAGGGCAAACCTTCGGATGGCTACAGATTGAAAGGAATTTCCTGGCGAAGTCAGAGGACACAGCCACGCAGGCAGCAGCCGGATGGAGGCTGAATGTGAACACGCGGGGCAGTGGGGCTGGGGTGCCGCTCCGCCCCCAGCACCAAACACACACACAGACCAGGACCCCCTGCGGCCTGATGGGTGGTACTCAGCCCCGATCTAGACGCTGGACGCTCTGGTCTTTCAAAAGCAAGAGACACAAGCCGGTACAGCTGTCCCACGAGGGCAAACCTTCGGATGGCTACAGATTGAAAGGAATTTCCTGGCGAAGTCAGAGGACACAGCCACGCGGCGGGGCAGGCAGCAGCCGGATGGAGGCTGAATGTGAACACGCGGGGCAG
>NW_022900925.1:34555498-34568814 GCF_012274545.1 Fukomys damarensis
CGCGCGCGTGGTGGTGCACACCTGTAATCCCAGCACTCGGGGAGGCTGAGGCAGGAGGATCGCTGTGAGTTCGAGAACAGCCTGGGCTACAAAGTGAGTTCCAGGTCAGTCTCAACTACATAGTGAGACCCTGTCTCAAAAAAACAAACAAAAAAGCGAGAGACACAAACTTTGAATGGGAAACGCTCTCATCTTCAAGGGTTGGCAGCTAATTCAGTTTCTAAAAAGCACCATGTAGGGCAAAGAAAACATCCTGCGGGCCGAGCCTGTCTCGTGAGCTGCTGGTTCGCCCAGCATTACCAGGAGTCTTTTCAACAATGTATTTCAGGAAATTAGTGGACCCTCAAGTTACGACCGGCCTGACATACAAACTCGAGAGCATTAGGTCACTGGAAGAGTCATCTGCCTCTTGCTATCTATTGCGCCTACCCAGGTAAGCATCCAGATGAGTTACAACCAGCCCTTGGGAACCGATGGGGTTCGTATGTCAAGGGTCCACTGTGCTAGTCAGTTAGGCTCCCTTCCTATACCACTAACTCCGAGTGATTTCTAATGGCGGTAGTTGCTAAAATGGCAATGGCACCAGGCCTTGCTTTGAGCGCAGAAGTCCCTGCCATGGCTACGGAGGGAGGGCTGTCGAGATTTCCGCCCCGGGGGCCCCTCCTGTGACTATCAGGGCCTTACCTCCAACGCCCTAGGCCGCCTCTCCCACACACCTCGGAGGGCTCCGGCCAGTCCTCCTGCGGGCCACTAACCTGTCCTACCCACCCTCCCCCTCCCCGTGCCTGTCCCTTGCTGTCTCGAGGTCCCTCCAGCGCAGCCACACACACAGACGTGCCATTAAGTCCGCCTGCGTCTTCAGCGCAGCGGCTTCTCTCAGCCGCATCTCCTCCAGCGCCTGCTCCAGCTTCTGCTGCTGCTCCCTCTGCACAAAAGAAAAGACTCCAGTGTCACTGCTGGGAAAACACGTATCTCTCTCTCTCTCGCGCGCACACACACACACGCACGCACGCGCGCACACACACACACACACACACGCACGCACGCACATGCACACCATGCAGTGGGGGGCCCGCCGGACCGTGCGCGAAGCCATGCGGCCGCCCCAGGAAGATGGGCCTCCACTGAGACTTCATCTGGGCACCCAGGTGCACAGTGAGGAGAGCACTATGGAGAGCGGACGTCTCCAGGAAGAGCACCCGCCACGACTCTACCTTTTCAGTTAAACTGAGACAGAGCTGCTTGTTTCCATTTTCCAGATGTTGCAATTGCTCTGTCTTTTTTTCATCTCTCCGGACCAGCTCCTCCATTTCTCTCTCTTGACTCAATAGCTGGGACTGGAGAGGAAACAGTGAATCCACCAAGACAGGAAAGGCGGAAGACTAAGAACGGTGCAGAACTCCTGTGCTCACACACAGATGTGCTTCCCTGGCAACTTCCAAGGCCGTCAGTCCCTAGGAACCCCTTCGCTTTCCAGCTCCATCTCACAGCCTCAGGATCCCAGACCCCACCGAGAAAAATTAGGTGAAACGCTCTTGAAATCGCAGCCCTTCTCTAAGGCACAGCTCCCCAAGATGAGCTGCCGCCTGCCCTTCCTGGCTTTGAAAAAGACACTGCATGAAAAGATTTTTGGGGCTAAGTAACAAGGTGTGGAAACCACCGGCTCACACGCCTGCCGAGCTCCTGCAGGGTGCACACGGCGCAGACCCAGTTACCTACACTGTGAGGGGCCACCCGGCCGGGCTGGGACGCCAGCCAGGAGCCCCAGTCTGAGGCTCTGCGCCAGCTGGGCTGGCCCGGCAGTGGGTGCATCTCAGGGCCAGCAAGTGAGCGGGCAGAGCTGAGAAGGGTCCCTGGGGGAAGCGAAAGCACGCGCAGGTCACCTACCCGCAGCTCCGCCACGCTGGCTCCCAGCTGCTCATTTTCAGAGCGCAGCTTCCGGTCCTGTTCTTTCAGTCTGCAGGGGGACCGAAGGGAGGGGCTGAGAGGCCTCACTCCAGGTTGGCCCCCAGCCTGACCCCCAGCGCTCACCACACCCAGGGATGCGGAATTGGGAACAGGGCATGTTTCTGACACCTCCCAGGAATGCACAGAGCAGATCCACCCAGCCCACAAGTGCAGTGCGCTCACTGGAGCCTCTCGCTGTCCCAGCGGGTCTTCTGCTCCTCGGATTCCTGCTCCAACCTCTTCCTGACGCTCTGTAGAGTCTCTAGTTCCTCCTGCAGTTGAAACACCAGCAAAAGAACGCACTGTTTCTAAAACACATTTTATTATTCGGAAACAGGGTCTCCCCGTGCAGCCCAGGCTGGCCTCAAACTCATGGTGATCCTCCTGCCTCAGCCTCCCGTATACTGGGATTACAGGCGTGATTCCACACCTAGCCACTAAAACACACGTTAGTATTTAAGGCAAACTACAAATATATTTTTTTCTCTTTTTAGCTTATTGATGCAGGATCATACTATGTAGTTCCGGCCGGCCTTGAACTCAGTACATAGTCCAAATGCTGAGAGGACAGGTATGCATCACCACATCCAGCCTCTTTTTATTTTGTTTTTGAGGTACTAGGGATTGAACCCAGGGCCCTCACACTGACTCACACCCTCAAACCTTGTTTTTATTGCTACTTTCTTATTTACTTTTGTGCCAAGGTCCCATTAAATTGCCCAGGCTGGGCTTCAACTTCTGATCCCCCAGCCTTCTGAGGTTACAGGCATGTGCCACCACACCCAGGGACGCAGCTGCATTTTTCCTATGGAGAGAGTGGGCTAGGCTTACATCTCAGTGGTAGAGCACTTGTCTAGCATACATAAGGCCCAGCGTTGGTTCCTTAGCACCACAAAACAGACAAGGGAATAAATAAGAAAAGAACATAATTTAAAACATTTTAATGTAGAAATCCCTTTGCTTGGATATTTCATTCACACTGTCTTGCTGTGATACACAGTAAGTGCTCAGTAAATTTCCTTGGCTTGAGCTGGTTGTGATGCACACTCTGACCCCAGCACTCAAGAGGCTGAAGCAGGAGAATCGCCATGAGCTGGAGGCCAGTCCAGACTACGTGCTGAGTTCAACGCCAGCCTGAGCTACACAGTGAGGCCCTGCGTCGGGGGCGGGGGGAGGCAGCTACCTTCATTTCACCTCTACAGGAGTTGACGTTTGTCCTTTAAGTCATTAAAGCAGTGGCTGTCCCACACCAGACACGTTTCTACAGTGGACAGAGTAGACAAAGTTGCTTTTCTTCGGGAACAGTGCTGTCGTATAAATGACTAAAAGCCCCATAAGAAGTTTAGCAGTCACATGAAGAGGAAAGTGACAGGCGCTTCATCCACAGTGGGCTGAAGCACTGCGCCTAAAGCCTCATCTCCACAGGGCCCACAGGGAGCCGCTCCCCTTTCTCACAGCCGCATCTCAGGTGCCTCACAGCCGCAGGGGCCCTGCTGCCCGCCACCCCGCCCCTAGACACTGCTCTGTCCTCTCCCTGCTTCTGTTTCTGAGGTGAGGTCTGGCCCTGGGCTCGGGCCGGCCCTGAACTCTTGACTCTTCTGCCTCAGCCCTCGGGCCTGCACGGCCACTTGGGCGCCTGCTCAGTCCCTTCGTCTCTGGAGAGCGCGCGCTTGTGCTCGGGTCTAGCACTGTCCGCTCTCATCCACGGCCTGGGGGTTTGGAGCCGCCCTCACGCTGACCCCCTGGGCCCCATGTCGCACCCGGCCCGGCCACGCCTCAGACCACACACGGGCGGTGGCCAGGGCGCTGCCAGGCTCCCCGAGGACGAGGGGCCCCGACCGGAGCTCGGCCGCCCACACTCGAAGGGCTCCTTCTTACTGTTCCCTTCTCTGCGCTGCAGCGCTGGGCGTGGAGGCCCGCGCTCTGCCCCCGAGCTCCCCTACCCGTCTCCCTCCTCTGAACCCTGCGGTGCGCCTGTGCGGCCTGGGTCAGGGCGCTCCCGCACCTGCTTCCTCCGCAGCTCCGCCTGTGCCGCCGAGTTCTGCCCCTCCAGGTGGGCGCAGCGGGCTCTCAGCTCCTGGTTTTCCTGGCAGAGCTCCTTCTTGTGCTGCTCAGTCTCTTCCACTTTCACCTACAAAAGAGCGCACCCGTCAACCGAAGCTCCTCTCGAAAAAGGCCCCCTGTGAGCCGGGTGTGGTGGTGCACGCCTGCAATCCCAGCACTAGGGAGGCTGAGGCAGGAGCATCACTGCGAGGTCCAGGCTGGTCACAAAGGAGACCCTGTCTCAGCTGCCCCACCACACGCCACCACACATGCGGTGTGGCCAGGGGCTCGGCGCCTCCTGCCTCAGAGTGACACCTGCGACCCAAAAGACGCAGCTACTCCTGAGTCTGCGGTGGCCGAGGAGACAGCGGAGGGGCCAAAACCAAGAGCGTGATGAGACACATGAGGGCGACAGAGAGCAGGGCCTCCTCCCCACAGGCCTCAGTGTTTGTCTCACGGGCACCTGGCTCCCACGGACAGCAGTGTTCAACGTTCTTTTTGTTGGTGCTGTTTTTGAGACAGGGTCTCCCTATGGAGCCCAGGCCAGCCTCAAACTCACAGCGATCCTTCTGCCTCAGCCTCCTGAGTGCTGGGGTGACAGGTGAGTGCCACCACACCCAGTTTAACTGATTCTCACATGGCCCCAGTGCCCAGTATGGTGTGGGACGATGGAAACTAGTTTCCCTGCTAAACAAGTAGGAATGAATTTGCTGGGTTTGGTGGTGCACGCCTGTAATCCCAGCACTTGGGAGGCTGAGGCAGGAGGATTTCTGTGAGTTTGAGACCAGCCTGGGCTACACAGTGAGTTCCAGGTCAGTCTCAAAGACATAGGGAGACCCTGTCTCAAAAAAAACAAAAACAAAAAAAAAGAATGAATCTGACAGGTAGGAAAGGCTCCAGGTCACAACTCAGATACAAATATTCAGTGCCCATCTCTCTGGTAGAGCTTTGTTTTTCTCTGTTGTTGTTGGGCGGAGGGTTCTTGTTTTTGTGGGTTTTGAGTTAGGGTCTCGCTGTGTCACCCAGGCTGGCCTCAAACTCATGAGCCCCAGTGAGCCGCCCACCTAGGCCCCCCAGTAGCTGGGTGACGGGTATGTGCCGCCCTCCCCAGCCCCCACGGAGCTCTTCCGTTCTGAGGCCGTTAGACAGGTGGAGACACAACTCCGGCCAGGAGAGCCACAGCACTGACTGCTGCGTGAGCTGCAGAAGCTCCAGGGAAGGGCAAAATCCCTCACCGGCAGGTCACAGCCCTAGCGACAGTGTGGCTCTCTCTGTCGTCCTCAGTGTCCCCGCCCCGCCTGTTACTGGGAGCATCAGGAAGGGCTTGAGACAGACGATCACGGACCTTAGTGGTGACAATCAGGATGTCCTCCTCACTTTCCGGACGGAACTGGAAAGGGATGCTTGCTCCTCGGACCATGCCGTCCTGATCCACATAGCAGAACTGGTAGTACTCATCATCCTTCGGCAGGTAATAGGCTGAAAACACAGTGTGTCAAGAAAAATCAGATCTGCTCCCCACACATTCAAACTGGAAGCTTTGTTCTCTGCTCCAGAAAAGCGTGAGCTCAGGGAACCGCCCAGCTCCGGCCGGGTCTCGGCACCTTCGCCGCACGCTCTCTCACCTCTGAACTGGACTTCCTGCTGCTTGGCGCTGGGGTCACTGGGCAGAGCCACCCACATGAAGGTGTAGTACTCCCGGGTTGTCTTCCAGCCCACCTGCAAGGACAGCAGCACTCAGGCTCACACGGGGGCCTGCTGGGCCTGCGGCTACTAAAATGTGGCTGCTAAAATTCCACTTATTTGTATGCATTGAAAATGCAGGCCGGGCACAGTGGCACATGCCTGTAATCCCAGCACTTGGAGGCTGAGGCAGGAGGGTCACTGCGAGTTGGAGGCCAGCCTGGGCTACATAGGGAGACCCTGTCTCAAACAACAAAACAAACATTAGATTGAGTTCTTAAAGACAAGGACAACTAAATGAGAAAATGTCTGACATGACTGAAAACCGAGGCTCATGTGCAGTGAAAACACCAGTTTAGAAGAAAGTAGAAAACTAGCTCTTCAACACCCAGGACATGAGTTCCGGATTTTATCTGCAAGTCCTACGGGGATGACTGGGTGAAAAGTTCCAGACTTGCAAATCTTGATCTGTTTTTTTTTTTGGTACTGGGGATTGAACTCCAGACCTTGCACTTGCAAGGCAGGCGGAAGCACCACTGAGCCAAATCCCCGGCCGGCAAATCTTGATCTGCTACGTCTTGCTCTGGTTTTCTGAGAACTTCAGTCAGAATACGCTTCCCACCTGCCCTCTCTACTCTGTCCTCCGCGGTGTCCGACTCAGCCCCTCACGTAAGACCTGATTAGACGACTGCACGCGTGCACGCCTTCGTTCATTCACTACTGTGTGAGACAGGGTCTCACTTTACTGTCCAGGCTGGCCTCAGACTCACGGCAATCCTTCTGCCTCAGTCTCCCAAGTGCTGGAACTACTGCCTTTAGACAGCTCGTTCTTAGCCAGGCTTGATGGAGGCTGAGGCAGGAGGGTCAAAAGTTCATACTCAGTCTGAGCAACTTAGAGACTTAATGAGTTCTTGTCTCAAAAAATAAAGAGTTAAGACAAAGGACTTTATGTACACCTGTGAAGCTGAGGCAGGAGGATCACTGAGTCTGACATTAGCCTATGCTACATTGTGAGTTCAAGGCCAGTTTGTACTATGTAGCGAGACCCTGTCTCCAGAAACCAACACCAAGACCAAAAAAAAAAACAACAAAAAAACAAAAACGAAAACCCACTCTGGCAAAAACACAAAAAGACTGGAGATGCAGTTTAGTGAGAAGGTCCTGGCTTATGATCCCAGAACTGGGGGGAAAAGAACAGTGAGTTCAGATCTCTATATATGTCTTTCTTCAGTGTTTTTCTGAATACATGTATAATGAAAGCTTTTTTGGTGATAAAGTAACAAAAACTCCCACCACCCGCTTCTAGGTACTGAGTACAATAAGTCATACGTGGTAAGGAAACAGCAAAAGATGCCCGGAGAGCAAGGCTGGCAAAGCTGAGGAGCCTCTCCCCACGTGGGAAGGCGAGGGCGGCAGGAGGAGAACCGAGCGGTGAGGAGGTGAGCAGCGGTCACTGGTGCTGCCTACTGTGACCCTGCCTGAGCCCGGTGGGCAGAGAAAGAACGGAAACCCTTTGTTGTAGATACTAAGGGGCCAGCGCAGAGCTGCGCCCACCGCTGTGAGTGTCTCGGGCCCCGGAGGCAAAGGAAGCAAGGTTTATGGGGTCCTCATTCACAACCTGCAGCCAAAATAGCGAGCACTGCGGGTGCCCTGGAGCAGGGAATGATCTCCGGCCACCTGCAGGCCTCGTCCCAGCTGCCCACCAAGGATGGCTGTTCCCCTGGAAACCGCGGGTGCACAGCGGGGTCCAGGTCAGGGCAGAGCGGGCACGGGGCTGATGGTCCCGAAAGGAGGCAGGCAGGCCACCCCGCTGCTGTGCCCTGAGGAGTAACCCCCTGCACGGACGCAACGCCGCCTGCAGCCTACGAGTGCCAGGGATGATCCACGTGGGAGGACAGTCTGGTTAGGGCCACACTGAAACACCACTGGGAACAGCGTCTGTGAGGTGGGATGATAAAACTTAACAGTCAAGTCTTCACACCTTCATTAACCACCTGCAGTTAAAGGGACTCAGCAGAGAAAAGCACAGGCTGGGACTCAAACAAACTCGCTTCACCACTGGTCCCTTTGAAGCCCGGCACGGTGGCACACAATGCCCGGAATGCTAGTGCTTGGGAGGCTGAGGCAGGAGGATTGCTGCCACCTTCTTTCCTGGACTGAAGACACTCTGGGTGCCGGTCCCCTGCTTCGGGTGCCTGCCAGTCTGACAAACCTCCCTCCTGCAGCACCAGGAGCCGCAGTGTACACGCTAGCTCCCACTGCCCATCCACGGGCCTGGCCTCCCAAATACTGTGGGAAGGGATTCTCCAAGGAACACGAAGCAACAGTTCTGCACAGCGCCGTGAAAACATCACGGAGGGAGCCCCTAACTTCTACCCTGGGAAGGAAGATACCCTAACCCTGGAACAAGCCTTCGGGATGCAGAACATCGAACCAGACAACTTCCCAAACTTCTCAGATTTGTAATATTCATATTAAAACAACATACCGAGCAAGGAAGTAAAGTCACAGAAACTAGGTAAAGGATCATTCATCTTAGTCAAGTCACACATGAATGTCCCAAATAGGATCACTAAAAGAGCATTGATTGAGTTGCTTATTTAGGTTCTGGAGATTGAACCCAGGGCCTCTGGACTGGAGTATATGCTCAGCCCTTTTTTATTTTGAGGTTGGGCTCCTAAGTCACTCAGGAGCCCAGGCTGGGCTTGAACTTGTGACCCTCCTTACCTCAGCCTCCTCTCTGGAATTACAGGCCCGTGCCACCCCCCAACCAGCTGAGACTAAAATTAATGCATGAGACCCACAGTACACACTGGTGTGAGATGAAGGAAGTGCTTGTTAATTTATAATTGGCCAGACACCATTTACAAAATGCAAACGGAAGCCAGGGCCCCAGATAACCCCAGTCACCTCTCGTTCACTTGGCACTAAACTGACCACTCACTTTGAAGATGCCAATCCAGTCCTTTCGACGCGGGGCAAACTGCTGGGTGAAGACATAGTAGCAGGTGACATCCCCCCCGGGGATGTAGAACTTCTCCACGTTGTTGAAGATGACCTGCGAGAAGCTGGCCTGGTCCAGCATCACTGCGGACGATGGAGGGTCTTCTTCCGCATTCTCCATGGCGGGCCTGTGGGGGACGGGATGCAGCATGGGTCAAAAAGGTTCCCAAACGCCCAGCTTCTGGGCGGTCAGCCAAGGACATTCTGTTCAAGGCAACTGAGATGGCACAGCTCGCCCTGTTTCCATCTGAGCAGATCGCACGCCTAACTTCCTACTTCCCAGGCCACTTCACACACCACTCCCTGGTGCCTGCACACAGCTGGTTGTTTCCTCTTAAAAAAATGTCACAAAAGAAGCCTAGCTGGGAAACTGTAAGACCTAAATTCTGCAGTTTTAATCCCAACAAGCCTGGAGTTTGGTTTCTCCACTCCATTCCTTTTATCCGGTAACTGTGAAGCACTTTCATTTGTGAGACTCAATGCTAGGAGATGAGGATGGAATTTAGAATAAAGGGAAAGGAGAAGACACTGGGGCACACAATGGCCACCTTTAAATCCCATTTTCCCCACTTTTTAAAGCCACAGCATCGGGCAACTAATCACTATATAGCCCAGGCTGGCCTCAAACTGGTGGCAATCCTCCTGCCCCAGCCTCCTGGGTGGTGGGATTGGAGGTGAGCCCACCCACCTCAGAAGTGAACCCAGGGCCTCACACATGCCAGGCAAGTGTTACACCCCTCTTAACTAGATGGCCCTGTTTCAGCTTCCTCTTTTCTAAAGTAGATGACATCTGGGTACAGCCTCGTCCCGGGTCTGACTGGTTCCAGGGACGAGACGCCGACACCCACACAGCAGCAGCCTGCGTCCTTTGGGAACTGTCCCTTTCACTCCCCACTCGCCTTCCAGGCGCTCAACTTCCGCCAGGCGGCTCCACCCGAGGAAGCTGCTCTGAAAGGCGAGCTCAGCCAAGGGGCAGGCGGCCTGGCCTCCTGGTTCTCCGGAGGAAAACCACCAGTTAGCTTGTGAGCAGAGCACCTGCTCAGTGACAGAAAGGAGCTTCTGGTTCAAAGCTTGTGCCGGGTGAAGGGAACCCTGTCTCTCTCCATTCACCTGAGACCAGGGGCCAACAGCTTTGTCCCCTGCCTATCACAAAGGCAGGGGCTCCCCACGTCCAGCTCTCCCCACTACAAAGGGCTCCTCACTAGTGCCCTCTTCATATTCAAAGCTCAACTATTCTTTGGGGGATTCTGTTGTCATCTTGAGACAAGGTCTTATTGCGCAGTCAGGCTGGCCTTGATCTCAGGGCGATCCTCCTGCCTAAACCTCCTGAGTCCTGGGATAAAACTCAATGAGTTTTGACACACAGGATAAACTTCAGGAAAGGCTGGGAGGCAGAGACTGGCACCCAGAGCACAACTGCACCAGACTGGGCAGGGTCACGGAGAGGGGGAAGGCACCTGTTGGTAAGATCAGGGATCCTGGAGGCTTTCAATCCTCTCTCAGTGATGAAATTCTCTGGGAGAAACGAGCTCCAGTGAGGGCTGGAGAAACGACCTTTCTGACAAATTGAACAGATTTAAGCATCAATTTCCACCAGGTGCAGTGGCGCACACACCTGTGATCCCAGCACTCGGGAGGCTGAGGTGGGAGAATCGCTGTGAGTTCAAGACCAGCCTGGGCTACGCAGTGAGTTCCAGGACAGCCTGAATTACACAGTGAGACCCTGTCTCAAAAAAAAAAAAAACAAAACAAAAAAAATCCCAGAACGTCAGGTGTGGCACACACCTGCAATCCCAGTAATCAATCCTGAGGCAGCAGGATGGCCATCAGTTCTAGACCAGCCTGGGCTACATGAGTTCAAAGCCAGCGTGACCACAAAGCCAGATCATTTCAAACAACAACAAAAAAGCATCAGCTTTCTCTTCCTTTAACCATCCTTCCCACTACAGAACCTCTCCACCATGCACTCTTATTCTGGCAATAATTCAGATGCAGACCTGTTTAAATACAGCATTTTTCTCTGGTGTGAGAAAGAAAAAGTAGAACTAAGGCCTAAAATGTCTAACAGCTGTTGGGAAATGGGAAGGCAATGTTCAAACGCTTAGAAGAACAAGAGAAGAGGGAGGGAGGAAAGAAAGGACAAGAAAAAAGTGAAAATGAAAGGAAAAAGTGGAAACAAAGCTTTTGTACCTAGGGAGGGGAGGGGGGAAAGCGGGGAGGGAATTCCCTTTGACGAATGTTACTACGTGCGCCAAAATGTACCAATGAATGTTTCGCTATTAAAAAAATAAATAAAATGGAATTTACAAAACAGGGCTGGGGATTCAGCTCAGTGGTTCCGCTGACTTCCTCTCACAAAAGAACAAGGGCCCCGAGTTCGATCCCAAAAAAAAAAAAAAAAAAAAAAAAATTCAGATGCAGAAAGCAGAAACAAGAAGCACAGAAATTAAATTCAGAACTGCAGAGAACTACTGAGTCAGGAGTCGTGTTAGGACCTTAGAATCTCGGAATGGTAGTTTACCTAGTTTCTTATTCTTAACCCCAAATCAAAAAAGTGAAACAAAAGGGGAATCTTTAAAGATGAAACCATCCAGTGTGGGGAAATAATACACAGCCCACAAACTGCGAGGCACTTTTCTTGGCCTCTGCTGTAGCTGTCACTTTTTTTTTTTTAAGCTTAGTTTCCAAAAGGATTAGGGCTCTCCAGGGAGCTAGCAGTAACAGGAATGGATTTTCTTATGAGTCCCTTGAATGGGCTCCCGGCTTCTAAGACAACCTGACACATTTTCATCTAATGAGCTCCGGACGCCTGACGGACGACCCCCAGGGCCGCTGTGGGAGCAGAGTCAGAGCCAGGCTGCTCCTGCTCTTGCCTACCAGTCTGCCACTGTGCCGTGCAGAGCAGTGCCGTGTGCTGACCTCGTCCTGCGAGCCTGTCTACCAGCTCAAAGGCCATGGTGGCTTTTCTGTGTCAGCTCAGAGAGAGAAACTAAACACTTCCACGGACGAGGGACACGCAAACCAAAGCTTCATCTGGGAACAGTAAAAACAAAGATCAGCAGAAACCAAACCTACATTCAATCTAATTCTTTCACCCTTCTGCTGATTTTCCTTGCTAACACTGTTAGCAACGGGCAGAACAGATGAACTGATTTAACTTTTTTTTTTTTTTTGTACCAGGGATCAAACTCGGGACCTTGCACATGTGAGGCAGGCGGTAGAACCACTGAGCTAAATCCTGAGCCCTTGATTTAGTTTCTTGAGACAGGGTCTGGCTATAGAGCCCAGGCCGGCCTTGAACTCAAAGTGATCCTCCTGCCTCAGCCTCCTGAGTGCCAGGGTCATGGGTGCCCACCAGGCCCGGCCCTCAGTGAAGTGAGTTGAATCCATCCCTCCCCGGCCTTGGCAGGCCTTACTGGTCAGTGCTCACCAGGGGTACTGATGCACAGGTGGCCCTTAGACAGAAAGAGCAGCAGCACACACAGTGCTCCTCAAGACTACTGAGCCGCTTGCTCCACTTCAGATTTTCCAAGCTGGTCTGGTTCCTTACGTAAAGTATTCTACAGTGTCTTGGAAAACTTCTCTACTGCTGGAGGCCTTTAATACTACTCATCAGACTAGCCATGATGGTCCATGCCTGTTATCCTGGCACTCTGGAGGATGAAGCAGGATCACTTCGCGTGTGACACCTCAAGTTCGAGGCCAGCCCGGGCTACATAGTGACTTCAAGGACAGACTGAACTACAGAGCAAGACCCTGTCTCAAAAAAAGTTTAAAAATTTTTTAAAGTTACATAATAAATAAAAATAAAACTATTCATTAGTCAGGAGTGGTGGGCCATGGACAGATCCCAGCACTCAGGAAGCTGAGACAGGAGGATCAACAGTTGAGGCCAACTATTTGAGTTGGCTGTCCATCGTGTTCTAGCGAGCAAGCACTCATCCCACACAGCCTCAGCGCCTGCCCTACTAGAAGCAGCGCAGAGAAACGGTTCTGCGAATTGGGGTGCAGGCCTACCAAAGAATGTGACAAGCTTACTGAGTCTGTCCATCCAAGGGGTGATTTTTGGTCTGGTTGATCTACTTTTTTGTTGTTGTTGTTGTTTTCTGAGACAGGGGCTCACTATGTAGTTGAGACTGACCTGGAACTCACTATGTAGCCCAGGCTGGTCTTGAACTTACAGCGATCCTCCTGCCTCAGCCTCCCGAGTGCTGGGATGACAGGCGTGCGTCACCACACCCGGAGGGTTGATCTATTTTTGATAGTGAGGTAATGAGGTCCTCCACTATAACCATGTGGATATTTAGACGACCTTTTTTTTTTTTCTTTTTGGTACCAGGGATAACCACAGCTAAATCCCCGGCCCTTTGCTATCTTTTATGCTACGCCACGTCACGGTGGCACGGGCAGTGACAGTGTCTGGAGAGCAGGGGGCAGGGGACTAGGCCAGGAGCCGAGGGACCTGGGTTCCTGCCTCAGTTCTACGCTGTGGAGCCCGAAATCGCGGGCAAACCACTGAATCTGGTGTGCGCTGTTTCCCCACCCGGTCAGCGCTCGGATCAGGCTGGAAATCTGGGACTCTTCCAGCCCTAAGAAACAGGAAGTGGAAGCTCATTACAACTTTCTTCTCAACTGAGAAG
>NW_022900925.1:34569171-34569634 GCF_012274545.1 Fukomys damarensis
CACAGCTGGCCACGCCCGCAGCGTCACAAGGTCCGCACGCCCCGCCCCGCCGCGGGGGCTGCTGGGATTTGTAGTGCGCGGTGATGGGCGGATCGGTTTACCTCGGGGCTTCGTTGCCTGGAGCTCTGGCTCGGCTGAGGAGCGTCTAGCACCTTTACCGCGGGTGTTTGCGCTCTCTCCTCCTTCCTTTCTCTCTCTTCCTCAGCTGGCCACGCCCGCAGCGTCACAAGGTCCGCACGCCCCGCCCCGCCGCGGGGGCTGCTGGGATTTGTAGTGCGCGGTGATGGGCGGATCGGTTTACCTCGGGGCTTCGTTGCCTGGAGCTCTGGCTCGGCTGAGGAGCGTCTAGCACCTTTACCGCGGGTGTTTGCGCTCTCTCCTCCTTCCTTTCTCTCTCTTCCTTTCTTCCTTGCCTTTCCTCCCTCCTTTTTCTTGTTTTATTTTTTTGGAAACAGTGGCTCGC
>NW_022900925.1:34570080-34571785 GCF_012274545.1 Fukomys damarensis
GGTCTCACCTTTTCCATCAGGCTTTTGAAAGAACCACCTCAGTTCAAACCCATTGCCATTGGCCCCAACCCCCTTCTTTAAGAATGTTGCTTTTTTAAAGATAAACTGGGCCTGGTGGATGATAGCATTAGAAGGGTTGAGGAAAGCCTCGAACAAAGGCAGAAGCAACGGGAAAAGGACGAATCTTGGTATCAAAATTGGTTTTCCCCTTGCCCCGCTTGCCCCTGGAGATTGTTAAGTTAAAGATTGCATAGGGTTAATTGTTGATGTACGCCTTCCCACTTACCCCTCCCCACATTTGGTAAAATACTGATTGCTGTATGCTGATAAATGCTTTGTCCCTTTATGGTTAAATGCTTGAGTGACTCATGTGATTGGTAGAAGATTTGTTTGAACTGTCCAATAAGCTTGCTGAACCTTCCCCCTGGGATAACAGTATATAATCGTTTTGCTGAGCCAATAAAGAGCCTTTGATCAGAAATCAGACTTGGGCCATGTGCTCTAACTTCTTAAAGATTTCCTTCACAGACATTCAAGATCGGATCGGCCTCTGATGACCCACGAATAAGAGGCGGCTCTCACCTCCTATTCCCCGCTGGACGGGGTCCCCCCAGAGAGCCGCAGCTCGCTAGGTGGTTCAGGCTGGCATTGAACTTGCTGCAGTCCTCGGTCTTGGTCTCCCAAACTCGGGGATTACAGGCATTGCCATCACGCCCTGCTCCTTCTTTCTTTCCCCGTCTTCCTTTCTTTTCTCCCTGTATTTATTTCAGTCCTGCCTGAGAGAAAGCTCCATACGTCTGAAAGCCCACCGAGAAGTCTTTATGTCTGTCTGCATCCACATAACCCTTCACAGGCATGTACCACCAGGTCCCACCTGTTCTTCCTAAGCATGTTAATGAGTGTCAGAATAGGTATTTTATCTGGGTAACACACATCTGTAATCCCCGAACTCTGGAGGCCCTGGCAGAAGGGTCACCGCGAGTTCGAGGCCAGCCTGGACGACATGGTGACTTCATGGCAGGCCAGCTGGGCTACACAGTAAGGCCCTGTTTTTAAAAAAAAAAATCCTACTACCTCATCCTCCAGAGTGCTGGGATTACAGCGTGAGCCACCATGTATTTTAAAGTCTGTCTTCTGGGTATTCCGGATAAATTTCCCTTAATTTCACTTACGGTAGCCAGGGATGTAGCTCAGTGGTGCATGCCTGCCTGGCAAGTGCAAGGTCCTGAGTTTGATTCCTGGTAATCCCTCCCCCATTTTTTTTAATTGGTTTTTTTGAGACAAGGTCTCACTATGTAGTTGAGACTGACCGGGAACACATTATGTAGCCCAGGCTGGTCTTGAACTCACAGAGATCCTCCTGCCTCAGCCTCCCCAGTGCTGGGATTACAGGTGTGCACCACCATACCCACAAGATTGCAAGTTTGAGGCCAGTCTGGGCAATTTTTGGCAAGCCTCTGTCTCAAAACAAAAATATTAAAAGGGCTGGGGATCTGGCTTTGCAGTAGAGCTTTCCTGGGCTCAATCCCAGCCATGCAAAAACAACGCAACTCTCTTTGGGCTTCCAGAAACCTTGGGTTTTATGGAAAATGGCACCACGGCCAGCACTGGGGCTCTGCCTAGCTGATCGTCATCTCAGGGACAATCTGGGTTCCCCTAAGGTGATTGCTCCTGCTGAGAGGGAGGGGCTGGCCTCATCCCAGGG
>NW_022900925.1:34576861-34588457 GCF_012274545.1 Fukomys damarensis
AAAAAGTGTGTCTTCTGGGTATTCCGGATAAATTTCCCTTAGTTTCACTTACGGTAGCCAGGGATGTAGCTCAGTGGTGCATGCCTGCCTGGCAAGTGCCAGGTCCTGAGTTTGATTCCTGGTAATCCCTCCCCCCTTTTTTAATTGGTTTCCTGGTAATCCCTCCCCCATTTTTTTTAATTGGTTTTTTTGAGACAAGGTCTCACTATGTAGTTGAGACTGACCGGGAACACATTATGTAGCCCAGGCGTGTCTTGAACTCACAGAGATCCTCCTGCCTCAGCCTCCCCAGTGCTGGGATTACAGGTGTGCACCACCATACCCACAAGATTGCAAGTTTGAGGCCAGTCTGGGCAATTTTTGGCAAGCCTCTGTCTCAAAACAAAAATATTAAAAGGGCTGGGGATCTGGCTTTGCAGTAGAGCTTTCCTGGGCTCAATCCCAGCCATGCAAAAACAACGCAACTCTCTTTGGGCTTCCAGAAACCTTGGGTTTTATGGAAAACGGCACCACGGCCAGCACTGGGGCTCTGCCTAGCTGATCCTCATCTCAGGGACAATCTGGGTTCCCCTAAGGTGATTGCTCCTGCTGAGAGGGAGGGGCTGGCCTCATCCCAGGGTGGTCCTCCAGGGGATGCCTTCCCTGGAATCTGAGGCGACCACAGGTACAGGACAAGGACTGAAGACTTCTAGATGTTGGCCCAGGTGTGGGAACCATTGCATCTGGTTACGTTACAGACTTTTAAAAAATATGACGTGGAGGCTGAGGCAGGAAGGTTGCCCCAAGTTCAAGCCAGCCTGGGTTCCATAGTGAATTCTGGGTTCCATAGTGAAGTGAGACCCTGTCTTAAAAAAATAAAAATCACAATGGGGTATGCAAAATCTTTCCTTCTCAGCATCGTGAACTCATTCCCACGCTCTGCCCTTGCCTATTCCCAGGCACAGATACCAAGACTTTATTTATTTTTATTTTTTTGCAGTACTAGGGGTCAAATTCAATGTATTCTACCACTGAGATACATACCCAGTCCTTTTTATTGTTTTATTTATTTATTCTGAAACAGGGTATTGATAATGTACCCAGGTTAGACTTGAATCTGTGATCCTCCAGCCTCAGCCACCCAAGTGCTGGGATTACAGATAGACCTGCTGCAAGGGACCAGTGACGCTCATCAACTAGGCCATGCACACACCGAGAGGTCCGACAGGAGTCTTCATTCAGGGAGCGGGAGCAGAGAGAGAAGGGGCAGAAAGAAGAAGAAGAGAAAAAAGAGAGGAAGGTCCTTTTATTGGCTTTGGGATGAGCTATTGCTTATTCATGAGGAGTGGGCTACTTTTAACCTATCACAGGCCAGGTTGTCTTTTAGGGGTTCAGCCCTGCAGAAGAAACAGGTTTCAACTTCTCTGTCTGGCTGTGGCCTTGGTGGGAGGGAAACTAAAGATAAGAGCATGAAGTCATTCTAAGAGCCAAAAAGCACCAGGAAAATGCAGCCTGGGATGGCGGCGTCACAGCATACTTTGACATGATCAATTCCCTAACACCTGCCCCGCCATGCCTGGTTTGCCATGCTCATTTGACCGTTAAACTAACCCTTAGAACGGTGATGTAGACAGGCCAAGGTAACATAGGCAAAAATGTGCCTGAGCTCTTGAATCGCGATCCAACGCCTTCGCAGGTCGCTCCCGGTTTCTGCTTTCGGACTTTTAGCGCCGCGGCAGATTGGAACGGGGAGCGAGACCTTCGACCACGCCTGCGCACATCGCCCGGACGGCGCGGGCTCCTACTAAAGACAGCGTCCCTCGCGTCTCTCGGGACAACCTGGGGCACCTCCGTCTCAGAGCGCTGGGGCGGTTAATTGGATCCGGGAAGGGGGGGGCATGGCCGCCGTCGGCAGCGGCCAATGGACGGCCTAGGACATCCTATATGCAAATATGAGGGCGGTGCCGACCCAAGGTTACAAGGTGCTCAAGTTGGGGAGCGGGTGTCCGGCAGCCAATGGGAGCGCGGGTCCTGGCTCCCCCTCCGAGGGGGCTGCGGAAGCGACTGCGGGCGATTCCGCCCGGAGGAGACCGGAGAGTAGGAACCGCGGGTAAGAGCGCCCGGAGCCTGGCCCAGGCGTCCCCTTCTCCCGCACGGCCACTGTGCTCCCCAGCACACGCCAGGCGCTCCACGGTGCCAGCCACTCGCCGTCCCGGAGCTCATCTCTTCCTACTGCCCGGTTTCCCAAATCCCGCGCCACCGGGAAACTGTCCCTTAGATACCAACGACCGCTGGTATCAGCCCTTCACCGCCTCCTTTCCCATCGAGAGAAGCTTCCCCGGAGACTCCCCTGCCCCGATCGCCCCTGCACGGATCGCTTCTGGGATGGAGAGGTCTCCTCTGGGACCGAAGCCTGGGAAAAACATCGCATTGGGCAAGAAAGGGGGACGGTGTCTTAAGCACCAGGGTGTGCCAAGCACTCCAGAAAGTTGCTGAAAATCTCCACCAAACCTCCCACTAAATTTCCATTTTACAACACGGCGCTTGTTTTGCCCCAAACACTGCTTTAAGAGCAGTAGAAATACGAACTCAACCTTCAGAACAACCCTTTCCCCTCATTTTCCTTAGGGAGAAAATGAAGCGCAGGGGCCACGTTACCCACGCTCACTCACAAGCCTGGAAGCAGAGACTCCTAGAAAGTCTGGGAGCTCGGGTTTGGGTGCAGCCGGGCCTGGCTCTGTTGGGAATGCAGAGTGCATCGAGGCGGAAATGGCCAGGCGGAAACCTGAGCCGCAGAGCCCCGCAGGATGCCTGGATTTCTAGCAGAATAACAGGGCACCTGTGTTGGCAAGATCAGTGCTGCCTGTGGTTCTTGGCATTTTTAGTAACAAAACCCTTGAACGTTGGGTGCCCAGGGCCCTCCCTTGCTGGTCTGTATTTTGCTGCAAGACTTCTATTAGAAGTCTCGAGTAGGGAAACAAAACGATGAAAGGGGGCGCTGGCCGTGCTGGCGCACACCTGTAATCCCAGCACTCGGGAGGCTGAGGCAGGAGGATCGCTGTTGAGTTCGAGGCCAGCCTGCGCTACATAAGACCCTGCCTCAAAAACAAAACAAAACAAAACAAAAGAAGGGTGAATACAGGAAAATGTATTATTTTGGGAAAGGGAGAAAGTCACAGGTCAACAGGGCTGCATGTGCTCCTACAAACTGGGAGAAAAATACAGACCGACAGACTGTGAAGGGCAGAGGTGAAATAATTTGGGTAACCCCTGAAACGTGTTCTCTACCTATGGGTTTTTGTTTTGGGGTGTTTTTTTGGTACCAGGGATCGAACTCAGCACCTTGCACTTGTGAGGCAGGAGGCGGAACCACTGAGCTAAATCCCAGCCCGCCCCCCCTTTGACATCAGGGATCGAACTGAGGACTTCGCACTTGCTAGGAACCACTGAGCTAAACGCTGGGCCTCACTACCTAGGATTCTTATCTCAGTCAACCACCAGATTATTCTTTCTAGGACAACTGCATTCATTTAGTCTTGCGACAAAGGCTATTAAATATTGTCCCACCCTTGGCAGCCCCTTTAGGGGGAGGAAAAGCAGCAGCAGCCAGTCCTAAAGAGGAGGGGGACCGGGCCCCAGAGGTCTCCTTGGAACAACGGGGTGTATTTGCCTGGAGGCAGCCCAGTGCTCACCGCCTCCCCCTGGTGGCCAAGCAGGGTATTTTCATGCTGTCTGAGAGCCCGTTTGGTCGACAGCCCCTGGTTGGAAGACCGTAAGATACAACCCGCACCGGAGCGCAAGAATCATAAGTGTTCTTCACTGTCTTAACCATCCCACCTGGAAGGGTGAACTGAGTGTTTTTATATCGTTAAGAAAAACTATCATGTTTGCTTGTTACATTGGTAGCGCAACTGTTAGTTCTCCTTTTCAAACTCTCCAAAGTCCCTCCAGTGCATGGCGGTTGGCCTCGCATAGTGGGGGGACTCTAACGACTTGCTCTAACGACTTCCTCTCTAGCTATATGCACTCCTACCCAGACCAGTGGCAGGGTGAGTTTCAGGAGGTTCAGAACCTCCTCTAAAACTTAAACAGGTCAAGCTGGGTGGGGTAGCTCAAAGCGGTAATCGTAGCACTTGGGAGGCTGAGGCAGGAGGATATCTGTGAGTTTGAAGCCAGCCTGGGCTCGATAGTGAGTTCAAGGCCGGCCTGGACTACATACCAAGACCTTTTCTCAAAATAAATAAATGAATGGATAGAAAAAAGAAAAGAAAAAAAGTGAACAGGTCAAACTAGGTATTCTTCAACATCTCTCAGCTCCAATAGAAATTCCATAAGACCCAGGACAATATTCTAATTTCACCCCTAATGAGCCCCTGCTAATCTGTGGATACTCATGAAAAGGAGGAAAAAAGGAGACTGAAGATAAACAGTGCGGAACAATACAGTTGGCCTGGGTTACGGAAATCTGGCGACCCAAGCCCCTGGTTGGGAGTTGGAGCTGCCAAGCAGTTGGCTTTGAGGAAAGCGGTGTGGGATTTGCTGATTCTTAGGGGACCACAACCTCCAGGCCCGCTCCAAGCCCAGGGGTGCCCTTACCGTGCCCACTGTGCCCAGGCTTCTCTGTAGGAGCAGAAAGACTGCATCTCACAGGGTGTCTCAAGGATGTGACCTTATGTCTGTGACACGCTGCTGGATAGTGCTGATGGCCTGGCAAGTAGGTTGGTGGTAAGAAAGAAAAAAAGCATACAGCGGTTCGGTGGGCTGCCTTGCAAGTGCAAGGACCTGAGTTCAATCCCTGGTACCCAAAAAAAAAAAAAAAAAAGCCTAGCCAGGCTTGGTGGAACAAGCCTATAATCCCAGCACTCGGGAAGCTGAGGCAGGAGGATCGGCTCCTGTGTGAGGCCAGTCTGGGCTATGTAGTAGGACCCTGTCTCAAAAAATAAGAAGAAGAAGGAAAGAAAAGAAACCTGGCTGGTTTGTGGTTTTTTTTTTTTTTTTTTTTTGGTTCTGGGGATCGAACTCAGGATTTTGTGCTTGCAAGGCAGGCGGTGGCACCACTGAGCTAAATCCCTGGCAAGAAACTTGGTTTTTAGATGAGAAATCTGCATTTTCTAGTTATTGGCAACTACTTCTCTTGAACAACTGTAGCTATGACAATGTGCTATTGAGAGCCAAGTGAACATTTCCATGAGCTAAGAGCTGCCAGGAGATTAAGGCCCTGGGGCCCCGCGGGGAACCTTTGAACGAGGTATTTTCAGCCTTTGGAGAGGAGCCAGCAGGATGCGGCCTTGAGCATTAAAGAGGGAGGAGCGGAGGAGCGGAGGAAAGGGGCCCAGAGACCGAGCAAACGGACCGTTGGCTGCCACCCCGCGCCTGTCTGGGCCGCCTGTGTGGCCGTCCTGCCACGGGGACCCAGCAGGCAGGACTGCGGGCCGGGAGCCGGAGAGCCGCCCTCTGAACGTGCACCTTGGCTCCTCGGGCCACGCGGGAAAGCGGCCAGTTCTCGGGTTAACTTTAACCCGTAGGTAAACGAGCCGCACCTCCGCCGGCCTTGGCCAGCAGCCCCATTGGTTGTGCAGGCTCAGGAGGCGAGCTGGCCGTTTACCCCGAGGAGGGAGCAGCCCAAGGTCAGGCTTTCGTGTTCCTTCTTTCTCTCACACATAGCCAACAACCGGCCTCTTTCTCCTGGAAGACTGGTTTGCCAGACCCCGCCTGATCCGTCGGTGTTCTGAGTTCAGCTCTGCCCTTCTGCGTTGGCCTCATCCTAAAGGCAACTGGCTGCAGAGGCCGCCCTCTTCTGAAAGAGAGAGGAAAACAGTCAGGTGCGGTGGCGCACGCCTGTGATTCCAGCACTAGGGAGGCTGAGGCAGGAAGATCCGGTCTAGTTTTGAGTCCAGCCTGGCTACATAGTGAGTTCAAGGCCAGCTTCGACTACATAGGGAGACCCTGGCTCAAAGAGAGACAGAGACAGAGAGGAGGGAAACAGGCTGATCCTTGGCCAGTGTGTGATTCTGCCTCCCGCCTGGGGCGGCTGTGACCATTCAGTGAGAAGATGTATGTGAATATTCTTTGGAAGCCCCACTGTAAGTGCTTACCGTGATATTATTGGCAGGTAGCTTTCATAGTTACAGCCCCACCTTGGCAGCAAATTAGGTTTGGGAAAAGGCCCGAGGGTGGGTATGGGCATAGTAATGTAGGGTTGAATGAATGTCCGGAATTAGCAAGTTTGGGTACAGAGCAGGGAGGATTCCCCAGGGACCCCAATAATCACATGCTGCTGATAGTATTTAGTTCAAATTATTGGGATCCTCCTGAGAAACAACATGATTATTTTATGCACACCCCAGAAGCTATAATTTTTACATTTATTAGCCCTGTAATATGCTTTTAAGAAAATAATTTCATTGGGAGGCTGAGTCAGGAGGATTCCCGAGACTTCGAGGCCAGCCTAGGCTAGTGAGTTCAAGGTCAGCCTGAATTACATAGCAAGATTCTGTCTCAAAAAACAAAAAAATCCAAGGGGTTGGGTATTTAGCTCAGTGGTGCTGCCACCTGCCTTGCAAGCGCAAGGACCAGAGTTTGATCCCTGGTCAAAAAAAAAAAAGAAATAAAAGCCCTTTATATATTATTTTAACTATTTTTTGTTTTGTTTTTTGAGAAAGGATATTACTATGTAGGTGAGGCTGGCCTTGAACTTACTATGATGTCCAGGCTGTCATAGGACTCAGTGATCCTCCTGCCTCAGCCTTCCAAGTGCTGGGATTATAGGTATGCAGCACCACATCCCTTCATTTGTTTTTGTTTTTGTTTTTTTTTTGAGACAGGGTCTTGCTATGTACCCCTTGCTGGCCTTGAACTTTCGATCTTCCTACTTCAGCCTCCCAAGTGCAGGATCATAGGCATGCGCCCCCACACCTTTCTCATGAAAATGTATGTTTCAGAGTTATTTTTTAAATATCAAAATCATATTTCCAACAGTCATGCAGTGGTTGGTTAAATCCAAGCACATTCCCTCCGTGAACTTGCACAGCTATATAAAGCCAGCAGCATGCTATTTATTTAGTTATTTATTTGCAATAGTGGGGATTGAACCCTGGGCCTTTGCACTGAGCTACATCCCCATACCTTTTTTGTTTTGTTTTGGAAACAGGGGTCTCGTTACATAGTTCAGGATGGACTTGAACTCACTGTGTAGCCCAGGCTGGCCTCAGACTCTTGGGGGTCCTCCTGCCTCAGCCTCCTGGGGTGATAGGTGTGCGCCACCACACCTGACAACTAAGCACAGTCATAAGGAGTCATGAGGCAGGGACACAACTCCATTTTTTTTTTCTTTTGGTACCAGGGATCAAACTCGGGACCTTGTGCTTCCAAGGGCAGGCGGTGGAACCACTGAGCTAAATCCCCCGCCCTCAACTCCATTAAAAAAAAAAAAAAAAAATGATCTTTGAAATGTCAAGCAAACGTCAGAGAAGTCTCTTGGGATCGGGGAGGATGAGGACTTGTTTGGACTGCGGTGTATGTGTGTTATAATTTTGTCTTGTTTTTAATTTATTCTTGTATTTGTGGGTCCCCCCGCTGCCCCGCCCGGCACTGGGGAGCGAACTCAGGACCTTGTGCTTGCAAGACAGGTGTGGCACCACTGAGCTAAATCCCCAGCCCTAGTGTGTTGTGTTTTGAGACAGGGTCTTGCTATGTAGCTCAGGCTGGCCTTGGATTCACTATGTAGCCCAGGCTGGCCTTTAACTTGCAGGGATCTTCCTGCCTCAGCCTTCTGAATGCTCGGGTTACAGGCGTGCGCCACCACACCCGACTGTTTCTGTTTCCAGAGTGGGTGGTGGGGAGACTTAGAGTCTTCTCTGAGCTTGGGTGCCTGCCTGACCCCTGTCCTTACTCAGCTTTAACTCAGCTCTAGATTGCAGGCTGGCTGTGCTCACTGGTTCCAGCTCCCTCCGCCCGGCAGGCCTGGGTCTCAGGGCTCGCTTGGAGCTGTCCCCAGACACCCACTCGTGTTAATAATAAGATTGTTTACCAGCCAGAGCCATGCATAGCATCTCGGCCTGCTACTGAAATCCCCGGAAGGTCAAAAGCCTGAGCTGAGAAAGTCCCCAAGGTCCGACCCCCGCCTCAGTGGCTCACGGTGCAACCAGCTCTATCCCGATCTTGCACCCACGGTGGAGGCGGGGGCGCAGGTACCAAAGGGCCACCTGTCTCCGGGTCCGGAACCCGGGTTCACCGCCCACCCCCCAAGCGAGGGAAGGGGTCCCCCTGCAGGTGGATCCGTGTAACTGCGGCTCCCTTCGCCCTCTCTCCAGGGTGGGCTGGGATTTCCCCAGTGGCTCGACCCAGGCCAGGAAAATTCTCCAGTGCCTGACTTTGCAAGGTGAGGAGGGGGCTGCCTCCGAAGACAGGGAGGACGGCGCCATGGAAGATCTGAAAGAAATCATCACCCTGGCCTTCGTGAGGGAGAACTCGCAGAAGGGGCCTCAGAGCGGCCAGCCACACTGCAAGAAGAGGAAGAGGAAAAAGAGGTTAGGGTTGAAAGGTGGGAGATGGGGTCCTGGGGGTTAGAATAGGCAGGGCCTGGGGGTGGGGCTGGGCTGATAACCGGCAGGTAGAGGAGAAAATGGGTGTGGAGACTGACACAGTGACACTGCTTGCTGCTTTTTGGTTTGTTGTTTTTTTAAGACAGGGTCTGGCTATGTGGTTCAGGATGGCCTCGAACTCACGGTGATCCTCCTGCCTCAGCCTCCAGAGGGATGGGAACATAGGTGTGCGCCACCACGCCCGGCCTAGAATGCCTTTTTGAAAAGAAATTGTGGGAGCCAGCCATGTGGGTGCACACCTGTAATCCCAGTGCTGGGGAGGCTGAAGCAGGAGGATCAACGTGAGTTTGAGACACTCCCGGGCTACATAGTGAGTTCAAGGCCAGCCTGAACTGCAAAGCAAGGCCCTGTCTCCAACAAAACAAAACAAAACAGAAGTATAGGGGCAGAGATACAGCTCTGTGGTAGAGTTCTTGCCTAGCATGCACAACGCCCTGGGTTTAATCCTTCCACAGGTGGGGGGATGCAGAGCGATTTCTTTGCATAAGAAAGTGCTTATTTGTCCTGGGAATTTGGGACCCTTTAAATAGGGTGGAACCTTCCTGACGTGTTGGGATTCAGCTGCAGCTCTTGTGTTCCAGTTCTCGTTTAATATTTGGCCAAGGAGAAAGTCTGTCTGCTTTCTAACAGAGCTTCCCTTCACGGGCAGAAGGAGAGAGAGAGAGAGAGAGACAGAGAGAAAGTATTCTGGCCCTAATAATTTTTAACCCCCTTCCCCCTTCCCCCTGGCCCCTGGAGTAAAAGCAGCCAGGCTGGGGGCAGTGAGCACTGCTGCTAAGTCACTTGTTTCTGCGCCTTGGGCAGAGTGGCCGTCCTCCGCCTGAGTCTGATTTCCGCCGCTCTGTCCCCTGCTGGGTCTGGTCCTCAGCCCTGGGACCCGCCAGGCCGCTCCACCTGGACAGGGGCTTCTGGGAGCCAGGGTGTCTGTCTCTTCCGGCTGCTGTCGCTTTTTCTCTTTCCAGATGATTGCTGATCAATCTGTCCAACTGCCGGTACGAGAGTGGTGAGCACCTGCCTTGGGTCTGGGGTGGGCAGCTGCGGTCTCCCCCAGGGATGGGGAAGGGCCACTGCCGGGTACCCCTCTTCCTTAGTCCTCCTGTGTCCATGAGCTGCCTGAGGAGGTCGGGGATCTCATTCGGAAATCACAGGTTTTGCCCACAGTGCTGTGTACTTCAATCACCTGTCATTCCGTTCTTGTTTGTTTCTTGGGACAGGGTCTCGCTCTGTAGCTCAGGCTGGTGCTCTTCCTGCCTCAGCCTCCCGAGTGCTGGGATTCCGGGCGTGCTCCGCCATGCCTGGCCCAGCCATCCGTGATTCTTACATGTCATTTGAGGGTCTGATTTTAGAACACAAGTTCTAGGACGGCGGTCCATGGGCTCGACCTGGCCTACAGACTTACTTTGTACCATCAAGTACAGCGCTGCTGCTGCTGTAGTTTCAGGTTCAAGTTCAAGTGTCTTGTACCGCAGGCTCTTCCTTCCTGGGCCCTTGTAGGGTTAGGGTTAGGGTCAGAGCCAGTGCCCAGCCATTAGTCCTCACAGGGACACAAGGAGAGGATAAATCTCAGCTTTCAGAACACATCGTCTAATCTTGTGTTCCTGCCAGTTTACCTCCCTAATTGAGCTTGGCTCTGGCTGCTGTTAAGGATCAGTTTATATCCACTGAACATTCAGGGCTTAGTGTCTGGAGGGAAGCCAGCGGCCTGCTTTCTGGCAAGGGGAAGCCAGGCCAAGTTAAACATTTCACCCCAGACAATCTGCACCAGTCACCGGGCACCAGGTTTGGTTTTTGGAGACAGGGTCTTGCTATGTAGTTCAGGCTGGCCTTGAACTTGCAGAGATCCTCCTGCTTCAGCCTCCAGAATGCCAGGATCGCAGGCATGCACCGCCATGCCCGGTGGCACCAGTTGTCTTTTTCGGCGGCTTCAACACCGCAGGAGCGCGGCAGTGCGCCTGAAGCTGGTTCTCTCCCCGGGGTCCTGGGACACCCACTCCCAGGCTGAGGGAGCTTCTTCTCTCCAACCCCGCCGCAGTGCGCAGGGCAGCCCAGCAGTACGGCCTGCGAGAGGGCGGTGAGCATGACGACTGGACTCTCTGCTGGACGGACTACTCCTTGTCACTGGAGCGCGTGATGGAAATGAAGAGTTACCAGGTGCGGCCCGCGGGTTCTGTGTGGCGGCAGCCCCCACGCTCCCAGCCCCGGCTGGTCATGGGTCTCGGCTTCCTTCACAGAAAATCAATCACTTCCCTGGGATGAGCGAAATCTGCCGTAAGGACCTGCTGGCCAGGAACCTGAGCCGCATGCTGAAGATGTTCCCCAGAGACTTCCACTTCTTCCCCAGGACCTGGTGCCTCCCTGCCGAGTGGGTCCCAGCCCCCTGCCCCGCCCAGGCCCCCGCAGCCTCCCTGGTGTCTTCCCTGTCCGAGCCTTCAGCCTCCCTTCTGTGGAGGAAGGGAAGGGACCCAGGGTGTGTCCAAGGCTGAGGAACAGAAGGCTCTGGGCCGGGGCCTCAGCCTGCACCCGCGGTTAGGGTGAGGGTTTGTTCTGACCCTGACGCCTGTTGACTTTGAACTCATTCCAGCCATTTACCTGGACAGTTTCTCAATTTTCAAGAACCCCGAGCTCTCCTCTGGTTGTGTGTGAGCACCCTGGGTCTGAGCAGGACAGCTGTCCCCGGCCTCTGTCCCCTGCAGTGCCCTGGGTGGCAGTCAGCGTCCATTTTTCCCCATTTCAAAACTGGACAAGGGCCAGCTTCACAAGCACAAGGTCCTGAGTTCAATCCTCAGTACCGCCCCCAACAAAAACCCCCAACAAACAAAAAATAAGAGAAAAATAAAAACTGGACTTCCAGCCAGGTGCGGTGACATGCGTCTGTGATCCCAGCATTGGGGAGGCTGAGGCATGAGGATCACCAGGAGTTCAAGGCCAGCCTGAACTACATAGTGGACCCTGTCTCAAAAAAAAAAAAAAAAAAAAAAACAAACGGGGGCACGCAAGAGGGCAGGGGCGCCGCG
>NW_022900925.1:34588533-34614390 GCF_012274545.1 Fukomys damarensis
AAAAAAAAAAAAAAAAAAAAAAAAAAATTATAGCAAGACAGAGACACAGAATTCACTAATACGGTGTCCTCTTGTTCTAAATATGCTTTCTTTAAAAGTACACCCAAACACTTGCCCTCCTCTACTCGGGCCTAGCCGGAGGTATCCCAGGTGGAGCATGAAGTCCCACAGGGGTGGGGACAACTGACCCAAGGAGACCAGCCAGGTCACTCCCTTGCTGGGTGCAAAGTGTTAGCCTCCCTCCTCTCTGCTTGGGGCTAAAGGCTTGTCTTCTCTCCCTGCCCCTAAGCTGGGGAGGCCTGCAGACCTACAGCAGATCGCGAAAAAACAAGACATACATTTGCAAGCCCGACTCAGGCTGCCAAGGGCGTGGGATATTTATCACCAGGACGGTGAAGGAAATCAAGCCGGGGGAGGATATGATCTGCCAGCTCTATATTTCCAAGGTACTTCCTCATTGGCATTATTTATTCATTGCTACATCTCCTTGGGCTTGGGCGGAGGGTGGGATGGGAAACCAGGGTGTCGGTCACCCTTGCATTCCGGTTCCCCACCTTTGGGAGAGGAAGCCATCCGAGAAACCAGCTTCTTTCCCTTCCTGGGTCAGAGGTCACAGTAGCAGCAGTGCAGCCTGCTGTGGGGAGGGAGGGGACTTTCTGGAACTTTCTGGTGGAGAGGGAAGCACACACAGCTGGGAGAGCCTTCCAGGGAGAATTGTCACAGAACTGTGCCCCTAAGGTGGCCCTGGAGGGCAGCCAGGTGTCCTTGGCACAGGACTTTTAACGTCACTTTGTTTCATGGCCGAGTTGTCTCTCGGAGGTGGTGACTTGTGCCATATTCCATAGATCAGGAAACCAAGGCACGGCGTGGCTCAGTGACCTCCCCAAGGCCACGAGTCCAGTCACGCAGCCCAGGCTGGCCACGGCTGCGTTTGCGTGGGCGATGTCAGAGCAAGGAGTTTTCCCTTCTGGAAACCGAGATGGGACCAGTGGCCGTCCCATGTGGCTGCTCTGACACTGTGACTTCTGTCCTCCCAGCCCTTTGTCATTGATGGGTTCAAGTTTGACCTACGGATTTATGTGCTGGTGACGTCCTGCGACCCTCTCAGGGTTTTTGTGTACAATGAAGGACTAGCTCGTTTTGCCACCACCTCCTACTCCCAACCCTGTGCGGACAACCTGGTGAGCAGAGGGGACCTGGGCCCCAGCCTGTTAAAATCCCACCCAAATCCACATCCTCAAAGAGTCCTTGCTTTGGCTAGCATTTGTTAAGCACTCACTACATGCCAGGGTCCATGTGTCCTTTCTCTCTCTCTCTCTCTCTCTCTCTTTTTTTTTTGGTATCAGGGATTGAATTTGGGACCTTGGGTTTGCGAGGCAGGTGGCAGAACCACTGAGCTAAATCCCCGGCCCTTTCTCTTTTTTTGAGACTGGATCCTGCTGTGTAGTTCAGGCTGGCCTTGAGCTCACTAGGGAGCCCAGGCTGACCTTGAACTCACAGCAATCCTCCTGCCTCAGCCTCCTGAGTGCTAGGCTTGCAGGGGTGCGCCACCACACCCGGCTGTTTTGCCAGTTTAAGCACATCCTAAGATTTCCCTTTCTTTGCCATCCCTTTCAGTGTGTGGGGGGGTGGGGAGACATGGAGAGGACACCACAGTCTGTTTCTCTTCCCCCAGGACGATATCTGCATGCACCTGACTAATTATTCCATTAATAAGCACAGTTCAAACTTTATTCAAGATGCTCACTCGGGCAGCAAGAGGTAAGGGAGTGGCTTTGCTTATTTCTCCCCGGCCCTGTGCAGTTGTACCAAAGCCCTGCCCATCCCTGTGGGTCCCTGGGTTTCCGTGTCATGGAAACACATAGTCTCTGAAAAGATTTCCTCGCCTCTCAGCCCAGCCCGGACTCCTGGGCTCAACCCTCCCGGCTGTTAATCATTACAGCAGGCCACATCGTAAACCCAGAGGCCGGGAGGAGGACAGAGAACACACACATGTTCCAAAACATGCCCTCCCGACACTGCCAGACCAACAGATGTTTACTGATTGCTCATCTGTGCATGAGAAGGACTCTCTGGGCCCTGCTGGGTCCTTGGCCTTGGTTCCCAGGGTGGTGTTGCTACAGAGATTCTCGACTGAACTAGCACATTACTCACAGCTGACCGGCCCCAAGAGTCCCCAGAAAGCGGGAAAGAGGAATTCATGAGAGTCTCCCATAGGCAGCTTTTCCAATCCTGTTACTGTCTGACCAGATCTCTTTTGAGTTTTTTTTTGGAGGCTTTTTTTTGGTTTTGTTTTGCTTTCTTTGAGCCAGGATCCCACTCTTTAGCTCAGGCTGGCCTTGAACTCTTGGTGATCCTCCTGCCTCAGCCTCCCAAGTGCTGAGATTAGACACATACAACCCTGCTGTGCTTGTGTTAAAATTTTCACCTGACACTTTACAGGTGGAGAGCTGCAGGGCTGGTGCCAGGGCCATGTTTGAGATGAGGGAATTGAGTCCCTGAGAGGTTACACAGCTCAAATGCCAGGGTGGGGAGAGAAGTCCAGGTTGTCACCCTCTGGGGCTCATGCGCTTCTGTGCACCAGGCCTCTGAGGGCCACTGATGGAAATGCTCGTGGTGGGGAGCGGGGGCTTCTCCCTTGGTCTCTCCCCATCACTTGACACCATCGATGCCCTCATGCCGACGGTCACCCCTGCCCCAGAGCTGGCAGGCGAGGCCAGCGGCGCCTGAGTCAGTCCCTCGGCAGGGGCAGCTGTCCGAGCACCGGCTCTCAAGCCTGCGGCTCTGGAGCAGATGCCAGGTGCCGGGGTCATCCTGTGCCTGGCACGAGGCCGGTGTCGAGTGGCCCCAAGGCACCGCGGACTCACACAACCCAGCGTATTCACCACGCTGGGTCCTGAGTCACCCAGAAAAGGAAGTGTCGCCTCTCTGCTGTTAGAAGCCAGGGAGGAATATAATCTTCAGGGCCGGGAATTTAGCTCAGTGGTTCCGCCGTCTGCCTCAAAAGCACAAAGACCCGAGTTTGATCCCTGATCTAGATGTAGATCTTCAGAAATCTTGTTTCTCCGTTAGGCAAATGAAAATGCTTTGTATTTGCACTGAGAGTTGGCTTCAAGTGGCCTGGAAAATCCACTCCTGTGTGCACTCCCCCCTGGGCGTGGCAGGTGTAGCCCTGGCTGCTGTGTGAGCGGACTTTGCCTGTCTGTCCTTGGACGCATGGTTTTTTCCTTGGTCCCTGCCCCTCAGGGAGCTGACTGCGCCCTGCACCCAGGCGTTTCCTCAGGGCCCCCTCCCCGCCCTGTCCTCGCTGGCGGGTGTCCGCCATCTCCCCCTGCCTGGGACAGGTGGTTTCCTGCAGCGTGGGGCTTTCCATCCTGAGCACGGGACACCTGCGACCCTTGCCCCGTGGAATTACCCTGGGCCGCGTGCTCTTTCCGGGCAGCCCTAAACAAACAAGCTGTCTAGGTCTCCAAGGTGTCACTATACTGAAGGGGCTCCCCGAGCTGGGTGTGGTGGCACAGGGCTGTGATCTGGCACTCTGGGAGGCTGAGGCGGGAAGATCTCAGCTTCGGGTTTAGCCTGGGCAATCGAGTGACTTAGTGAGAACTTGTCTCAAACTAAAAAAATAAATAAAAATGGCTCAGTGTGAAGGCTCTGCTACTGAAAAAGCGGGGGTGCTTCTGGTCCCTGCCCTTCAGGCGGGTGCTCAGCGCCCAGCCCCAGAGTCCGGTCATCCCCGGAGGTTCAGGTGTCTGCCTGCCCTGCTCCGGGCCTGTGCCCCCCATAGGAAGCTCTCGGCCTTCAACGTCTACATGGAGAGCCAAGGCTACGACGTGCCCAGGATCTGGAGGGCCATCGAGGACCTCATTGTCAAGACCCTCATCGCCGCCCACCCGGTCATCAAGCACAACTACCAGAGCTGCTTCCCCAACCACACCCTCAACAGCGCCTGCTTCGAGATCCTGGGCTTCGACATCCTGCTGGACTGCGAGCTCAAACCCTGGCTGCTGGAGGTGGGGAGCTGCCGGGGGAGACGCCTCGTCCCTCCCGCCTGGGGAGCCCTCCCTCTGTCCTGGCGCCCCAGGGAACTGGCTGGCAGCTGCCTCCCACTGCCTCCTCCCCCGGTGCTGTGTCCTGGGCCGGGTGTGACGGAGAGCCGGAGCGGCCACCAGGGGGCGGTAGATGGCTGGGAATTGGACAGTCCCGAGTGCCCGAGGCCCAGCCAGACCTGGCTGTGCACAGAGGAGATCCCGAGGCAGCTCTGCCTGTGGTGACAGCGCCTCCTCCCCGGAAGCGGGCCTGGGTCCTCCAAGTGGGGTCCACCGTGCTCAGGGTCACATGGGAGCTGCCTCACCCGGCTCTCAGGGACCCGGACTACTCAGCTCCAAGCACTCAGAGTGCTGGAAATGGAACCACCCGGCGTTTCCTGGGGGGAGAGGAGGAAGGGAGGCTTCTGAGAGGCTACCCCGCTTCCTGGTTGGACCCACTGGAGACGCCCCGGGGAGCAAGGTGTGCTGCGGCAGTCACAGTGCCAGTGCCAGGTACCAACGCCGGAGTCACACTGATTTATTTGTGTATTTTTGGGAGACAGTGTCTCGCTGTGCAGTTCAGGCTGGCTTTGAACTCATTATGCAGCCCAGGTTCGCTTCAGATTCACAGCGATCCTCCTGCCTCAGCCTCCCGAGTGCTGGGATGACAGGCGTGCACCACCACCGCCCACCCTGTCTGTCCCCGCAGGTCAACCACTCTCCGAGCTTCTCCACCGACACCCAGCTGGATAAGGAGGTAAAGGACAGGCTGCTGTATGACACCCTGGTTCTCATCAACCTGGGGAGCTGTGACAAAAAGAGAGTCCTGGAGGAGGAGCGACAGCGGGGCAGGTTCCTGCAGCAGTGCCATTCTCGGGAGGTCAGGTACAGCGGCGCCCTGACCTTGGCCCCAACCTGGGGAGCTTCCTCCCTGACTCAGGGTGACGCTGGCCGTCCTGGTCTGAGTCACAGCTGGAAGGGCCATCCGTTAAGTAGCCTGTTGGTCACTTCTTCAGCCCCAGTGACCCCTCTGTCAGCTGGCACTCGTGCTACAGCAGACTGCAGCAGGGAATACACGGCATCATTCACGGAGAGCCTTGGCACCAGGCCCAGCAGCAGCGTTTGTAAGAGGCTATCGGAGAATTTTGCCCGGGGTAAAAGGATGTACCTCAATCAATGGTAAAGCACCTGCCTCCTAAGTTCGATCCCCAGCACTGCTAAAACAACATAAAAAGAGAGCTCAGTGTGGTGGCCCACGCCTGTAATCCCAGCACTTGGGAGGCTGAGGCAGGAGGATCACCGTGAATTCGAGGCCAAGCAGGGCTACATAGTGAGTTCAAGGTCAGCCTGAACCATGCAGTGAGTCCCTGCTTAGAAAAAAAAAAAAGAAAAGAAATAAATCTTGCCTGGAGTGGGGGAGGGAGGCTCATTTCTAACAAACAATAATCCTATTTGGAAAGTGAGTTCAGAGTTGCAGGATATAGCAGTTTGGATAGTTTTATTATGAATATGCCTTTGTCCCTTGAAATAGAAGATTAAATTACAGACCTATAACTACCCATAATGGATTTGAATTGATTAAATTATGAGAAGAGGGCTGGGGATTTATCTCAGTGGTTCCGCCGCCTGCCTCGCAAGCACAAGGACCCGAGTTCAATCCCCAGTACCAAAAAAAAAAAAAAAAAAATATGAGAAGATTTAGGAATTGCCAATATAAAAAAATAAAAAAAATGCAACCAGCCCCTCCCCTTTTGAGACAGCGTCTCTGTGCAGTCCAGTTTGGCCTCAAACTCAAGGTGATCCTCCTGCCTCAGCCTCTCTGGGATTACATGTGTGTGCCACCATGCCTGTCTATCTTTTGATTTTACTAAAAGGCAAAGGGCAGGGGATTTAGCTCAGTGGTGTCACCGCCTGCCTGGCAAACACAAGGTCCCGAGTTCAAACCCTGGCACCAAAAAAAAGGGAAAGGACCTGTGAGTCCTATGCCATACTACTGAAGCGGCAGGAGGGGCTCTCCCTGCTCCTTATAACTTGGATCTTGGTTCCGCAGAGAGATCCCAGCACCAGAGGCTTGAGTCTGGTCCAGGAAGTGCCCCTGATGCTTTCAGACCAAGTCCTGGGCTGTCCTCCGGGGCGGAGCCAGCCTCATGCTTTGGTACTGAGCTTCTGTGCTAAGGAGATGAGTGGCACTCCCGTTCCCCTGGCACTGGCCCGGGCACTGCCTTCCATGGAAAGGGGCAGGGGAGGGAGAATGAATGTTGCATGGTTCTGCTCTGGAAGCCAAGAGCAAGGCTCTGGAAGGGCACCTGCCTCAGTCACTTTTGGGTCTCTGAGACACCATACCTGAAATCCACAACATCAAGGACAGGTTTCCGTTCAAGGTCAGATGCACAAGGCAGAAGGGTACTGCGGAAGGGCCTGGCGGAGGAGAGCCGCTCACCTCATGGCGCACAGGAAGCTGCGCTCAAAGGGAGGAGCCAGGGATGGAGAGAAACCCCGGGCCACGCCCCATGGACCACCCCTTCCAACAGGCCCCGCCCCTAGCCCGAGCTGGCTGTAAGCCTCCGTCCTCCAATCACGTTCTGACACATAAGGGGAAGTGAGTGTGCAAGATCACCTTGCTTACCCCAGCCTTGCACCTGGGATGGTGGGCGCTGCGACTCCAGGCTGCCTCCTGCTGTGCTGCCGGCTCTAAACTCCAGAAGGAGGGCAGAGGCTGTGCTGTGAGAGGACCAGCCACGGAGGAAGCCGAGGGCCCCTCGAGACAACCTGTTCTCATCACCCCTTGGACTCCTTGGTGGCTCTTGGCGTCTCCGCCTCATCCCGTTTCCTCATCTGACCTCACCTCCCCCAGGGGGCCGTGAGGAAGAATGAGACCATCGTGGCTCCTAAAAGCTCCTTCAGCCCACCTCAGAAGCCCTCCAATTTAGTAACACAGGCCGTGGTTCTCCAGAGCAGGGTGATAAGGGCCACAGTCTGCCTGGTCGCACAGGCGTCGGGGTTTACTTGGAAATGGAGAGAATCTGGTAAATTGTCAGAAAGACTTTGCCGGGCATGGTGGCGCACACCTGTCATCCCAGCACTCGGGAGGCTGAGGCAGGAGGATCACTGTGAGTTCGAGACCAGCCTGGGCTATATAAGTGAGTTCCAGGTCAGTCTCAACTACATAGTGAGACCCTGTCTCAAAATACCAAACACCAGCTGACCTCGATTAGATGCCAAGAAGCCTCTGTCTGACCCTGGGTGACACCCAGCTTGGACGCGCCCTCTTCCAAGAACACTTTAACGGCAGCCTTGTGTCTTCCTCCCTGCAGAATGGAGGAAGCCAGAGGTTTCCAGGCTGCGTGGTTACAGAAAACCGAGAAATACGAAAAGGAAAACTGTGGCGGCTTCCGGCTGATTTATCCCAGCCTGAATCTGGACAAATATGAGGAGTTTTTCCAGGACAACAGCTCACTCTTCCAGGATACAGCTGCCTCCAGAGCTCGGGAGGTGTGCACCCGGTAGGAAGGCCGGGTGCTCTGGGCCGGTCTGGGGTGGCAGGGAGAGCCCTGATCCACGGGCTGGGATGCTCCGGGGCTGCTGTGTGGGTTTGCACAGGTGTGATGTCTGGGAGTTGGAAGGGAATCGCCACTGATTCGGTCCCCAGCACCACCTCATGTTATGGAAGGGGGTGCAAGGCAGACGAGTTCACGCAGCAAGAGGATGCTGAAGAAGGCCTAGAACTACTCTGTCTCCCTGTACACTCCCTGGGCTGCTAGTCTGAGAGCCGAGCACATGAAGTGGTCCAAGCCGGGTGTGGTGATGTAGGCCTGTCATCCCAGCACTCGGGAGGCTGAGGCAGGAGGATCGCTGAGAGTTCAAGACCAGCCTGGGCTACACAATGAGTTCAAGGCCAGCTGCAACCACATAGCGAGACCCTGATTAAAAAAACAAAGCAAAGGGCCGAGGATTTAGCTCAGTAGTGCAGCGGCCGCCTCCCTAGCACAAGGTCCTGAGTTCGATCCCCGGTACCAGAAACAAAAGAAAACGAAAATAGAAATGGTTCAACATGGGAGCGCTTGGCCTTGGCGTCCTACTCAGATCCTCTTCGCAGTGGATGCTGTGCGCTAGGGAGTGGCCCGCCTTCTGGGCGTGGCTGGAGGGATGGCTCTTTTACACCTGCTCCCTGCCCCGCAGACACAGGCTCCGCTCCCCCATCCTGCCCCCCACCCCCAACTCCACGCCTGACCCCAACCCCTTGTCCTTCGCCCGCAGGCAGCTGATCCAGGAGCTGAAACTGCGGCAGCAGAAAAAGTCCTTCCAGAGGCAGGAGAAGAAACCGGAGCTGCAGGGGGAGGCGGCGGGTGAGCACGCGAGGGCGGAGGCCTCGAGGCCCCGGCCACAGAAGCAACATCAGAAATGCAAGACGGCGGCCCACGGCCCCAGACAAGTAAACCCCGCGGGGAGGGGCGGGCGCGCGGCCGGCACCCTGCCCCCGCTGGGACACCCCTGCTCCGAGCCCAGACACACTACGGAGGGGACAGGGGACACGAGGACGCTGCCCCCGCGCACCGCAGGACGCTGCCTGGGTCCATGCTCCCTGCCCGGGCGGCCCACCCGGCTGTAGGCGGCTCTCCAGGCCATACCACCTAAGTCTTCGGAGTTTTTCATGTTTTTTCCTGATACTCTTGAACCCAAGGCCTCTGCGTGAGCGCCATCCCTAAGCTCTATTTTTTTTTTTCTTTTTTAAATTGTGAGACGAGGTCTGGCTGACTCACTACATTGCTCAGGCAGGGATCAACTTGTGATCCTCCTGACTCAGCCTCCCGAGTGCTGGATTACAGGCATGCGCCACCACGCCCTGCGGGTTGTTTTGTTTCGTTTTGTTGTTTTTTGTTTTACCTTTGTTAGGGTCACAGACCCTTTGAGAATCGGTACAAGTTATGGAATCTGTTGCACTAATGTACACGTGAACCTTTTAAAAACTGGTTTCAAGTGGCCGGAAGACCCTGGAAACCATCTACGAACTCTCAGGGGCCCTGGACTCTAGGCTGAGAGCCCAGAACAGGGACCGCATCCGGCTCCTCCTTCTCCCTGGCCCCTCCCCTCGGGGGCAGAGGAATCTGGAGGCGAGGCCCGGTCCCCACGGCCCTGTCGGTTCCCGCCTCCCAGTCCCTCCAGCCGCTGGCTCTGGTGTCCTGCACGCACAGCTGGCTCTTGGGTGTCAGAGACAGAAAGAGGAGAGGGGCCGTGGCTTCGAGGCAGCTGGGTCCCGAGAGCCCAAGGCTGCCAGGCCCTGCAGTGCCAAGCTGGACTGGAGGAGCCCCGGCTCCGGGTTGCAGTGCTGTGAAGCTCATGCTAACGTCAAGGAGGCCACACCGGCCCCTGCCACTAATGCAGCCACCGGCTCCGTGGTGAGTGAGCGGGCTCTGGGAGTGGTTGGCGGGGGTCCTGCTATCTGGGCCTTCTTGACCTCTGACACACACCGTGCCTCAGTTTCCCCCACTTGGGAAGTTGGAAAACTTCTTTCCTGCGGGGAGAATGGGCCTGGGACGACTTTAGGGGCCGCCCTGTGCTCCCCTCCTCACGGTTTGCCTAGGGACTGTGACCCGCTGGCTCGGAGGAGCCCGAAACCGAGCGGCACCCTTGCCTGCTTCTTGTGGGATTACGGTGAGTTCCTCAATTTGTGGCGAGGTGACTCTTCCTCTGCTGCTGCTGCTCTGTTCCCTTTCTAGCCCCCCCTCCATGGTTCTCTCTTTGTCTCTGTCTCTGTCTTGACACAGGGTCTCGCTGTGCAGTTCAGGCTGGCCTTGAACTCATTATGTAGCCCAAGCTGGCCTCGAACTCACAGCGATCCTCTTGCCTCAGCCTCCCGAGTGCTGGGATGACAGGTGTGAGCCACCACACACAGTTCTACGTGGGTTTCTCACAATGACACCCGTCACTGGATTTAGGGCCCACCCTAATGCAGTATAACATCCTTTACTTGACAAATTATATCAGCAAAGACCCTACTGCTGGGCCGGGGATGTAGCTCATCGGTATAGCGCCTGCTGGCAAGCACAAGGCCCTGAGTTCCATTCCCAGTACCAGAAAAAAAAAAGACGCTATTTCTAAATGAGGACACATTCTGGGGTTCCAGGTGGATGTGAATTTGGGGGCTATTTTTCAACTCAGTATACCACCGAATAGTGTTTTTCAAACTGATATACAGTAGGTCCAGCTACTTAGGAGGCTAAGAAAGGAGGGCTGCTTGATCCCAGGAGTTCAGGGCCAGCCTCAAATAAATGATGTTTATAAATATATACAAAATTTTTGTTTGTTTGTTTGTCTTTTGGTACCAGGGATCTAACTCGGGTCCTTGCGCTTGCAAGGCAGGCAGCAGAACCACTGAGCTAAATCCCCGCAAAATTATTTTTATAAGTATATACAAGCATAAAATTGGGTACATAATCTTTACACAATCAGCCCACTATAATCAACAGGTTTTGCACTCACAGATTCAACCAATTGCAATCAAAAAACATTTTTAAAAATTGCATCCGGCCCAGGCATGGTGGCGCACACTTGTCATCTCGGCACTCAGGAGGCTGAGGCAGGAGGATCACTGTGAGACCAGCCTGGGCTTCATAGTGAGTTCCAGGTCTGTCTAAATTACATAGTGAGACCCTGTCTCAAAAAACAAACAAAAAGTTGCACCTGTACTCATCATCTAAACTTTGTTTTCTTTCTTTCTTTTTTTTTTGACACATGAGGTTGGGGTGGTCCCAGGGCCAACTGGGGCTGAAAGGCAACTGCACTTACAGATCTGCAAATACAGAAGCAAGCCGAGACGGCCTGAGCCGAATCCAAGTAAAGATGCTAATTTAGTGTAGCAATGTTCTAGTCCTGCAGGAACACAGTGCGGTCCCTACTGCTGTAGCACGGGTCCCTCCGTGTTGTCACGCTGTGGCCTGAGTGCTGGCTCAGCTCTACTGGAAAAGCAGCTGGTCCAGCTGCCAAGGGCAGCACTGCAGCATTTTCCAAAATTTCTAACCATAGCCACAGAACAAAATCCATTTTGTTTCACAGCCCATCGCATGATGGAAGAAAGGTTTTATTCTATTTATTTATTTATTTATTTATTTATTTTAATGTGAGTCTGGGTCTTGCTTTGTGGTTCACCTGGCCTTGAACTGACTATGCAGCCTGGGCTGGCCTAGAACTCAGGGCGATTCTCCTGCCTCAGCCTCCTGAGTGCTGGGTTTATAGGCGTGGGCCACCATGCCCAGTTTGGAAGAAAGTTTCTAAAACAGTCCTTAGCCACACTGCCTAAGGTGACTTATTGGATATTTTCTATTCTGTACTATTCAATTTTACTTCTTTTTTTCTTGTACCGGGGGATCGAACTTGGTCCTTGCGTTTGTGAGACGGGTGGCGGCACCACTGAGCTAAATCCCCGGCCCTCAATTTTACTTTTCTGAGACAGGGTCACACTAGGTGTGCAGTTCAGGCTGGCCTTGAAATTGCTGTGTACCCCAGCCTAGCCTGGACCTCAAGATCCTTCTGCCTCAGCCTCCTGAGTGCTGAAATTAACAGTGATATACTACCACACCCAGCTGTATTCTATTCTTTCAAATATAATACAATAGGAATTATGATCCACTAAATTAATTCCATGATTATGAATAGGTTTACAAGGCAGTTTGGGAATCAATTCTTTTTTTGGTGCCGGGGATCGAACTCAGGCCCTTGCACTTACCAGGGAGGAGCAGAACCACAAAGCCAAACCCCTGGCCCTAGAAATCATTTTTAAGAGACTGTGCCTCAGAGCTCCATGACATTGGACTTGGCAGTGATTTCTTAGGGACCATAACAAAAGCATGAGCAGCAAAAACAAAATTAGGCAAAAGAGATGACATCAAACTTAAAATCTCTGCACAGCAAAGGCAACAATGAACAGAGTGACAAGGCAGCTTGCGGAACCGGAGAAAATATTTGCAGCCCCATGTCTGATAAGAAGTTTGTCTTTGCAGGGCATGGTGGCGCATGTCTGTAATCCCAGCACTTGGGAGGCTAAGGCAGGAGGATCGGTGTGAGTTTGAGTCCAGCCTGGGCTACTTAGTAAGTTCCTGGTCAGTCTCAACTACATAAGGAGACCCTGTCTCAAAAACAACAACAACAAAAAAGTTTTGTCTGCAGCTGCTTGGGTTGCTAGCTTACTTAGTAAGTTCCTGGTCAGTCTCAACTACATAAGGAGACCCTGTCTCAAAAACAACAACAAAAAAGTTTTGTCTGCAGCTGCTTGGGTTGCTAGAACAAAATACCTTAGGCTTAGGAGCTTCTAAACGACAGAAATTTATTTCTCAGACGTCTAGAGCCTGGGAGGTCTATAAAAGTGCTGGTGGATGCCTGTTCATTGTGTCCTTGTGTGGTCAAAAGCTCTCAGCCTCTCTTTCAAGAGTATTTTCCAAAGCTCTTAATACCATCTCTTTTGGGGCAAGGTATTCAATGCCTGAGTTTTGCGGTTGCATAAACATTCAGACCAGCAGAGGTGATACACAGAATAAAGGTGGGAGTGGTAGTGCACACCTGTGAACCCAGCATCTGGGAGGCTGAGGCAGGAGGATCACCAAGAGTTTGGGGCCAGCCTGAACTACACAGTGAGACTCTCTGTTAGAAAAAAAAAAATGGGGGGAGACGTCTCCAGAATGAATACTTCAATCAAAAAAACCCTCAATTGGGCCAGGGACTTAGCTCAGTGGCACTGTGCTTGCCTCGAAGGTGCAAGGTCCTGAGTTCAGTCCCCCAAAACAAAAACAAGCCAGCTGGACAAGGTGGTGCCTGCCTATAATCCCAGCACTCTGGGAAGCTGAAGCAGGAGGATCGCAAGTTCAGGTCCCACCTGGGCAACTTAACAAGACTGAACACCCTTGGATTTGACCCCTGGTACACACGCACACCACACACACAAAAGCAAAAAGACAACAAACATATGAAGGTATCTTCAGCATCACACTAGGCACGTGGGGACACACGCCTGTAATCCCAGGGCTCGGGAGGCTGAGGCAGGAGGATCACCGTGAGTTCGAGGCCAGCCTGAACTGCATAGGGAGGACTATGTCTCAAAGAATAAAAAACAAACAAAAATGCAACATTGCTGATCATTAGGGAAAGGCAAGTCAAAACCCCGAGGTGCTATGTGTGCCTGTTAGGGTGAACACTATTTTATGTTTTTGTCTTTTGGTACCGGGGGTCGAACTTGGGTCCTTGTGCTTGCAAGGCAGGCGGCGGAACCACTGAGCTCAACCCCCAGCCCTGGGGGAGCCCTATTTTAAAAGAGAGTTAGAGTTGCTGCTCAGCGGCACTTGCTTGGCCCTTGTTTGCCCTTAATCTCCAGCACCGGGGAAAAGAAGAGTGAACTGAGCCCCGTATGCACTTGAGAAGAGCTTCTCTTATTGCTGGCATTTAGGGTCTCTCTTCAGTCAGATGTGGTGGGTTATGCTTTTTTATTCGGCATAACAGCCCTTTGCCTTTTAATTTGTTGTCATTAAATATCATTAATAGGATTGATTTTAAGGCAGATGTTTTATTAGTAGTTTTCTATTCATCTCTTCTTATTTTTGCTTTTTTCCTCTGTATTTCTCCTTTTCTGCCATTGAATAGTTTGCCAGGCCTGGCAGTGCAGGCCTATAATCCCAGCACTCAGGAGGCTGAGGCAGGAGGATTGTTGTGAGTTCAATGCCAGCCAGTAGTTTACTACGTAGTGAGATCCCTGTCTCAGAAGAAAACCCCGTGGGCTGGGGAATTTAGCTCAGTGGTTCTGCCGCCTGCCTCACAAACACAAGGTCCTGAGTTGGATTCCCAGTTTAAAAAAAACAGAACCTAAAAGAAAATTGAGTATTTGGTAGTATTAACTTATCTGTTGCCTTTTCAGTTATAGTTTTTTAGTGCTGAGGATGGAACCCAGTGCCTCACACACGCTAGGCAAGTACCTTATGCTGAGCAACATCCCCAGCTCCATAAATAGTCATAAGATTTTCATTTTTATAGGATTTTTTTAAATTAAGAAAAAGATGTCTTTTATTTGTTTGTTTTGCTGATAACAGGGATCGAACTCAGGACCTTGTGATTGCGAGGCAGGCGCAGCCCCACTGAGCCACATCCCCGGCCCCAAGATGCATATTTGAAGTTACTTTTGTTGGAGGATATCCCTTTGCTATTGGAGGGTGCCTCTATCTGCTAGGTGATACATTTTCTGTTTATCTTAAAATGTCTTTGTTTCACCTTTTTGTTTGTTTGTTTTTTGAGACAAGGTCTCACTATGTAGTGGGACTGACCTGGAGCGCACTGAGTAGCCCAGGCTGGTCTCGAACTCACAGCTCCTCCTGCCTCTCATCTGCGTTTTCATTTTGATTCTTCCCTTCTCCCAGCCCCTGTGACTTCTGTCTTACTTTCTGTCCCTCTGCATCTGACTCCTCCACCTGCCTTGTAGAAGGGATCATACCGTATTGCTGCTTTTGCGTCTGAGTCATTTCTCTGAGCATGATGTTTTCCAACTCCATTGCTACTGGAACCTATAGCAGCGTCTCCCGGCCGGGGATTTAGCTCAGTGGTCCCGCCACTACCAGCTTCACAAGCGGAAGGTCCCAAGTTTGATCCCAGTACCCAAAAAATTAAAAAAAAAAAATCTCCTTTCCTTGTTAGGCTGACTAGGGTTTCAGTCTGTGTCTACATCACATTTTTCCTTCCCACATCCAGGTGGAAACTGAGATTGTTTCCATCTTTTGGTGAGTAACGCTGCTGTGAAGACCTGAGACCGGCGTACCTCATGTTAAGGAGCTGATTCTGTCTATGTGCCTGTCTGTAGAGAGAGCTATCTCAGCAGAACTGCTCGCTCACAGGGCATCTGATTCACTTCACCAAAACTTACTGGATGGTTAGCGATGGCCCGTATCATACTTTCTACATCTGCAGTGGCAAAGGGCCCCATACCCACCAAGACTACGTTATCCAGCTTTCTAATCTTTGCCAGTCTGAAAGGTATAAAAGGATGCCTATTTCTCTGATTCCCGGTCTACCTCTTACATGTTAAAGACCTCTAGAGAAGGCTGTGGATCCCTTCCACCATCTCATCTTCTGCCCTGATGTTTAACCATTTCATGATTAGGAAACTCTCCTAACCTAAATCTTTCTCATTGCTACTGCCCTAGCTTGCTCAGTCTTATCCATCTATCATGTATCTATCTATCTATCTATCTATCTATCTATCTATCTATCTATCTATCTATCTATCTAACTATCTCTTTCTTTCTTTTTAAAAATTGTGACAGGCTGTTCTCCTAACCTAAATCTTTCTCATTGCTACTGCCCTAGCTTGCTCAGTCTTATCCATCTATCATCTATCTATCTATCTATCTATCTATCTATCTATCTATCTATCTAACTAACTATCTCTTTCTTTCTTTTTAAAAATTGTGACAGGCTCTCACTACCTAAACCATGCTGGCCTCAAACTCACGAAGATCCTCCTGCCTCAGCCTCATGCCAGGTCCCCGCTCTTAATTGACCACTTTGAACTATTTCTGTTTTTTTCACCCAAGAATAGCACAGGAAGGAGTCTTTTCCTTTCCACAATCTCCTTGTAGACTGTTTTCTCTTTCAGCCCTGGACCTCCGTAGAAATTTTCCCAGAATCCACAGCTAGGTCCTGGGCCTCTCCAGAGTCCCTGCCCAGCCCACCTCCGACCACCAGCTCTGAACTCCGCAGCCCCACGCTGGTCAGGGTTGTCTCCTTTCAGTGCAAGCGGCGGCAGCAGCAGCAGACCCCGCAGCAACTCACCCAGGAGACAGCACAGCCTTCCACGCCTATCACACCCCAGCCGGTGGTGCGGAATTCAACTTCAAACTGGACCTGGCTAAAGAGGGACAGGAAGGAGCAGGGCTTGGTGTCGGAGCTGCTGAAGAGGAGGCTGGCCCTGCTCCCTGCTCATCACAACCCACGGCTGCTGCTTAGTGCCCAGTCACACGGGTGCCCGGACACGCCAGGGTGTGCCAGGAGCCGAGGTGTGCGCGCCAGCGTTCCAGAACTACAGCAGAGCACCCGAGGTCACTAGCTTATGAAGAGGAGAGGTTTATCTGGGCTCATGGTGTCCGTGGTTGCGTGGTCAGGCTGTCCCTTGGTGGCAATGGCAGGAGGCGTCCCTAGTGTGATTGACAGGACAGCAAAGCTCCGCTGGCGAGCTGAGCCCCTTAACACACCCCGGCTCCCTTCCGGTCAGTCTGACCCTTAGGGCGGGGAGGACAAACTTCTGGAGGAGAGCAGCAGCGGCCCATTCTCTCCCTGAGTGCCACAGCCAGGTTCAGGCCTCTGCGCCCTCGTGGGAAACGGCCCCGGGCAGGAAGCTGTACAGAGTCGGGCAGCGAAGACTGATGGTACCCACGACTCTGCCTTTCCAGAACACCCCGCCCTGCTCGGGGAGCGCTGCCCTGGCAGGCGCAGCTCTGGCGAGAAGCGGAAGCTGGGTGTGTGCCCCCTCGTCCTCTTGCAGAGTCCCCAGAACCGTGATGTGTCCCTCAAGGACCTCCTGGTGGTTGCCACCCCAGCCCACCTGGACCAGAGGCCGGGCAGAAGCCACACAGGGGCTGTGAGAGACCTGAGTCCTCAAGATCGGGACACCTACGGCCACTGCCTGGTCTCGGGCCACAGAGAATGTGATGGGAAGGTAGGCGGCCCGTCCTCCCTTGGTGTGTTCCTGTGCGATGGGCGCAGCTGTCTGTTTCTCTGGAGTGTTGAGTAGGTAGGAGATGGATGGACTTATAAAGTATACAGGTAAGCAGATGACAGAGATTTCCCTCCATCCAAACACCCATCATCCAGCACTCAGGAGGCTGAGGCAGGAGGATCTTGAGTTCAACCCTGGCCTGTGTGGTTTAGCAACTTAACGGGACCCTGTCTCAAAAGTATAAAAATAAACGGGCCTGGGATTAGTCCGAAGGCCCTGGGCTCAATCCCCAGTACAGGGGTGAATGCATATTCAGGGCCTGCTCTCCACAGATCTTGAGTCAGCAGGCCCTGTGTGGCAGGCCTAGGAACCTATATTTCTGAAGCTTCTCTGATGTCCTCTCACCACAAAGAGCAGAGAGCGGTGTTTCCAGAACTTCCTTCATGATCAGTCGTGGGGGGAACCTCTGCAGGCCTGCGGTGTTGGAACAAGATCCCATAAGTCCAAACAGCTAAATGTAGCCTTCTGTTTTTTCTTTCCTTTTAAAAAATGCTACTGGAGATTGAACTCACGTACTTCTTATTCCCAAGCCTTTTAAATCCTTACTTTTTTTTTTTGAGCCGGGCTCTCACTATGTCACCCAGGCCGGCCCTTAATTCTCAGAGTGCTGGGATTCTAGGCCTACGCCACCACGCCTGACCTCGTATTACTCTTATTTTTTTTTGAGACAGGGTCTCACTATGTAGTTCAGACTGACCTGCAACTCACAATGTAGCCCAGACTGGTCTCGAACTCACAGCGATCCTCCTGCCTCAGCCTCCCGAGTGCTGGGATTCTAGGCCTACGCCACCACGCCTGACCTCGTATTATTCTTGAGCTGAAGCTGTGGGCACAGTCGGTGGACCCTGGGTGAAGGCATTATCCTCAGGGAGCAGCGGGGCCCCTGGAATACTGTATCACGAAGACTAAGTACTTACAGCAGGATGCCTGTCTAGCACGCATTGACTTACAAATGCAGCAGGGTGTATGTGGTCCTCGTGTTGAACCAGGCCTTTTCTTTTCTTCCTTTCTTTCTTGTATATAATAGTAGTACCTTACACACATCAAGCTTACATACCGTACCGTATTAGTCACTTCCCTATCCTGGAACAAAGCACTCAACCCCTGCACCGTGCAGGAGGAGAGGTTTGTTTCGGCTCACAGCTTCAGAGGGCTTCGTGAAGGGCCTGGTGGGAGGAGAGCTGCTCCCCTCATGGCAGCCGGGACGCAGGGCAGGGAGGACCCGGAAAATGCCCTTCCAGGTCACACCCCCAGGGGCCCCTCTTCTGGCCAGGCCCCACATTCAGCCACGAAGTTCCTCACTGCATGAATCCGCTGGGCACAGCATCCCGTGACCCGGTCACCTTCCCGCAGCTCCACCTCTGGTCACGTTCTAGATCTAAACTACAATGCAGACCGCATCTCATAGAACCCTCGCCGGTGAGATCAGCGAGGAGCTGCTCCCCAATTTACAGACGAAGAAGATCAAGATTTGAGGGCACGAAGTGACTTGCCCTCCCTTAGAGGTGACAGACTCGGGACACACAGCTTCAGTGCCTCTTGCTGCTTCCTACTCTGGCAAGAACTCAGAGCCTGTCCCGACCCATTTCTGGGACGGATCCCTGAATGATTCCTCCATTTTTCTGCTGAAGTCTTTATAACTGATCTCATTCTCTCTCCTCTGGCTACACTCTTTTTGGTTTTTTTTTGGTTTTTTGACAGGGTCTCCTTGAAGTCTTTATAACTGATCTCATTCTCTCTCCTCTGGCTACACTCTTTTTGGTTTTTTTTTGGTTTTTTGAGACAGGGTCTCACTGTATAGTTGAGACTGACCTGGAACTCACTATGTAGCCCAGGCTGGTCTTGAACTCACAGCGATCCTCCTGCCTCAGCCTCCCGAGTGCTGGGATCACAGGTGTGAGCCACGACGCCCGGCATCTGGCCACACTCATGATGGATTAGTCCCTGTGTCTGGGGTGCAGATCTGGGCAGCAGTTGAATTCTGGGGGCTAAATTATTTCTTTTGTAAGATTTGAGGATGGTTAGCCCTGGTAATGTGGATAGCTTCAGTGATAAGTGACAGTGTTTCCCCCTCAGCCCTAAGGCATTACTAGGCTCAGAAAGGTTAAGTGACTCATCCAGGGCCACACAGCTTCTTAACCACTCCCACCATACCATCTCCAGCCGGCTGTCTCTGCTGCTCTTAAATGAGGCACGTGAAATGTCAGACTGCAGGGAGAACATTATGTAGTAAAATGAGTTTCTGGTGGCTGTGGATGCGAAGCACCTGAATATTTCCTGATACCTAGGTAGGAACGGTAATGGTGAGTTCCTTGGCCTTTTGACCTCCCAGCAGCTATTTTAAAGAAAATCTAAGAAAAATCTTTTTTTTTCCTCCCCAGAATCAGATTGGATTTCTGCCATATTTTTTTCCTTCCCTACCTCTGACTCCAAAGAAGTGATTTATCTTTCCCCCCAGCGTCTGCAACGTTTAGAGTCAACTAAGAGTTTCATTTGCTCACCTAGAAGCCCCGGTCTGATCAGTGCCCCTCACTCGCACCCCGGAAGCCAACAGCCTCCCAGTTTGAGGACGGTGCTGTAGGACCATGACTTCTCCGTGACCGGTGCCGCCGTCGCCCCGGACCATCCCCCACGGGCAGCCGTCCGGGGGTTCGGCCCGGAGTCCTCAGCTCCCCGACAGCCTGTGCCCGTGAGCTTCATCGCTGGGGACAGACGACAGTCGGGGCTGAGCTCAAAGCCGCAAGCTCATCAGTCCAAGATCACGATGACCTCTTCCTGCTCAAAGACTTTTGGCCTCAGCACCCAGGCATCTTCCTGCTGCCTCCCTTCTGGCCCAGAAGGACCCAGCCTGCAGATGTGTCTTCCAGGGACCTGAGAGATGATCTTCCTTCCTCTCACGTGTACAGTAATAAAATAAACTGCCTCGCTCAACGCCCGGACAAGGAGCCTGCCCGGAGGACGACCGGGAAGCGGAGGTGGAAGATGGGTCCTCCTGATTGCCCTTCCCAGTCTGCAGGCTGTAGAATGTCTTGGAATGAACAGTCTGCAGGAAGCTGTGCCTTTCTTGCTAAGAACCTAGAGCCCGAGTGGCCCTCTCTGGGGCGTGGTGGTGCCTCCATCTCCTCCTAGCGCCTCCCGGATGTCAATTTAACATCCGTATCTGCTGTTCCTTCTCTGGCCTTGGTTTCATTTCCTGTTTCCGGGTTAGGTCCCTCGTGGAGCCCGGGGAGGGGGAGAGGAGAAATCTGCACACTTTCTTCACGATGTGAACCCGCCCTGCCTTGCGGATTCTAATAGAATGGATTTCTGGCCTCAAGAACATCTGGGGAAGTCAGGAGTGGTGGGGCACGTCTGTGATCCTAGCACACAGGAGGCTGAGGCAGGAGGGTTGACATGGGTCAGAGACCAGCCTGGGCTATATAGTTCAAGGCCAGCCTGAGTTACATAGCGGGACCCTGTCTCAAAAAACAAAACAAAACAAAAAGCAAACGTCACCAGCACCCTTCAGGCCTTAATTGTCCAAGGTGTTGAATGGAGACGTTAGATTCAGTCCAGGTGTCCAGCTGCGAGAAAACACCCACCCAACCTGGCGTCCCCATCTGGGCTGCGTAGCAAGGCTTTCCGGCATCACTTACCTGTCAGTAAGTCAGGGCCCACTGGGATGGCAGGCGGCCCTGGTTAGCAGGGACAGAGGAGCAAAACCTCCCCAGTTCACACCTGCCTCTGCTTCTCCAGCCCTCTCCCCGCGCTGTCTCTTAGGAAGAGCCAGAATTTTTTTTTTTCTGGTCTTTTAAGGGGCATTTTGGTGCCGGCAGCCTTGCTCTTAGAGACAGGGCCATCTTCACAGACGGGCAATCTGCGTAGTCCTTCAGGGGCCCACGCCGGGCGTGATGCTGTAAAGCCATCTTGAAATTCTGAATCATTTCTGAGCAAGGAGCCCCACATTTTCATGAGGCTTTAGAGCTTTGGGTTTTCCCAGGAGAAGGCACAACCCAGCCGTGCACTCAGCCCTGGCCACTCCCTGCCTGTTTAGCCCCGGGGCTGCAAGAGCCGCTGTCCGCTGGATGTCTGTGTCGAGGGCCACCAGCTGTCACTAGAGAGAAGGAAACACCGTGGCGACCAAGTACACTGTGAGGGTACTGATGTTTGAAGGGGCCAGAAGTGTCATTGGGGTTGTCAGTGCCAGTACAAGGCATGGGGCACAGCGTGGAGACCGAGAAGAAAACACAGACTATATGCTAAAGACCTGAGGCCTTAAACCAGGCATGGTGGTGCACGCCTGTCATCCCAGCACTCAGGAGGCTGAGGCAGGAGGATCGCTGTGAGTTCAAGGCCAGCCTGGGCTACAAAGTGAGTTCCAGGTCAGTTTCAACTACATAGTGAGACCCTGTCTCAAAAAACAAAACATAAAAACAAAACAAAGACCTGAAGCCTAGTCCAAGCCAGCTGGACCAGCATGGATTATGGACAGAAGTGGGAGAGATCATTTAGTTTTTTTTTTTTTTTTGTACTGGGGATCGAATTTGGTACCTTGAGCTTGTGAGGCAGGTGGTGGCGCCACTGAGCTAAATCCCGGGCTCCATCTTGGCTCTCTTTTTTATTTTTTAAAATTTTTGTTTGTTTGTTTTTTGGTACCAGGGATTGAACTTGGGTCCTTGTGCTTGCAAGGCAGGCCACCGAACCGTTGAGCTAAATCCCTGGCCCTATTTTTTTTAATTTTGAGACAAGGTCTCACTATGTAGTCCAGGGTGGCCTCGAACTCCAGAGGATCTTTCTGCCTCAGCCTCCCAAGTGCTGGGATTACAGGTGAGCGCCACCCTCCCCAGCTCTCAGACTGATTTAAAAGAGCAACCCTGATTAAAAAAAAATGTTTCCAAGTGCAGATGTAATGTTCCTGAAGACCATACTGTTAAAAAGAGCCACCTGGACCGGGCAGGTCCTCCTGGTCCCTGGGATGGGAACTGTGTAGGGACTCACAGGATGCACGGTCCTCCTGGGCTGAATGGCTCAAGGTGGGGGTGTCCTGGACTTGGAGCTCCCTCAGGCTGGGGATGTGGCTCAGTGGTTGAGCAGGTGCTTAGCTTGAGTGGGAGCCCTTGGTTCAATCCCCAGCACCTCAATGAATGAATGAGTGAACAGATAAAGCTCCCCCAGGGGATTCTGATGCATGGGCAGGTTTGGGGGCCAATCATCCGGCACAGCCCCTACTGGAAAAGCCCACCCACCGCAGACAGGCTGTGCACCTCTTGCTAGGCTTAAGGGATGGCTGCAGGGCCCAGCTTTCCTTCACCCTGCAGGGTGCGAGTCGGGCAGACTGGCAGCTGTTGCCAGTGCCTTGCATCGCCCCCGACTACGTGAACCAACTGTAATCTTGCACAGCCCTTGTCTTTACAGCTGCTGTGTCACTTAGCTGAATTACGGTGGTGGTGGTATTTCAACTCAGGGCATCTACAAAAGCCATAAAATGTGTTTTGCAAATGGTTAGGAAGACAATGAAGACCTTGAGCTCGCATGGGTGACTGGTTCTCTGGCTAATTTCCTTACCTGGCTGACTTCCTGATTCCTCCTAACTTTTGAGCAACCATTTTAAAGATGCTATCCATTTGCCACCCTCCTTTTGTAAGTCCGGGACTCTTGTGACAAGGAGGATGATAAAATGGGAGGCTGAGGCAGGAGGATTGCATGTTTGAGGCAGGCGGCAGAGCCCCTGAGCCAAGTCCCCGGCCCAGGATTGCATGTTTGAGCCCAGCCTGGGCAAATTACCCTGTTCCCCACCTTCCCCAACAAAAAGGGCTGGGGATGGAGCTCAGTGCAAAGGTCCCAGGCTCAGTTGCTAGTACCAATAAATAAATAAAATTAAATGTAAAAATGGGACACATCCATATGTGAAAAGGGCAGGAGCGGTGCTGACACATTTCTCTTGCCTGGAGCAACAGCAGTCGGCTTGATAATCAGGAGCAGAATGCCAGCTGCTCCTGCAGCCATGCTGGACGGGAGAGCAAACACCCGAATCCTGTTGGCAAAGCCGGCAGGACCATCACAACGTGGCCAACACAAACAGAAGCTGAGACGGGCCTGGGGGCGTAGCAGCGAAAGCTCCCTTCCCCTGGGCTGGGGCATCAGGTGGTCTGACCGGCCAGGGCCAGACCCGCACCCTTCCCTGCTGCGGCCTCCATTTCTTTTGGCCCAGGTCCCAAACAGTTCGTCAGGACAAAGCGTTTTCAGAGGCAGCTTTGTTGATTCTTCCCAGCAGTCCTGCGAGTTCAACCTTGTCCCATCTGACGGAGGAGAAAACTGAGACCCCAGGACATCAAGGACCCCGAGCCAGGCCACCCAGCTCTCCTGTCAATCCCTGCAGTCCCGCCACAATTTGAGGCCTTTTTCCCCCCAATTCCATAGCCAGAAATTAGAAACTCGGTGGGGTGGGGTGGGGGGATGGCGGGGCTATTTTTGTTTTTTAACCAGGAAACAGCGAACTGACCTCCCGGATTGTATCCCCCACACCCACCAACACAAAGGAAGTCCCAGGACGAATATACACATTTTCAATTACTTGACTGTTTCAACTGTGTTCTCCCCCACTTTATTTAAACATGAAACATTGGAGTCAAGACCTCCGGTTTGCAAGTCTCGCCGTGCTTGTGTTTGGGTGTAACCTGAAGAGGCCCCTTAGGGGCTGCTGTCCCTGCCTTCCGGGGTACACAGGAAAACTCCTCCTCCCCATCTGGTTGGGGGATTTCTAATTAGCAGGCGGATGCACAATAGCCGTACTCCCATCTAATGGGAAGAGTAGGCTCCTAGGAGAGATCTAGGAGTAGCTGCGGGATGGGACGCCCTTTTCCAGGTTTCCTGATCATTTGAAATTCAGTATCGAGCCAGGGAAGGGCAGGAGGCAGAAAGAGGATTCGAACCCATTAATCGGTTCTTTCCCTGGCATTTTCATTTTCTCAGGAAAATGTTATGGGTCACCAGGGGACGGGCGCCTGGGGAAGTGTCCACGCGTGGGCCTGGGCGAGGCGAGGCCTGCGTGGGCTGGACTGCAGGTCCAGTTGGAGGCTGCGTGGGCGCTCACTCTCTTGGGGAGGGCTCTTTCCCCGGGGATTTGGTTGGAATCTGCAACCAGGACGCAGGAAGAGGGCTTGGGCTGCTGTTCCCAGCGGAGCTCCGAGTTCCCTGGCGGAGGAAGCTCCCGTATGGCCGGCACTGAGCCTGGCAGGCGGATCCCAGCAGCCACCCACGCAAGCACTGCGGGCAAAAGGGCGCCGGGGGCGGGCGGGCTCTCGTCCCAGCCAGGGTTGCAGTGAGATTTGCCCCAAACAGGAAGCAGGGTGACATTGGTCCTCATTGGAGTGTCCAGGGCGTGGTGAGAGGCGGCAGGGCCCTTTTCCTGCATACACAGAATTCGTGGCCGATGTGGGATCGAGCGAACCCACGAGGGGAACAGGGCTGCCTGTGACGGTGCAGTCACCTCCAGCTGTCACTGCCACATTGGTGGCTGTCCCACTTTTTCAGAGCAGGAAACAGGTTCAGTGATATCCAGGGCCTAAGCTAGGCCAGAGGACAGCCCCACGAAGGTCTCTGACGTCCCAAACCCAGAAAACTTGTCAGTCTGTCCTCCCTCCCTCCCTTCTCCCCAGGGGTCCCCAGAGAAGGGAGGACTTGGGTATGGCCTTGATTCACTTCTCAGACGGGACGGGCAGAGGGCACAGTGGCCGTGATCTTCTGAGTCATATGCAGTTAGTCCTTTGCACGTGGGGCCTCCTTTTTGGTCCCTAAGTGCTGGGCAGGTCCCCAGGTGATCTGACTGCAGATGTTATCTGTCCGTGGGATGTGGGCCTTGGATCTAGGCTGGGTCTGCCCTACCTCACTGCCTCTTTCCGTCCACCCTGCAGCTGCGCCCAACAATGGCTCGGACAGGGGGACAAAACCACACTCTGCACCTTTAGGTCACCGCGCTCTGAAAGTCTGCAGACCAAGCCCCTTCCTAAGGGCCCCGCTCCTGACCTGGGGAAGAACAGGATTGCTCTTGCCCTTGACTCTTCTCCGTGGGTCTCCTCCTGAGGGTCCTCCAGTTGATTCTTGAACAGGAATGGGGCGCCTGGCCCCGGCCGACCCCCACCCTCCCGCAGCGTTTCCAGGTTGGGTTCTGAGGCCCCTGTGGACCGTCCTCATCTAGACTGAGAGAAACCTTGAACACACGCCCACTGGTGCTGAGTGGAGTGTGGATTTGGGGCCGTCCCGTCCCTCCTCACTCCCTCTCTCCCCATCCCTCGACCTTCCTGTCCCACCAGTTTCCGAAGCGAAGAGGATGTTTACCCTGGGCAGCAGCGAGGAGGCCGGGATGGCCTGCGGGTCAGAGAAGCCTGATTCCACCCTGGAGACACCAGAGCTGCCCCCCACCCCGGGCAGCAGTGCAGCAGACGGTGGGAGTCAGATTCAAGCTTGGATCCCCGACCCTGCTGTGCCAAGATGGACCTGATGCCCAGCCTTGCCAGCTTTCCTCCCGGGACCTGGCCCTTCCTCTAACCACCTGCCAGGCCTGGGAGGATTTAGGGTCCCGGGATGCTCCTCCCCCTCTCCCACCCGCAGCGCGCGACTGAGGTTCAGGGCTGAGGGAGGGTGGGTCCCGCGATTGGCTGCTCGCAGCCGGGCCTGTCCCCAGAAAAGAGGTTCCCCGCCCCTCCCCCAAACCCCGAGGGACCCTTTCCTCCGGGCGGTGGGGGCTGAGAGGACCCCGCTGCACCCCGCCAGCCGGGGTTGGGGGATCGAGGGGCTTGGAAATGAACCCCTCCTTCTCCAAGAAAGTCCTCTCCACCAGCACCACCAAAGGGTTAATGATTCACCCCCTCCAGGCCCCTTTTCTGCCCCTGGGGGCTCTGAAGAGGCTTCTCCTCAGCCTAGCCTCTACCTGGCTAGGCGTCCAGGTAGGGTGGGTGGGAGCCGCCGGCCTCCTCACCTGCGCCGCCCCAGCCCCAGGCGTCTGCCTCGGCAAGTCGGGTGGCTCGGCCCGCGCCTGACCCCGACGCGCTGATAAACCCCCAGACGGCCAAACATCGTTAAGTTCTTTGCCTTCCCAGCCTTCGC
>NW_022900925.1:34614813-34632382 GCF_012274545.1 Fukomys damarensis
TGAAAGAAAACTTGTCCCCTGGCCCTCTACTCCTCCACAGCTCGCTCTGCCAGGGCACCGGCTCGAGAGCTGCAGGAGGCGGTAAAGATGAAGGGAGAAAAGGGGTGCTAGACAATAGCAGCGATGATTCCAGAAACCACGTTTAAGAGCCCTCTCAGCTCAACGCCTTAGGGTTGGGGCGGGCGCAGGGGATGTCCCCGGAGACTGAAGAGGGGGATGCTCTCCATTTTCCCGCGTCCCTTGGCTCCTTTGGTCTGTTCCCCCCGCAATGGGGATCAGACTGTGGTTGCCAGGGAGACAGGGTGATCACGATCCTCCCACCCGGCCCATGCCCAGCAGTGCAGAAGGAGCTGGTGTCCGTGAAGGCCCCGGGGCTCCGAGGCCATCTGTCCAGGGAGCTCCTCACGCCGGGCTCGCCTCAAACACCCCCACCCCGTCCCCCTTTGCCACCCCCAGGTAGACGCTTATTCGTAGCACCCTTTCTGGAATACAGCGAAGGCTGTGAGAAAGGCGCAGCCTGGGGTGGGGGGGTGGCCCCGCAGGGGAGGACCCGGGGATCCCCGGTGGGAGTTTGGCCTCCCTGGAAGAGTGGCTCCCTTTCCAGACAGCAGCAGACGCCTTTAGCCGAGAGTGCAGTTTCTACTAACTCAAGCCACTGTTTGGGTAGATTGGAGCATTTTCTCACTCGCAATGACTCAGTAACGGGACTAAAGTTCAATACGGTTTGGCCAGAAATGAGCTCTTCGGGCCACTCCTGGGAGAGGTCTTTGGGTAGTAATAATCATAAAATAATAAATCATAATTTTAAAACACAGCTTAAATTTTCAATTTACCAGACCCATACCTCACTTCTGAGGGGGAAAATTTAACAAAATCTTGGGAATTGTGTAAAAGGATTGCAAACTGGAAACACTGAGAGAGGCCCCTGACCCTGTGGGCAGGTTTGGGGTGCGCACTCTCTGCTCTCCGTAAACGTTAGCTGTTTCCTCTCCTTGCCTGGGTCACCCCGGCTGCCAAGCACAGCTCCACAAGGCTGGAATTCTCTCCTGAACATTTTTTTTTTTTTTTTTTTGTACCGGGGATTGATCTCGGGTCCTTGCGCTTGCAAGGCAGGCCACGGAACCTCTGAGCTAAATCCCAGGCCCTCTCCTGAACTTTTAACTTTTCTCTAAATTATCCGCCTTCAGTTTTCCCCCCTCCACTTTCTTGTGCGCGGACCAGGTAGGATAAAAGACACAAAGCATCTTTTCAAGGAGTTCCTGAAAATGGTGGCAATGAGGCCCTTGCCAAGGAGGGACGGCTCCATCACCCTAAGGAAAAGTTCAGTTGGAAAGGAACCCGTCTGCCAAGAAGCCCGGGAAACGCGGATTCCTCTCCCGAGGTTTTCCGGGTAGCGCTGAGCTCGGGGCTCCCGGGCAGCTGACCCAACCGGAACCTTGTGGGCTATCGCAACCCTCAGACCCCTCGACTTCCCCTCTCACCCCAACTCCAGCCCCACTGCCCTTGGCCTCCGCCGCGTTCTTCCTGTCCCATTCCTCAGCACGTTCTCCGGGGCGAAAACAAGCTCGCTGTCACTGGTCCCCACCCGGAGGGGCCCCGGCGTGGTCGGAGAGCCTTGCCTCGGTTATTTCCTTCCTGGGGTCTTCCCTGGGGCTCCTAGAGAGGAACTGGGTTCGCGTGGAGGGAGTTAGAGCTCTGGCAGCTTAGAGCCCGGGGTGTATGGGGGTGGGGGGGTCGCTGAGCTCTGCAGCACCCACACTTTTTAAATCCCTCATAGCCCGACACAGAAGAGAATCCGAGAAGATGAGAAACGTTCAGAAAAACAAGCCCTATTTTTCCCCCAATGAGCCAGAGTTCCACAGGAAAAAAAAAAAAAATCCAAGTGGCCATAGGAGTTGGGAAATCGACCTTATGGGCTTGGATGGAGAGGGTTTTTGTCCACAAGTACAACCTTTAGTGCCCCAACTATAATCTCAGGTTTCAGCAAAATATAAAAGCAAATCAGTGGCAAATTGGATCAACGAAAAACAACAGAAAATTGTGAGGACCTGAACAGAGAGTTCTTAAAAAAAAAATGACAAAGTGCTTTTAACATTATGAATACACTGTGTGTTCAACTTCAACGAAAACTAAAAACACACAAGTCCTTTGATACCGCTCATCTTTAAGAATACATCATACAGGGCCAGGGATTTAGCTCAGCGGTTGGGAGGCCTGCCTGGCAAGTGCAAGGACCCGAGTTCAATCCCTGGTACCCGCCCCCCCCAAAAAAAGAATGCATCGTACAGATGGGATCGCACATTCGCAGAAAGTGCACCAGCGGGAAAATGAGGAAAAGAAAACTGGAAACAGTCTAAGTATCTCTCCCTCTCAACCTCTCCATCCTAACTCAATGAATTAAGGTTCATCCATAGTATAAAATGGAGCCGTTGGGAAGGGGAGGAGGGGGTGAAGGGAGGGTGGGGACAAGGGGAAAAAATGAGAACCAAGACCTGGCATGTAAAGGTACAAGATCCCAGTAATGAATGAAACTGTACTGTCTACCTAGAATGTACCAATAAATTCAATTTAAAATAAAAAATGGAGCCGTTAAAAAGAGGGCATTAAGTTTTAAACACATTTAAAAATGAAAGTTGAGATGTAGGCTTTGTATATTAAACTGTTGCCATTTACCATTTGAGCTAAAAGGCTTTCTTTCTTTTTCAGTACGGGGGATCCCCAGCCCTTATCTTTCTTTTTCTTTCTTTTCTTTCTTTTTTTGGGAGACGGTCTCACTATGTAGTTGAGACTGACCTGGAACTCACTATGTAGCCCAGGCTGGTCTCGAACTCACAGCAATCCTCCTGCCTCGGCCTCCTGAGTGCTGGGATGACAGGCGTGCACCACCATACCTGGCAGTATTGTTTATTTTAATATTTAGGCAATAACAGTTTTTAATGGACAACTGGAAATATACAAAGTGATGACATTTCTGCCACTTAAGGTCTGATCTGCTCGATTTTTATAACAATGAAAATAGAGAGTTTTCTCAGGGAATCAGAACAGTGAAAATCAGGCCATGGCTTGATACTTCACTTAAAAAAATGAAAACAAAAATAAATTTGAAAACAAATCATTTTTTTCTGAGACAAGTTTGAAGCGTTTAATTCAATGAGAATAATGCTTAAGCCAGCAGTCTGGGCAAAAAGATTTATTGGGGAGGGAAGGGGAGACACCAGTTTCTCTTTCAGCTCTCAGACAGGGTCTGTTCAGTTGTGAAGTGAGCCGGAGAAATCATTCGCACCATCCACCCTTCAGCGCATTTGTTGCTGCTGGAACCCCCTAGTTCTCTGGGTCGTTGTGGGAGGCAGATCTTCAGAGCTTTGAGGCCTGGGACCCCAGGAAACTGGTCAAAGAGACCCCTAGTAGGAGTAGGGGGACAGCTCGGGCATAGGAGTTGCCAGAGGAAGCCGGCGGTGGGCCCTGGGTAGAATGGAGCTGCCCGGATAGAACAGGGAGCCGGAGCAGAGTGGGAGCCAGGCACGGCCCTGGTGGGAAGAAAACCTCCTTGTGTCCCTCTGCCATCCTCTCCCTGCCCAGGTGAGACGTGATGGCCAGGACCCAGCAAGTGGAGAGGAGAGGGGAGACAGGAAGCCCCTGCCTCACACTGCAAACCCACCCTGTCTCCGGGCTGCTCTGGGCCCCTGCAGTGGCTTAGCCTGCAGGCACGATTTAAAAGAAAGCCAGTCCTCGGTGACGGCTGGGCTGTGCTGTCCGAGGATTGGGCTGGTAAACCAGCAGCTGGCTGTGGGTTCTCAGGCTCTGTGCCTGAGATGGGGCCCCCGGGAAAAAGAGGACGGAGCCTGGACACCGGGCTGGGACGTCTGGGGACAGCCTGGGGGAGGTGATTCTACGCACTTACACTCAGGGTCCTGGTGGTGGGGACGGCTTCACCCCACACAGGAAAACCTGGGGCTGGGGTCTAATCCCTTCCCCACATCGGTGCCAACCCCTCCCTTTCCTGTCTAGACCTTTGTCTCAGGGATATTACGAGGCGGAGAAGGATGAAAGCTGGAATTGGTTAAAAAAAGGGGTCTTAGGGGGCTCTGTGGACTCGGGTTCAATTCCGGAGGAGAAACCAACAGATAGGGGTGGGGGACAAGGCCAGGAAAGTGGGTCACCGGGTACTTGGGGGGCTCCCGCCCTCGAGGAACCAGAGCCAGAAGCAGCCCCGGGAAGGAGGAACCACTCGGGTTCCCAGATCTCCCGAGGAGCAGCCCCTCAGGATTGAAAATGACCTGAACAGCTTGGCTCCGGAAGTAAAAGTTCACCCCCAAAGCGGCAGCTTCCCGTCTCCCGGCGCTCATCCCAGCTCTCAGCCCCCTGTCGTCAGCCCCCTCTAAAGATTCGAGCCAGCACCCGCTTTGGGCTAAGTGGGGGGGACTGGACTATGGGGATTGGTTCAAGTGCCCCAGTTTTCTCGGTTATGAGTGTGGCTGTAGCTCACATCAAGCAAGAGGAGAAGACCAAGAATACGATTTAAAATATATTTAAAACTTGTTAGGGGTCTGGGGATTTAGCTCAGTGGTTCCGCCGCTTGCCTCGCTAAGCCCAAGGACCAGAGTTCGATCCCCAGTACCTAAATAAATAAAAAATAAATCTTGTTTTTAGGGCTTTCAAAAATGTTCATGAAGAGTTGAGGGTCTAGCTCCCTGGCAATGTCTAACCCTCTGAATGTAATTCCCATCACTATGTTAAAAAGAAAGAGCGACAACAGGACAGAAAGAAAAAGTGGGTCTCTGGCCCCATCTCCAGGCTTAACCCGGAGGAGGTAAGATTCTAACTGATCCAACTTCGGGTCGCTCCTGGAGGCTCTGTTCTACTGCGACGAACCAAAGCACTTTTCCTGCAGCCTCCAGGCGGTAGAGGACAGAACAGGAGCGGGGCCCTGCTAACTAACAGGTCCAGACCCCGGCGGGAGAGAAGAGGCGGTGGGTGGGGGTCTATCCTAGCCCCCGGGTGGGATGGGGGGACCCTGGCCTGTCCCGAAGGGCGGAACCTCTCAGGCCAAGTGAGGCCAGCCCCCTGCTCTTTGGCCACGGAACAATGGCTCTGGCTGACTGCTCCGGGAATCCAGGCGGCTGGTTATTTTGTGACCCAGGCAGACCAACCTAGCGGGGCCCACGCGACCGGTGTCTGCCTGAAGTGGGTTCTGATCGACCAGCTCCCCGACCCCCGTGGGCGGCCTCGACTTCCCCTCTGCCCTTGGAGCCCTGAGATTCCCTGATCTCTTGAGCTGCGGCTCCCTTCTGTCCCTCTGCCTGCCACAGACAAGACCCGCTTCTGCAAGGGCTTCTCTGGGTCCTGTACCCCGGGTCTGGGGAAAGAATTTGGTCACCGGTTAAGTGGGTCACTCAAAGCCTGGGCCCGGTCGTCTGCATAGGAGGACGACCGAAGCCCGATAGCTGTCTGCCCCTCTGTCCGTCTGTCCTGATAGCGGTCTGGGGAGAGGAAGAGGACTTTATTTTACTTCAGTTTGGCGTCTTCTCAGCCTGTCCATAAGCAGGGGGGGAAAAGTTTTCAGACTGAAACTCCAGCCAGACAGATTTTAGCACCACTTTGAAGGCGTCTGGGGAACTTCGGGGAGCAGCCTCGCAGAGTTCTGAGCTCCAGGGGAACTGTTAGGTGTTTGGGATTCAGCCTCCTTTTTATATTCAAAAATCGAACATGGTTTCCAAGTCAAGGGAGGACAGCAAAGGAGGCACAAGGGAAAGAAAACCAGGAAGAGAAAAACTGAAGGAGGCCGTAACGAGCTCGGACCCCGGCGGTGCGGGGCCCTAGGCGAGGTCTGTGGTTAAAGTTTTGGTTTCAATTCAGTTCTATTTCCTCTTCCTTCCGTTCCCCCCAGAGACCCTCTTCTCCATGGTCCAGGTCAGTCCCACTCCTTTGGTTAAACTCTGGGTGGGGGCTGGCATTTTCTGTCTGAGCTCTCCCACCCAATGGCTCCCCGCCGCGTGGAACCTCCCAGAGTGCCCGGATGCCCCTGTCTCCAGTCCTCCGAGCCGGCTATCCCCAAGGGTGGCCTCTCACATGCAGCGTGGCCCTTCCAGGACCCCTCACCCACTGGGGCTAAACTGCCCCCCCCCGCCTGGAATTAGGGGGCTTGAAAGTTAGGCAGAAAGAAGAAATTCCAGACAAAGCAAATGCATGTGCAAGTCGTCATAGAACCCTCCTAACCCCTTGAGGCAAAAGTGGATCCAAAATCAGTTCAGCTGCAGCAAATCTCAGCATAAATTTCTCTACTGAATGAGATGGCTTCATGTGCCCTTTGTACAGATTGCAAAACAAGTGACTCCAATATATAAATACATATATAATGGATGTACACATATGTATGCTTGTGTATCTATAATATAGAAAACCTGAGGTGGGGAGACAGGGTCTTCTAGGTAGTTCAGGCTAGTTTTGAACTCATTACATAGCCCAGGGTGGCCTGGATCTCACAGCAATCCTCCTGCCTCAGCCTCCCGAGTGCTGGGATTACAGGCACACAACCTGATTTTGTATATATTATATAACAAAACTATATGTCCTAAAGAAGACATTTTATGGTATCGAGGGTTGAGGGGGATAAAAAGACTCAGTCTCTTAATACCCTCCTGGGCTGCTTTCTTCGGGATAAAACTGCCCCCCAGACCCTCAGAGCATAAACTCGAGTTTTTCAGCAGCCTCCAGAGGAAACCGAGCAGCCGCTCCTGGGGTGGACGATGCAAGAGGCAGTTTACGCAGATAAATTGAGTTTCACACATGAGTCACCTTGAATCACCCAATAATTAATTAAAACCTTGGCCTGCGGGAGAGGATTTATTGCATGCGTCGGCTTTTTATGAGCTCTGTAGTTTGGAGATGAAGTACGTGAAGGCTCCTCAGAGAAGCTCCCGCTGCCTTCCCGCGGTTCCCAGAGCGCAAGGCCAGGGGCTGACTTTGGGGAGATCCCAGGAAGCTGCTCCGGTAACTTCCAGCGCTGCTTGGAGTTGCCCTTGGAGAGAGGCTGGGTTTGGGAGAGCTTGGGGCTGGCAAAGAAGGAAGGCGGGGCAGGGCCGCGGGGCTGAACAGACTCCCCCCAAGCTCCTGGGGCGTCCTCCAAAAGAGCCTCAGGCCAGGGTATCTCAGCCGCTCTGCTCTGGAGGATGGGGCTTCAGTTTGGCAGGCTCGGGGCTCCTCCGGGGACCGGAGGTAATAAGGAGGTGGCCTGGCCTGTCAGCTGGCTCTTCTTGCTTGGGCAGAAGAAATCCTCACCCGTCCGTCCGTCCGTCCGTCTGTCCGTCCGTCCGTCAGTCCGTGGGCACCGGCAGCTATGAGAGTCTTGGTTACAGAGGCCTCCAGCACTCTGCAGTGTTCGCTGTCTCCCAGTGGCCCAGGAGGGCTGGATGGAAAGGATCACTGGAGTCCTGCAGATGGTCAGAGAGGAAAGGGAGCGCACAGCTGGCCCACAGTGGCGTCAGAGTCGCTGTGTCCCCCACTCCAAAGACCTACAGGACTCCAGGACCCCAGGGCCGTCCTGTTCTCCATTCTTGGCTGCCTGGGAGTGGAGAGCAGTGGGAATTAAAGGGAGCCAAGAAGGGAGTCCAGAGGCCTGGTGGGGTGGGCAGAGGCTGCCTGGGAGGAGATCTGAAACTACAGCCACAGGGCTGCCAGCTGGAGAAGCAGCGGGGCTGTAAGAATAAGGCGTTTGGGGCTGGGGGATGAGGCTCAGTTGGTAGAATGCTGGCTTGATCCCTAGCACTGCCAAAACACACACAAACAAAACCAAACAAAGCCAAAGTTGTGGCATGCCAGCTATTCTGGAGGCTGAGGCAGTAGGGCTGCAAGTTCAAGGCCAGCATGAGCAATGTATACAGACACTGTCTCAAAATAAATAGTTGGGCCGGGGATTTAGCTCAGTGGTGCCACCACCTGCCTCGCAAGCACAAGGTCCCAACTTCGAACCCCAGTACCAAGTAAGTAAATAAATAAATAGGGCGTGGTGGTGCGCCCCTGTGGTCCCAGAACTAGGGAGGCTGAGGCAAGAGGATCCCTGAGAGTTTGAGGCCAGGCTGGGCTACGTAGTGAGTCCAGGGCCAGCCTGTACTGCAAGGTGAGACCTGGTTTCAAGAAAGCAAAAGCAAAAAAATTTAAAAGAGGGGGGCTTGGAATGTAGGTCAGTGGTAGAGCATCCCTGGGTCTGATCTCCAGTACTACAAAAACAAACACATGATCAGATAAATAAATAATTTTTCCAACATAGAGCAGTGATCTTTTTTCAGGGCAACCAAATAACCTTGGAGAATTGAGTTGACCCAAATTTGTTTGTTTGTTTGTTTATTGACACAGGGTCTCACTAGTCTAAACTGACCTGGAACTCACAGGGATCCTCCTGTCTCAGCTTTCTGAATGCTAGGATGACAGCCACGCACTACCATGCCCATCTTGACCCAGGTTTTAAACTAAATAAATGTTATTAAGGGAAGAGGAAGTTGTTACAGGTTATAAGAAAAGTAAAGACCTATCAACTCAATGTCATCGGTGGGCTTTGTTTAGATTCTGATTTGAAAAAAACTAATTGTGACCAGACATTTTTTAGACAACTGGGGGAATTCTAACCTGGATATTATTAAGGGAGTATCATTCATTTTGTTTATGTGTGATAATCAGATGGAGACCACGTAAAAACAAAGAAAAAGAGAGAGAGAAGAAAGGACTTGTCTGTCAAAGATTCAGACAGATATATTTTGCATGAAACAATAAGCTTTGCTTTTAAATACTGCAGAAAATTTCAAGGAGTCTGCTATGCCCTGGTTCCTACTGAAGCCAGAGGCTGGGTTCCAGGGATCACATTAGATTGTTTCAGTACTTTTTTGAATGCATGAAATTCGCCATTAATAAAGCCATGGGCCCATATCCCAGAAAATCAGACGTCTCCCCTCAATTTCAAGGGGAGAGCCATCCTCAGAATCAGCACCCTCAGCCACTTTTCACCAGACATGTTTTTCCCCATGGGGAGGACAGAGTTGGAAGGTGCCTTTGTTTTGGTTTTGGTTTTTTGAGACAGGGTCTGGCTATGGAGCCCAGGCTGGCTTTGAACTCCTGGCAATTCTCCTGTCTCAGCCTCCTGAGGGCTGGAGGATGCCGTGGTACCAAATTTTCTTGTCACCAGGTTTTTCCTCTCTGTGGGGCCATAGAAGAGTCTGGGTCTCCCTGGGCTCAGATGGAGGTGAAAATCTCCCTAGAGTTCTCGCTCAGAAGGCCTTAGCCTCAGAGTGAAGTGGGTGGGAGCCCCAAAATTGCTGTACATTCTTCTGGAATCAAGGTTTTATTTTGTGTTGTGTTGTGGTTTTTTGTTTTGCCCTAAACAACTTTCCCAGATATCTTGGGTCTATTTTAATATCAGTTTGAGACACTAGTGAGATTTATTTCCATTTTAAAAACTGTGGAGCACTTTGTGTTTGAACAGGCAGGAGCCTGGTATGGCTGTGCCCAGGAGGCCGAGGCAGGAAGAAAGGGAAAGAAAGAAAAAGGAATAGGGCTGAGAAAAGAAGTCTCCAGTCGGTTTTTGTGGTACCGGGGATCGAACTTGAGTCTTTGAGCTTTCGAGGCAGATGCTGGAACCACTGAGCTAAATCCTCAGCCCAAGAAGCCTCCACCTGGGGTGGGAAGCCAGAAGCCCAGGTGAGAGCTGAGGCTTTCTCATTTATTTGCCTCTAGAAATGGGAGCGATCTCCCAGTTTTAGTTTTCTCATCTGCAGAACAGGCGTAACCCTGGCCCCGTCCTCCACCCTGCTCACTTCTAAACCCTGCGGTGTCCATGAAAGAAGCTACTTACGGGGTACAGGGCGTCCCCCCGCGGGCGCGGGACGCAGTCCAGGATTCTGAAGGATCCTCCGGAGGAGCCGGAGAGGCGACGGCCGCGGGGCATGGGTCTTGGCTGAGGTTCAGGCGGCGGCCTCCTCCCGGGGTCAGACTGGGGACGCAACGCAGCAAGCGGGTTTGCGGCGGTGGCTTCCGCCCGGGGGCGACCCCGACCCAGGTGCCCCTACGGCGCGGAGGTAAGGCGCTGCCAGAGGCGCCCTTGCTCCCCGCAGACGACCGGTCAGAGGCTTCGCAGTTGAATCCTGCGGGGGGGTGGGGCTCTGCTGCGCGCTGTGTGCAGCACGGAAGGACAGAAAGTCTCTTCTCAAAGGGGAGGCGCCCCCTGGGATCCTACGGATGCTTCCCCCTGCCGGGCAGCGGCCTGACACGCGGGGGTCTGGATCCACGGGGTGGCCTCAGGCCCCTCTGTGACTTCCTGGCCTGCACCCCTGAGGCAGGCAATCCCCCGGCTGGAAACCCCAGCACAAAGGGGTCAAAGGAGGCCAAACCTGTGGGGAGGCTGGTGTGGGGCCCGGTTCCTAGCTGTACCCCTCGTCCCATACACACAGGCGCTGCAGATCCCATCTGGGCTGCGCCCGCCTGTGTCAGGGCCCGGGGTGGAGATGGGGGTCTGGTCCCCTCGGTTCTCTCCCAGAGCCCCAGCACCAGGACCTTCTGGGGACCTTCTCAGCCTAGGAGCAGGGGCCCTTGAGACCAACACGGTGGACAGGGATCTGGACACCGTAAGAAACCCCTGTGGAGCCCTGAGCTCCTGTACACCCACTTCCACCGGGCCTGACTCTCTGGACTTCGGGCCAGCGGGGAGGCCAGACTGCACCGAGCCCCTGGTAGTTCTCGTCCCTCTCCTGCTGGAGCTGCCAGAAGCTCAAGCCTGGCCACTGGCCTCTGAGATCAGTGTTCTCTGGCCTGGAAAAGGCAGCTTCCAGGCCCAGGCATCCTGCTACCCCGCCGTACAAGCACAGAGTCGGAGAGGCCTGAATCGCTGTGTATTCTCCCAATCCCAGATGCGGACTACTCTGGGTACCCAAGGGATTTGGAGTTTCCCCTTCTGCAAGAAAGGAGAAGGGGAGCCCCACAATTCCCGAATCAGACACTGCTGTAACTATGATTTCCTAGAAGAAAGCATTCTGTCTTCCTGAGTTTCTAGACGCGCTGTTCTGCCCAGTCACCCCCAAGACTGGAGTCTCCTCTCCCAGAGCTCCAGACCTCAAAGGTCTTTGGGTTTCCCAGGGAAGATTTCTGGGGTCAGGAACTGGGGATGGCAGCCAACCCTTCTGGTCAGGGACAAAACTAAGATCAAAGGATCAAGGGGAAAATGTTTTGTGTGTGAGTGATTTTACAATCCGAAGTCAGAGCATTTCACCTGAGAGAACTCCTAAGTCTGCTGCCAGAAGGTAGAGGAGTAGAACCAGTTTAAACCCAGATGACTGAGAACCAAGGCACTTCCCGGGCTGGGTTTGAACCCAAATGATGAAGGGGCCAGCCCCTGTGTCAGGTCTGGGCCAGCAGGGTCAGTGTAGACCTGCTACAACCGGCCAGGATGGTGAGGGGGTGTGGGTGGGGTCAGTGCAGGACCAGGAAGCAATGGCTCACTTCACACTGTTGCTGAGACACAGAAAGGGAAGCGGGCACTGTCTGCATAGGCTCTGGGAGGCAGGAGGATATTTTTAAACTTTTATTGAGTCCCAAGGAGTTGGTCCTCTGTGGGACTCAAGGGCAGGAACCCATGAGCACCGTGGACAGGACACAGGACAGGGCTGGTAGGGATGGACGGGACCATTCTTCTTTCTTCGTGTGTGTGTGTGTGTGTGTGTGTGTGTGTGTGTGTGTGTGTGTGCCTTATTCCTGTCCCAACTTTGTTTCTTGGAATGAGGGACAAGAAGAGGGAAAGGACAAGATTTAGTGGGAAGAGGAGGGACAAGATTTTGCTATGGGTTTGGGACAGAGAGGTGGGAGGTGGCCCACAGACAATCAAGTACTGGGCATTTGAAAAGGTCACAAGACTCCCAGCAAAGAAAATGTGGAAGATGGGAGGCTGAGGCAGGAGGGTCTCAAGTTAGAATCCAGGCTTGGGCACTTAGAGACTCAGTGAGACCCTGTCTCAAAATAAAAATAACAAGAAAGGGGGCTAGGGATGTGGCTCAGTGTGAAGGCCCTGGCTCAATCCGTGGTACTGAAAACAAAACAAAAACAACCCCATGCAAATCAGAGCAAGAATGAAATCTTTCACAAGTACTTTGCCCCATACCTCAACTCCACAGCTACACTGCAAGCCACAAGGGTGGTTTGGGGTTTGGGGGGCCAGGGCCTTGATGTGGACATTCTTCTTTTTTTTTTTTTGTACCAGGATTGAACTCAGGACCTTGTGCTTGTGAGGCAGGCATCGGCGCCACTGAGCTAAATCCCCGGCCCAGGACATTCTTCTGATTTAAGGAGTGAAGACTCAGTCTTTATTTCTAGCAGCTTTCTGTGTAGCCAGCATTTTCCTGCCAATTATCACCAACGAGGAAAAGGAGGAGGCGATCCAGGGCAGTTTTAACAAATTAAAATTGCTTTCTAGAATTCTGCAGGTGGAGCTTCAGATATCCTTCATTTCCAAGGTCCACTGGGACCTCAGGGGTTGGGACACAGGAAGGCCAGTCCTCCGGGCCTGCAGGCTGCTGCAAGCCTGAAAATGATTTTAAGCCCCGATTTAAGGATCCTCCTGGGGTACTCTTGAGGTGATGGGTGGAGGGCTTCTCAGGGAAGTAGGGTGAGGGTGGAGAAGGTAATTTCTCATACCTCCGACTTTTTACTTTTGGGACTGGAGATTGAAACCAAAGCCTTTGCACTGAACTGCATGCATCCCCAGCCTTAAAAAAATTTAACTTTTTTTTTTTTTTTTTTTTTTGAGACAGGGTCTCACGAATTTCCCAGACTGGGCTTGAATTTGTGGTCCTCCTGCCTTAATCTCCCAGGATTCTGGGATTACAGGTGGCTGCAGCACCGTGCCCAGCTTCCCGTGCCAATTTGGTGTCTATGGAGGAGTTTACACCCTGGGACTCAGGACCCCAGCTGAGTCAGCTCAAGATAGATGCTCCCCAGGGGCTGGGAAGCAGGGCTGGGCTCCCCCTGACCTGCCCTAGAGCCACATGGGAAAGCCCTTCCCCTCCTCAGGCCTGTTGGGCCTTTGGCTTTCTGCACAGTTTGGCAGGGAAAGCCGGCAGGGAACGCCACCTTCCCCAACACACTGGCCAGGCCGGCAGGAGACCATGCCAGAGACTTGTGTTGTTTAGCACCAGGGCCCAGAATTCCACGTGGTCGGGCCCGATCCAGCCTGGGGTTCTCTGGATTGGGTGCCCGGAGGGGTGAGAGCTGAGGCCAGACCTGGACAGAGCAAAGCCCAGGATTGGAGGATGGGGCCTGGCGCTCTGGGGCCAGCGTCTTCCTACTGTACAGCAAACACTGCAGCTGCGAGTAGCGAGCAGCAGCTGATTTCCCCTCTGGGCAGGGGCTCTGGGGCTCTGCTGAGCCCCCAGTGTCAGTCCTTCCTCCTTTCCTTCCTGCCTTTCCTCCAGCTATCCACTCCCAGTTCCTTCCCGGGGCCTTGCTTTTCAGGCGCCATTAGAGCCCGGGCACTTACATGTGTCCTGAGAGGGTCCTGATCCCGAGGCTGTCACAGGACCTTCCGGGCCTCCATCCTGCCCGCCTCCGCGGCTGTCCAGCCTCGGTGGTCCGACCATCCGGCGTGGACCGACCCCACCAGACCTCTTGGTGAGGGAGAGAGGCCCGTGTCACCCCGCTCCCCAGGGCGGTCCAGTCTCTTTCCAGGCCACTGGGCTCCTTCGCAGGCCACGGGCGGCCAGGGGCTGCCGTCTGCCCGGCCCCTTCCAGACCTGGAGAACAACTGAAAACTGTGCCAGAGGGTCGGAGACCGGTGAGAAAGGAATCGGAGAGAGGGAGCTGGAGGGAAACAGAGGTGAGAAGGAAAGGGACAGCGAAGGAAAACAAAACAGAAAACCAAGACAAAAATAACTGACAGCTGAGGAAGAAAACAATGGGAGATTTGGGATTAGCATAACTTGTTAGTAGGAGGAGCCAGAAAGTAAGTGACAGAGAGAAAAGGGAAGAAGGGAATCCAGATGGAATGGACAAAAATAAGAGGAAACAAAAGCAGATATGAACGGTAAAGAAAGATGCCAGGAGACAAAAAGCAGAGAGGGAGAAACAGACGCGCACTGAGGACAGAGAGAGGGGAGGGCAGCTCAAGCCCCAAAGGGCGGTTTTCCTAGACCCTAGCAGCGGAGAGGAGCCGCGCTAGCCCAGGAGCGCGCAGGGACAGCGGCACCGCTTTGAGGAAAGAGCAAGGGACCCCGCTGCAGAGAATAAATCCTCACTGCGGGGCTGCGGGGTCCCCGTCGCCACTGCGTTCAGTGAGGGGCCGAAGGCAGCAGGCGCTCCGTCGGCCAAAGCACGATTTAGCAAACGTCCCCAAGCGGCCGGGGGGCGACTCCCCTCCCACTCGCTGGCGGCCCGAGCCGGGCGGGGCGGGGATGACACGGAGGTGCCAAGTCCCCGTGGCCGGAAGCCCTGGGGGCGCGGCGGCCACACTCAAAGGCCGGGCTGTAAAGGTCACCGGCGGTGTGCGGGCCGCGCTGAATGGGCTCCCGGAGGTAAACAGACTCTAAACTTTCAACTTGGCCTTGACCTTCGGAAGCGTCTGGCGGGTATGTAAAGGAGCCCCAGGGGCCCGGGCTCCTCCGGGTGGCTCTGCCCAGCTGGACACAAAGGACTCCTCGGGCTGGGGAGGGCCGGGGACCTGCAAGCCTGGGCTGTGCAGCGATCCAGGCTGAATTACACACACACACACACACACAGCCCCATGCCAGAGCTCGGAGCCTCAGTTTCCCTACTCGGGGTTTCTCATCCGCAAGGGAGGAGTGACCCGCACTCTGGGACAACTGTCCTTTCCAAATAAAAACAGGAGGCTTCTTTCGAAAGAGTCACGCCCAGGAAGACAGATAGAAGGGCTATTGATTGGATTTGTGACAGGCTTTCGACAGAAACGCAAGGCACCATCACAGCCTTTTTGTGAGGTGGGAGTGGTCACCAGCGAATCACAGACAGGAGACTTAAGCGGGTCTTACTTGAGACCCAGGACCCGCCACAGAGAGCCGTGCCTGCCGGTACAGACACACAGGAAATCAGAACACAGACTTGGGTGCCAGTAAAGGTCCAGGCCTGTTTCCGGGGGTCCAGTAGGTACGGAATAAATTGCAGAGCAGAGCGAGGGAAACAAAACAAAACTCAGTATTTGTGTAGAAATGGAATCTGGGAGAGGATCCTCCGGCCTGGCTGGGGAGATTCCTGGGGTGAAGTTGAAGTTGTATTCAGCAACTTGCTTTGGAATTTAGCTACTGTCTGTCTCCACGGTGTGGGCTCGAGCACTGTATTAAAAAAAAAAATCAGTTGCAGGCGATGCTGCTCTGAAGTCTTTTTTTTTGTGTGTGTGGACACTGGGAACTCTGGTCCTTGTCCTTGTGAGGCAGGTTGGCAGAACCACTGAGCTAAATCCCCAGCCTGAAGTCTTAAAAATTATATTTTGTGATTTTGAGGATGGAACCCAGGGCCTCATGCATGCTAGGAAAGTACTCTACCACTGAGCTGCACCCTGGCCCCGATGTTCTGGATTTGTAAAATTTAATTTTAATTATTAGTATTGTTTTTGGTACTTGGGATTGAACTCCGGTCTTTGCGCTTGCAAGGCAGGTGGTGGAAACACTGAGCTAAATCCCCAGCCCTGATTTTTAATTATTTTGCCTTTGAAATGGAGGTATTACTCTCTCCCGTGTAGAAAAGTGCAAAAATCCCAAGGAATTTCCGCAAACTGAACATCGTCACGTAACTAGCAGAGTTAACATCAACAACATTTCTCTGTCTCTTTCTTTCTTTCCTTCCTTCCTTCTTTGCTGTTGTTGTTTTTGGGTTATTTATTTATTTTTGGTTTTTTGAGACAGGGTCTCACTATGTAGTTCAGGCTGACCTGGAAGTCACTGTGTAGCCCAGGCTGGTCTCAAACTCACAGCGATCCTCCTGCCTCAGCCTCCCGAGGGCTGGGATGACAGGTGTGCGCCACCACGCCTGGCCCTTCCTATCTTTTCATGCTAAGATGGAACCCAGAGGCTTCATGCGTGCTAGGCAAGTGCTCGACCACTGAGCTACAGCCCCCAACCCTTTTTATTTTATTCTGAGACAGGGTCTCACTGAGTTACCCAGGCTGGGGCTGAACTTGTTAATTCTCCTGCCTCAGTCTCCTAAAGTGCCCGGGATTACAAGCGTGGGCCACTACAAGGGGCTTCTTTCGTGCTGTCTTCCAAGGCAATGCAATCTAACAAGAATTCTTTGCTTGCCGTCTTCAGTTATTAGCAACGTTTACTGAGTGCACTACAGAATACATACTGCATCCCTATAACTCCGAGCAACTCTGGCTTGTAGGGACTCCCTCCGGGGCCGAGGAGGCTCAAGTTCAGGTTCAGGTCTCCAGGGAGTGGGACTGATCCCACCCAGAGCTCAGGGTGATCTGTTCCAAAGAATGGAAAAAAAAAAAAACGCCTGCCTCCTCCAGAAAAAGAGAGAGTTCTAGAAAAAGCACAGCAAAGGTCTTGCTTTGGGAGGAATAGCCACGGAAACAAAACATCTCCAAAGACTGATTTGTGAAACAACCTGGACCTTCTGAATTGTCCCGTACAATAGGCCCCGGCTGAGAGGCCTCGGGCCTGTGATTCTGAAGGGCGGGGCTCCCCCTTCTCTTCCTTCTAAGGAAACCTGGAGCTTGGAGGAGGCAGAGTGGGGTCCTCAGCTTGGTGCAAGTGTAAGGGCACCTGGGACAGTGTCCTGGGCTTCCTGGCCCACGGGTGGGCAGAGAGGCCGGGGTGGGCATCTCCACAGGCCAGAGCCCTGCAATCGATCGTGGGGCCCAGAACCTTACAGCCTGGTGGTCAGTTAGCCAGGCTGGGCTCCCCCAGACTTCCCGAGGTCCCTGGGGAGCGGGTAAGGGATTCTCTTTCCCAACTGGACTTGGGATTTTGTAAGACTCTGCCCCAGGCCCCTCTTGCTCTCTTTGTGCTTCTCCCTCTCCCTCCCTGCCTCCATCCCTCCGTCCTTCCACCCCCTGCCCCCTCTTTTCCTCCCTCTCCTCTCCTGGCAGGCATCTCTCTCCACCCTTCTGCGGAAACCCAGAACCCCCTTTCCCGGGCAACAAGTAGAGGCCCATTTCCCCTTCTGCCCGGACTTGGCGCGTCCCGGGGCTCCGCTCTTCGCCTGTTTTCCGCGGGGGAGGGTTGGTTCTCCTCCCCCTCGCTCCGCCTCACCCCGGACCGGGGCCTCGATCTTCAAGGCAGTGGCCAAGCTCCCCGGGGAAGGGGTGTCGTAGGCACCCAGGCGCCACAGCCGCTCATTATAGCGCACGGGGGCGGAGGGGGGCATCGGGAAGGAGCCGGGGCGCTGCTACTCCCCAGGCTCCCAGCCCAAGGCTCCCGAAGTCCCCGCACCCCATTCGCTAGCGACTGCTTCCTCGGGCGCATTCTCGGGTTCTCCTTGGAGCCCTGGAGCGGCCTCCTACACCCCCCACCCAGATGGACACTTTATGGGGAGAGCTTTTCATTCTGTCGTTAAACCTCCCAAAAGCGCAGGAGACAGAGAG
>NW_022900925.1:34633013-34638127 GCF_012274545.1 Fukomys damarensis
GGGGTGAGCGAGCCGGGTGCCCCCTCGATCCACCCACCCCCTGCGCCCCATGAGCCGACCCACGGCCCCATGGAGCCCGGCGGTTATGCCACCTTGGACGGGGCCAAGGATATGGAAGGCTTGCTGGGAGCGGGCGGGGGGCGCAATCTCCTGGCCCACTCCCCGCTCTCCAGCCACCCCGCGGCGCCTGCGCTGATGCCCGCGGTCAACTATGCGCCCCTGGACCTGCCGGGCTCCGCGGAACCACCCAAGCAGTGCCACCCTTGTCCCGGGGTGCCCCAGGGGGGGTCCCCAGCTCCCGTGCCTTACGGCTACTTTGGAGGCGGGTACTACTCCTGCCGGGTGTCTCGGAGCTCGCTGAAGCCCTGTGCCCAGGCGGCCGCCCTGGCTGCCTACCCCTCGGAGCCGCCCGCGGCCGGGGAGGAGTACCCCAGCCGTCCCACCGAGTTTGCCTTCTACCCGGGGTACCCGGGAGCCTACCAGCCCATGGCCAGTTACCTCGACGTGTCCGTGGTGCAGACCCTGGGTGCCCCAGGGGAGCCGCGCCATGACACCCTGCTGCCGGTGGACGGTTACCAGCCCTGGGCCCTGGCAGGCGGCTGGAACAGCCAGATGTGCTGCCAGGGTGAGCAGAACCCACCGGGTCCCTTCTGGAAGGCGTTTGCAGGTATCTCCACCGCCCGGTCCCCTTGGCTCTGAGCACCAGCTATGCTGGCGTTTGCCAGGGAGGAGGAGGAAGAGCAGGAGGGAGACGGGGTCTGGTGCTCCGGGTTGCTTACTAGGACTGGAAGAAGGGTCCAGGCCACCGGATGACCTGGCTGGGTGCCCGGGGTCAGTGTGGGGCCGTGCTGGGTGCTGTCCAAGGCCGCCCTGCTTCCCCGGAGGCCCCGGGACGAGCCTTTCAATATGTCGCAGAGCTCCAGCTCTCTGCTGGCTGTGAAGCTGGTGTCCCTACGCAATCCCAGTGCCAGTGGACACAAGCGCTAAGTAACAATTCAGCGTGCGAGGGAGGATGGGTATGGGTGTAGAGAACAGGAGCCCTCGATTTCTCTTAGGCGACTTTTCCGATTCCAAAAGAAAACGTAGGTTTCCTGCTGCCCAAGTGCGTGTGCGTGTGCGTGTGTGTATTGGGGTGGGGGAGTGAATGTGCTTGTGTGCGCACGCGCGCGCGCGTGTGTGTATGTGTGTGTGTGTGTGTGTGTGTGTGTGTGCGCGTGTCGGGAGTGTGTGCAGAAACGCGGTTCCCCCTGCACGGAGAATGAGCCTGGAGAATCCACGTCGCGGTCTGAATGCGGTGAAGGCGCAGATGTGGCCAGGGTTGGGGGCAGAAGCCTGTCTGCGCGCGGTAGGTGTGTTCGCATTGGCGAGCAAGCTGCAGGAGCAGAAGCTGAGGGCGATCCAGAGGCAGCCGGAAGCCAGGGTGCCCCCCGTTGTGGGGGAGCCGGCGCCCGCGGCGCCGTGGATGTGCCTGCAGGATGACGTAGCCTCGTAGCCTGGGGCTGTGGGGGCGGAGGGCTTGGGTCTGCGTTTCTTTTTGCGCCTGGTGGGAATCTGAGAGAGCCTTTTCTGTCCTCGGTTTCTCACCACGCAGACTCGAGCGCCCCGCACCCTTCTGACGGCTGTGCCTTCCGCCGCGGCCGCAAGAAGCGCATTCCCTACAGCAAGGGGCAGTTGCGCGAGCTGGAGCGTGAATATGCGGCCAACAAGTTCATCACCAAAGACAAGAGGCGCAAGATCTCAGCGGCCACCAGCCTCTCTGAGCGCCAGATAACCATCTGGTTTCAGAACCGCCGGGTCAAGGAAAAGAAGGTTCTCGCCAAGGTCAAGACCAGCGCTACCCCCTGAGGGGTCTCCCTGGCTGGGTGGGGGGCAGGAGAGTGGGGGCATCCTGGGGACCCAGGGAGCCTGCCAGGCCCTGGCAGAGGACTCTGCAGCGTGGCTCCCAGAGCTGACACCTTGGCAGGCCACTGGTCCTGGACTCTTCTAGGAGCACTTGGGCACTCTGCAGGTGCCAGGAGGGAGGCTGGGAGCTGAGTCTTCCAGAGAAATGGGCCCATCCATCATTCACCCTTACAGTGGTGATAATCAGATAACCAGTCCTAGTTGCTATGATAATTAGCTGCCTGTGTTCTATGTAGAGCTCTGTAGAGCACTTTAGAAACTGCTTTTGTTGGATTGAACTGATTGTGAATAAAGTTGGAAGAAAACCCCTTTGTAGGGCTGCCTCCTTCAGGTCCCCGTGTCACTCACCCCCATTCCAGTGATGGGGGAAAACGGGACAGGAGGAAGGGCAGCATTTCTCTGAAGAGACAGCTTGGCAGAACGAACGGTGCCCGTGTGAGCGTGTGGGAGACCCCCCTCCCCGCCAGGCCCTAGGCCTGACCCAGTCGGAAGCCCCAGTCCCTGACTCGGATTTTGCGGTGGTGGAAAAATGAAGCCAGGGGCTGCCCTTGTTTCTCTTCCTGCCCAAGCAATGGAGTTTGGGGAAGTGCTTAAGTGTTTTGATGCAGGACATCCAGGAGTCTCGGGAAATAGTTCTATTGTGGCTTTGTGGATGGGGCTCCGGGGCTCACAAACAGGTCGAAGGAGAGAAGAGTGGCCTAACCTGTCCTTGGGCTGTCCCTAAGGGGCTGGCACAGCCCATAGCCCACCTGGAGGGAAACCAGAAAATGGCTCAGTCCTATCCCTTTTCTCCCTGTTCGCCTTGTGTCACCCAGTGGAATTTAGGCATGGGTGTGTGTGTGTGTGTGTGTGTGTGTGTGTGTGTGGCAGGCCCTTTGGGGGATGAAAAGTCAGCGGGCAGCAGAACCCTAAAGACCCAGGCCCAGGGCAGCCCATGGTGCTGTGGCCTCTGACTTCCTCTCTTTGCACCACTCCCTGGTTTCGTCCATTCGGGTATCCTGAGCCCCGGTGGGTGGGCGGAGGACGGAGTGGTTCCAGCTCTTTCTTGTGTCCACTAGACTGAGGCCATAGTGCAGAACCCTGGGAACCTGCCGGGGCAGCTGGGCTCTTGGCTAGGCGGGCACCTTGAGAGGAGCACGGGGTCTCCACCCCGTGTTGGTTCCCTGATGCCTCCTACGCCAGCCCCATGCTTGGTAGGATCTGGGCCTGCCGAACAACGCAGGTTTCATGGCCTTTGCTGCAGCCTGGCGGGGTGGTTGGGGGGGGGTCCCTGAGGTCCCAGGGTGCGCAGGCCTGAAGTCTGGACCGAGGAGGCGGTGGGTGAGCAGCAGGCACCGCTCTCCAAGGAACCCCGAGCGGCTGTCACAGCCAAGGGATTCCAGTGTGTTCGGCCTGCAGCCAGTGGGATTCCAGCCCTGTTCCTCTCCTGAGAAAGGAGGACAGAAATGGCTCAGACCTCTAAATCTACTTAGGAGAAAGAAGCTGGGGCGAGGGAAAGGAAGGGGGGCAGTCAGGCACTCACAGGGAAGGGGGAAGGGGGAGGAGGAGGTGGAAGAGGGTGAGGCCCATTTTGATACTAAAGAAAATGTCCTGCAAGCTCTGTGGTCCAGCCGGTCTTGCCTACCTGCCGGGAGGAGCCCACTTTCTGCCATCTACGTTGTCCTTCCACAGAAGGATATGTGGCTTTTCACACCGCAACTGCTTATATCAGACCCATGACGACCTCGCAGAGCGCAGGCCAAGTGGGCAGGTGGGAAGGGTGCCAGGCAAAGGGGGCGGAGGGGGGCAGGGTCCCATAGGGAAGGGCATGGCGTGGACTAGCATCTCCATTACCAGACAGGCCCCGGTGGAGGCTGGGAGGGCGAGGAGACTCTGGACTTCCAGGATTCTAGCTCCTGCACTGCCCTGTCAGGGACTTAAATTGTCGGGACGCCTCTTTTTCCGCTCACAATAATTTCAGAGCAAACAAAAGATGTGGAGATCTTAGCGATTTATTCGGCTACCAGTGTGTTTGTGTGGATGATTAAGAAGACTAGCGCGCCCCCTTCCGGCAGATGTTGGCCAGTTCAGGGGAGACAGCCCAGGGTAATTCACCGAGCAGCTCGCGGGTTTCCAGACGCTTGGGGCCTCGGGTCTCGGCCTTGGAGAGCTCCGCAGTCGCCCGGAATTCGGCCTGGGCAACGACGGAGCTGTCGGCCCACGTATCGGTCCAAACTCCGAAAAACCCGGGAGAAGGGCAGAGAGGACGGCACGAGTGAGCTCAGGGGAGAAACAGGGCGAGCAAGGCCGCGGCGCCATGGGCCTGCCTCCCCCGGGAGTCATAACGCGTTTCTCTTCCTCACAATAGTCAATCACGGTGGACCCCCCGACTTTTTCCCCCCCTGATTTATTTGTAGGGAAGTTGTGCAAAAAAAAAATCATTTCGTTTTGTAATAAATCCTTTTCCGAACACCCACCAGCCGCCGTGGAAACTTCTTGCTCATTTTGTGTTGAAATGCCAGCAAAAATCCACACAGCCGCGAGGACCCGCCTGCAGCGGTTTCCTTTTAAGAAAGGGCGATTTATGCTACAAGAGAGTGCTTTCGCTTAAATTATTTAAGACACACCTCTGCACACCATGTTCACAGCAGGAAGCTTCGAGCAACAGCTCACGGACGCTACCTGCAGAGCGCGCGCGGCTGCAGCCTTTTCACCATTGAGGTTCCTGCGCCCGAGCCCGGTTTGGGCGAGCGACGAGAAACAGGATCAGAAGGTCTCTCGGCGCGGGCTCCAGGACGAATCATTTCTAACTCGCCAAGTGGGTTTTTATGAGGCCTCCGGAGGCCGCGGTGGGTGCTAGAAGCGACCTCCGGAAGCTCTTTTTGATTCTGTTCTCCGGCAGCTGCAACGCGGAGAGCTACCCGGGCCTTTGACTCCCGCTGCAAAACGCTCCCGGCCGCCCGGGACCGAGCGAGGTCTCCTTGGATCGAAAACCGGTCCCGCCTCCTCTCCACCGGCGGCCGGGCGAGAAAAAGCCCCCATCCAGCTCCCCGGATCTCGGGGCGCCGCCCCTCCCCACCGGGTCTCAGGAAACCCAGAGCTCCTCTCTCGAATTAAAGTAAATGAACTCGTTACCGTCGTCAACTCGTCATAAAGCGCGGAGGCGATCGCTGCGGAAGGGCCGAAAGGAGGTTTTGGAAGCGTCTGTGCCGCATTCGCACCCACCAGAAAGC
>NW_022900925.1:34638419-34641105 GCF_012274545.1 Fukomys damarensis
GCGAGGGGGCCTAGCAGCCTGCGGTCAATCCTCTCCGGCCCGGCCGACGCCTGCGGAGCCCCGGCCTGGACGAGCGCTGCATTCGGGCCTCGGCTTTTGCACGGTGAGCCCATCGCTCCAACCCAGGACCCTGTGGCCGCGGACTGCGTCCAAGCGTGCTTTGCTCGCTGGTCAGGTAAACTCCGATGCTTGGAGGCTTCGGGTTCTGGCCTAGCAGCCTGCGGTCAATCCTCTCCGGCCCGGCCGACGCCTGCGGAGCCCCGGCCTGGACGAGCGCTGCATTCGGGCCTCGGCTTTTGCACGGTGAGCCCATCGCTCCAACCCAGGACCCTGTGGCCGCGGACTGCGTCCAAGCGTGCTTTGCTCGCTGGTCAGGTAAACTCCGATGCTTGGAGGCTTCGGGTTCTCCACGGCTAAGGAGAGGGCCAGGGCCGACCCTCCCCGAGATCACCTGGGTAGGGCACCTCCTCCTGGTTTCCCGGGACGTGTCAGTCTCAGGGCAGAAAGGGACAAAGAAAAGGCTTCGAAGCACGCGGGACAGGCGTGGCCTTGGCCAGGGACAGGCTTGTGGAAGGAGCCGAGGTGACCAAAGACCTCCCCATGATGTTTGGCTCCAAGGGTGTGGAGCCTGGGTACAAAACATTAATATTGCTAATGCTATTTTGATTTAAAACTGTAACACTTAAAAAACACCTCTTGAGGCCGGGAATTTAGCTCAGTGGTTCTGCCACCTGCCTCGCAAGCACAATGGACCCGAGTTCAATCCTCGGTACCAAAAACACGAAACAACCCCCCTCCGCCAAAAAACCAAACAAAAAAACACCTCTTGAAAAAAACTGGGCGAAAGTTTTTCGTGATTGACTCATCCTTAAGGGAAATGCTCTGGTCCTTTAAAAACAATCTATGTTCTTTATTTTCTGGGTCCCACTTTCTGTCCCCTGGCCCTGTGCCCCCTCAAAGCCCCTTGGGCTGGGTGAGAGCGGGATCTGCAGAGGACCGGAAGAGGTGCCCACCCGAGCGGGCGCTTGCAGGGCCGGACCGATCCCAGCAGGGATGCACTCGGGCCACCCGGTGCCCCTCTCTGGCCTCTGCCTCCCCCGCTGGCAAAACCACAATGGAGCCTGCTCTTTGGAAAATAAACTGAGGCTAAGAGGGCAAGTTGGTTGGCGGGCATCACAGTGGCAAACCCTGGTTACAATGGGCGTTGTAACCTCCATTTCCCAGGTCTGCATCAGGTGATGGAGGAAGCCCGGTTTACCCCATCCTCCCTCTTCGCCAGTCCCCCAGACTTCACAAACACCTGCTTTCCCCCCTCCTCGGACTCACTAGCTGTGCCCACAAAGGGTTCCCCCAAATGCCCCGGAACCAGCCCCATCGTTGGCTCTAGACAGATTTTTGAAATGCGCACCCAGGGGATTAAAGGCGGGTGGAGATTGTGTTCACTCAACTGCCGGTTTACTGAGCGCCAACCGAATGCAACAGGAGAGTCCAGGACAGCCTGCGGCCTTGGCCTGGGTACTGCGCACTGGGTCCGGGTGCTGGAATGGCAAGATGGGGAGACACCATCACGGATGGTCACAATGGTGACAAGCAGGCAAGAGTGAGACGGACGGACTACACACACACACACACACACACACACACACACACACACACACACTCAGCCCAGGGGAGGCGTCAGGGTGTTGAAGCAACTTGAAAGACGCTCAGAGTATCAGATGGGAGGGAGGATGGGGAGGGGGAACGCAGGTGGTGGGGGAGAATCACTCGCTTCCTGGCTCGGAGGGGCCGGCGCTGGCCGGAAGAAGCCCGGACTCCCAAGGGCTCCTGGACGTAGGGGTGCAGTCTGGCCCTGGTTAGATCCCCCTACCCGCCACTCCCCACTCCCGGCGAGGTCAGACTCTGATCACCCCCACTCCACCAGGCCTTGGCACCCCAAGCGCTACAGGTTGCAGCCCACAGGCTCCAGCCGCGGGTGGGGACAGCGGGGTCCCTACCGATCCCGGGGGCCCTCAGCTCCCTGGCCGGAGTAGGGCGCCGGCGCTGCGGGCCTTTGTGTGCGGGTTGGAGCTCGCCGCCCCTCCCCTTGGTTTTGTCCTTGAACTTGAGTCCCGCTGTAAACATTCTTCTCCCCTGGGGGGCGGGGGAGCGGGACGCAGAGCTGGCAGAGGGCTCCAGAGACCGGGCCTCTCGACCTCAGCCTGCCCCGATGACTCCCAGGGTTTCTGCTCGGTGCCTTCCGGGTCTGCAGCCAGAAACCCCATCCCTGGGGCCGGGGTGCAGCTCAGCGTTACAGCGCTTGTCTAACTTCCCCAGGGCCCGAGCTGAGCTTCCTTCCACCGCGTGGCCAAAGATCAGAAAAAGATGAAAAGTCGCCGGCCGGCTGGGGCAGGATGCGTTACGGCTTCCGCCTAAGGGAACCTTTCGCTTGAGCCCCCAATTCAAGTTTACCTCGGGAGGCATTAGGTACCTTACAATAGTAGAGATTTAAAATATATGCATGACAAAGACACAGGGCTAAAGCCCGCTTTCTGGGGCACCGCGCAGAGGGTGAGCGAGCCCCCCGTCCCCGGGGCGCCGGCTGCACCCACAGCCTTGCGGGGTTCGGGTCTCTCGGTCCCATCTGGAAACGTGACCGTGACCCACGGGGCGAAGCGCGGCTCCTCGGGAGGGGGCTTGGCCTGGG
>NW_022900925.1:34642529-34643011 GCF_012274545.1 Fukomys damarensis
GAAGCAACTTGAAAGACGCTCAGAGTATCAGATGGGAGGGAGGATGGGGAGGGGGAACGCAGGTGGTGGGGGAGAATCACTCGCTTCCTGGCTCGGAGGGGCCGGCGCTGGCCGGAAGAAGCCCGGACTCCCAAGGGCTCCTGGACGTAGGGGTGCAGTCTGGCCCTGGTTAGATCCCCCTACCCGCCACTCCCCACTCCCGGCGAGGTCAGACTCTGATCACCCCCACTCCACCAGGCCTTGGCACCCCAAGCGCTACAGGTTGCAGCCCACAGGCTCCAGCCGCGGGTGGGGACAGCGGGGTCCCTACCGATCCCGGGGGCCCTCAGCTCCCTGGCCGGAGTAGGGCGCCGGCGCTGCGGGCCTTTGTGTGCGGGTTGGAGCTCGCAGCCCCTCCCCTTGGTTTTGTCCTTGAACTTGAGTCCCGCTGTAAACATTCTTCTCCCCTGGGGGGGCCGGGGAGCGGGACGCAGAGCTGGCAG
>NW_022900925.1:34643581-34664702 GCF_012274545.1 Fukomys damarensis
TTCGTTCTGTTTTCAGAATTTGAGATCGGGGAGCGCTAGCGGTTCGAAGGCCCGCTGGGCGGGCGGGGAAGCCCGGGCCTCCTCGGGGTCGTAGGCGACCGCGCTGGGCACCCAGGCTCTCTCCAGGGCCTGAGCCCGCGATTCCCCGGAGAGAGATCGCAGCAGTGGGCGATGCGACAGAAAACCCCCGGCCTTCTCCTTCGGGCCGGGACCGAAGCGCTCTAACCCGGGCGACGCCCTCCGTGTCCTCCCAGCCTCCCGGTTCGGCCAGTACCGCTTGGATCCAAAGGGTTTGTCATGTCCTCTTCCTTCTCATTTGTGGATCTCAGGCCTTCCCGGCCTTGGAAAGCATCCAGCCAAACCCTCCGCTTTGGCCTGACCACTGGGGGACAGGCGCGGGTCAAGTTCGACAAGGCTTCTGTTCGCAGCTGGGGTCGCGGGGAGACCGAGGCTGCGAAAAGGACTTTGCAGTTTTAATCTGATGTTTCTCCCTCTCCTTGGCTCTGCAAGGGAAAGAGAATTCGACGCCAGTTTTAATCTGTTGTTTCTCCCTCTCCTTGGCTCTGCAAGGGAAAGAGAATTCGACGCCAAACGAAGCTTTTTATTTATTTTTAAATAAATGCGGAGATCGCATGGAATTAATTTCCCAGAAAAGTCTTAGCACTTGGATAGTTTTTCTTTAGTTCGGTGGCGGTGCATATCCGATGTTAAGGATTTTGCTGTATTAGACTCAAAGGTTTCTTAGGAATCTGACTCAGAGTAAAAGAGGCGGCATCTACACAGCTCCCCCAAAAGTTTCAGGCTACACACAGTGAAACAAATTCCTCCAATATTCTTGCCCCTTAAAAAACAAAAGCTAAAATCAAAACCAACCAAACAAAAACAAGCCCCACAAAGGCAAAAGCTCAATGTAAAAAGCAAAATAAATAAAAACAAAAGCTACCCCCATTGTAAAAAATAGAACCTAGGGCTTAAAACTCACACATACTTTGAAAGCTTTTTGGAAACAACCCCTTCTAAGAAAGTTTTCATTCTGTTTGCAGTGCCTGTGTTTCCCAACTTGCAGCTGCTATCATTGGTGCATTTTTGCTCTCATTTGTACTTAAATACATCCGCACTTGCTTTGAGACAGCACACCACCACGTACAGGTCATAGGCGGTGTCCTAAGCTATTATATATGATCTTCTAAATGGCGTTTTACATGGCTTTAATGTGGAGTTGTCAGACATTTACAAAAAGATTTCATCAATGTCGATCATCTCTCTGCCTGATTGTAAAAGTAGTGCACTCTCATTGTCAAGAATTTCAGAAAAATTAACAAAAACCATAGAGAAGAAAAATAAAACCTCTCATGCTGATGCCAAGGTTTACCAAAGCTCACCCTCTGTTACATTTTCATCAGCTTTTGTACCTTGCATATGTGTGTGATTTCATAATTGAAATTCTAGCCGGCCGTGGTGGCGCAAGCCTGTAATCCCAGCACTGGGGAGGCTGAGGCAGGAGGATCGCTGTGAGTTCAAGACCAGCCTGGGCTACATAGTGAGTTCCAGGTCAGTCTCAACTACATAGTGAGACCCTGTCTCAAAAAAAAGCAAACAAAAACAGCAGCAACAACAGCAGAGTTTTCATGACCATGTAGGAGTCAATCCACCAGGACCAACGTAGAGTATTTCTGTAATTATTGGTCGCTTGGATGGTTTCCATGGTAACTTTTAAAAATGACCCATAAGAGGGAGATCGTTATGTCCTTGTTTGGCAAGCAGATGAGAACGGGTTCCTCTGGAATGCTTAAAAATTATTAGGTTAAAAATTCTTGGTCTATATTGGGAGAGAACAAAAAAGAAGCTTTTAGGGTGTATGAAAAAACTCCGTGTTTCCATCAGGGTAGTGGTTATGGCCGTGAGCATGTAAAAATCGATTGAGCCAAACACTTTGGACTTGTTGCTGTGCCCTTTGCCTTTTGCGTTTTAACGCTGCTCTCCCACCCCCAAAGCAGGGAGCTGTTTGCACAGAAAGCCTTGCAGGAAGTAGGAAGAGGGAGCGAAGGAAGAAGGGGGCGGAGACCAACAGAGCTGGGTCACTTTACCCCTTGCTAGGGTTTTATGTTTGGTTCGTGGAGACCAAAATATTTACCAAAAGTAAATATTTGACAGTGATGAGAGCTCGGGAGAGCTTGTCCCCTCTTCCCCACCCCTGTTCTGTGAGAGATGAGCTCCTGTGACTTGAATTCCCTCGCGAGTTGAAAAGGAATAAAAAACAGGGCAGAGGAGGTCGAAACAGCCAAGAGGAGCAGACAGAGAGCTCTCAGGTCTGACTCTGTCATGCAAAATAGGGGTGGAGTTGTCGCGTGGGACTTAACAAATGAACAAGTTTTCCGAGATGTGGAGGGTTCGTTTTGTTTCTATCTTGCAGCCTGCTTTCACTGAGGAAGGTCACAGGCACTACTTGGAGGTTTAGGGACTGCTGCTGTCCCCAGATGATGAAGCCAGAGGACCAAGCCCTAGGAGGGAGGGGTGGCGCCTGCTTGGTGGCTGGGGTGTTTGATCCTTGAGATGCTGAGGAAATGGAGGCCAGTGTGGGGGGGTCTGTTTTGTGCCTCGGATGGGAAACGTTAAAGCCAGTCCACATACTTCTGTTTGCTGGGCACTACTTTTTGTTTTATGGCACTGGGGATGGGCTGTAAGGCCTCACGCACTCTAAGGAGGGGCGCTGCCACCCAGACGCACGCACACTTTGTGAGAAGGTCTCACCAAATTGCCTGGGTGGGGTTCAAATTTGTGATCCTCCTGCCTCTGCCTCCACACAGCTAGGATTACAGGGAGGTGCTAGCACAACCAGCTTGATTTTTTTTTTTTTTTTTTGAGACAGGGTCTCACTATATAGTTGTGACTGACTGGGAACTCACTATGCAGCCCAGGCTGGTCTCGAACTCACAGCGATCCTCCTGCCTCAGCCTCCCGGGTGCTGGGATTACAGGCGTGCACCACCACGCCCGGCCCCAGTTTGATTTTCAAATTATCATCTCATTCCCTTTTCACTTAAAGTCAGGACAGAGTTGGATTTTTGATATTCTATGAAGACATCAGAGAAATCTTTCCAGTGGGAAAAATATACTGTTTATTTATTTATTTTAGCCAATATAGTCTTACTATATTTCCCTGACTGGTCTCTCACCTCAGCTGCCACAGTATGAGGTGGAACGTGTATTCAATACTGCATATTGTTTTTTAATTTTAATTTTTTTCTTTTTGTTTTTTGAGACAGAGACTCACTATGCAGTTGAGACTGACTTTGAACTCACTATGTAGCTCTAGAGGGTCTCAAACTCTTAGCAATCCTCCTGCCTCAGCCTCCTTGAGTGTTGGGATTGCTGTCATGCACCACATGCCCAGCTGCATATTAATTTTAAATGTTGGCTTGATGAATATTTACCTATGTAACCACAATTCAAGACAAGATGTTGAATATTCCTTTAACCCTAAGCATTCCCTCACCCCTTTTCAGTAGATCATTGGTGATTCTGATTTTTATTCACATTGATTTATTTTGCCTGCCTTTTGAACTTCAAGTAAAGAGTTCTATTTAAATATAGTAAGTAGTAAATAGAGTATACATTGTATACTCTTTGAGGTCTAGTTTCTTCCACTCAACAAAATGTCTATCATAGCCAGGCCTGGTGGCACAGGTGTGTAATCCCAGCACTCAGGAGGCTGAGGCAGGAGGACTGCTGTGAGTTCAAGGGCAGCCAGGGGCTATACAGTGAGACCCTGTCTCAAAAAACCAACCCACAAAATGTATCAAATCAGATTCAGTGTAAATCGGTGGCAAATCCCTTCCGATTGCTGTTTGCTGCCTGTTGTATGGTTGTACCACAACTGTTAACTCCATTCTCCTGAGGCCCGAACTTGGCGGTGTTTCTCCTCTGCTATAAAAAAAGTTACTATGAATATTCTTGAATATGTCTTTTGAGAAGCAAATGGACTCTCTTCCTTTCTGGATTGCAGATGCATGTTTAACTCTGCTGGCCGTGGTAGCTGAGCCACCTCATTCCTTCTTACGGCTACCAGCAGTCGGGCGCAGAGGGAGGGAAGCCCAGCAGATGAAGGGTGAGGTCGCGCTCCCCGGAATTTCTGTAACAAGTTCACCTGGGATCTCCTGGGATGGGTGGGACGAGGGTTTGCCGAGAACCAGATGGAGCAGGAGACTCACGGCGCTGACCCTTCCTGCTGCGTCCTGTCCTGGACAGTGGGGACAGTCACCCCCATGTGCTCTGGGGCTCCCCTCAACGGCAAGTGCAGCGGTTAACCTGCAGGTGAGCGCGGGCCGGGAGCCCACACTTGGCTAGCAGAAGGAAGCAATCCTCTCTCAGGCCCCGACTGAAAGTCGAGTTATGTCTGGGGAAATTTATTACCTCCTGCTCTTTTAACAAGAAGTCTATCTTCCTGGGTAGAATTTCCATGACCGGTGACAGGTGCCTGGGGCCAGCTTATTAAAAACCATCATTTCAGCCCCCAACGAGGGATGCCGCGTATATGGGAGCAGAATGCTGACTTCTGGTTCCGTGGCATAGCTGGGACTTGGAGAAAGCACCACAGGCCACTTAGTATTAAAGAAGAAGGAAATCCACACCCTGGCCCGTGACGGAGCTCACCTCATGCTCAGAAGCTGTGGCACAGCAGGATGAGCCCCGAACCGCTCTCGAACTGGATTCAGGTCCCAGCTGTGGCCGGGGCAGACAGCTCCCTATGGTGCTTGTTAATTTTCCAAGTGCTTCTAAAGCGCCGGTTATACCCACGTCTGTTCTCTCACGTGGCACAGTGAGGTACAGGGAGAGGACAGAATGTACCCATTTTTCAGGGAGGGGAAATGAATAGGAGTCCCTTGTTGTTTGGGGATGAGGGAAGCCTCCACTCACTAGCTGGTTTGTTTGTATTTAAGACAGGGTCTCGCTCTGTAGTCCAGGCCAGCCTTCAATTCACTATGTAGTCTAGGCTGACCTCAAACTCGCAGTGATCCTCCTGCCTCAGCCTCCTGAGAGGTTTGCAGTTTATGTAGGTGCCATGGAATGTGGCCAAATTCATTTGGAAGTTCAACAGTTTATGCTATAGAAAACTGCCTTAGGTCCCCCTCATCTTCCTGCCTCTGTCTCCCTCCTGTCTTTCTCAGTGCTGAGGGTGGGTGGCATCTAGGCCTTCACCCATGCCAGGGAAGTGCTTTACCTGAGCACTTACTCAGCACAGGTTCCCAAGCTACACCCTCCAGCCCCTACCATAGATAAGTTTTATATTCTCGGGCCAGGTGTAGTGGCACAGGTCTGTAATCCCAGCACTCAGGAGGCGGAGGCAGAACTAACTTGAGTTTGAGGCCAGCCTGGGCTACATAGTGAGTTCAAGGCCAGAATGAATTACATAGTGAGACCCTGACTGGTGCCCTCTCTCTCTCTCTCTCTCTCACACACACACACACACACACACACACACACACACAAGAAAAGAAAAGTAAAAAGAAAGAAGTTTGGGGCCATGTACTATAATCCCTCTTCTTTTTTTGTTGTTTTTTTGGTTTTTTGAGACAGGGTCTCACTACATAGTTGAGACTGACCTGGAACTCACTGTGTAGCCCAGGCTGGTCTTGAACTCACAGCGATCCTCCTGCCTCAGCCTCCTGAGTACTGGGATTACAGGTGTGCGCCGCCATGCCTGGCTTATATCCCTCTTCTTGTCCCTTCTTACTCTGCCATTTTACCTAAAGATTCCTGGTTATCTTTCTCCTCTCCTGTTCACAAAATATTTGGAAAAACAACACAGTGTATCCCACATTTCCATTTGTTTAGTCGTCACGGTGGTCTCTGGGAAAGTGGCACAGGGGTGAGTTTTTCATTTGGGTGTCTGGAGCCCAGGGACACGGGTCAGAGCCAAAAGGCCGGATGTGAGGTGCTTGTGGAATGTGCAGAGGTGACAAAGCCAGGCCGTGGCTTCCTCTCCCCAGGACGGGAAGGTGGGGCTTGCTTGCTCTCCTGGACCTGAGAGACGCAGTCTTCGACCTGAGCCTCCTCCATGGCCTCTTGCTGCAGCTCACCCACGCGCGCCAGCGGGCCCCGTGTAGGGGTGAGAAACCAGAGCCACCGCTGTTGCGTTTCTGAGATGGCTCAGACGCTGGATGCAAACCCTTTCCCCATAAAGGCACTTTATGTGTCCCTGAAAGGTTTCCTTGGAAGCGTCTCAGGGTGGCCCCTGTACTCTCTGTACTCTGACCTTTTAGGAGACCCGAGGGGATTTTGACTCAGCCGCTGGGTGAGAGTGCGGCTCCGGTTAGGACCATCTGTCTGCACCTTGGGCCGTGGGTTAGGCTGAGGGGTTCGCTGCTAGCTCAAGTCTCACACACATTCATACTCTCCAATCCCTTTTCCCCTTTTTATGTATTTACTTTGGTTTTTGAGACAGGGTCTCACTATGTAGCCCTGGATAAGCCCTGGACTCGTGATTCTCCTGCCTCAGCTTCACAAGTGCTGGGATTACAGCTGCCCACCCCCATTTTCATCCCTGTATATAACATATTGGGATCCTACCCGTCCCCTCTTAGCCCTCTTACACTGCCTCTTCCTCGCCATCCACTCTTCTTGTCCTTTCACGTCACCCCCCATGCCATATATTAGGGAAAAAGGCGACACTTATCTCTCTTCCTGTGGCTTATCTTGCTTAACATAACGATCTCCAGTTTTACCCATCTTCCTGCACGTGATAGGGTTCCCATTCCTTTTCATGGCTGAGTAATACTCCATTGTGTATTTGTGCCAGATTTTCTTTGTTCACTCATCCATTGAAGGGATCTTGGCTGATCTCCAAATCTTGGCTATTGTGAGTTTTGCTGCAGTAAATCTCAGTGTGCAGGTATCTCTATAGGATGTTGACTTTAATTCCTTCAGGTGTGTACCAAGGAATGGTATAGTGGGGTCTTACAGTAGTTCTAGTTTTAGTTTTCAGAGGAATCTCTATACTGATTTTCACAGTGGCTGTACTAATTTACTTTTCCACCAACAGTGTAAAGCTCTTTTTCCCTGCATCGTCCCCAGCATTTAGTGTGTGTGTGTGTGCGTGTGTGTGTGTGTGTGTGTGTTTCTGGTTCCAGGGATTGAACTCAGGACTTTGTGCTTGCCAGGCAGGCGAGGTGCCACTGAGCTAAATCCCCAGCCCTGTTTTTGTATTTCTGATGATAGCCATTCTGAATGGGGTGGGCTGGGAATTTAGCTCAGGGGTGCCACGCCTGCTTGGCAAGCACAAGGCCCTGAGTTCGAGTCCCAGCACTGAAAAAAAATTCTGAGTGGGCACAAAGGGGATCTCGTGTAGCTTTGATTTGTATTTCCTTGAGGTTAAAGATGTTGAGCTTTTTTTTTTCACACTTAAAATGTATACTTGGGGGCTGGGGATTTAGCTCAGTGGTTCCACTGCCTGTTTTGCAAGCGCAAGGACCTGAGTTCAATCCCTGGTACCCAGTAAATACATAAATAAATAAAATACACGTATTATTCATCAATGTTTGGGGTGTTACATTTCAGTGGCTTTCATTTTTTAAATTTTAAGAATTTTGATTAGTACATGTTTGCAATACAAAATGGTTACATTTGTAATGGGATTGGTACATGGACATAACATATTAAATTTTTTCATTTAATTATTGGTGATTTGTAATTACTCTTTTGAGAATTGTCTGTGCAGTTCATTTGCCCATGTTTTGATTGGGTTATTTGTTTTGGAGGTGTCTTTTTTGGGGGGAGGACAGGGTCTCCCCTTTGTAATTCAGGCTGGTATTGAACTCAAAGTGATCCTCCTGCCTCAGCCTCCAGAGTGCTGGGATTACAGGCATTCATCGAGAAGCTGGGCTCGCCATGCTGGTTTTTTTATTTGAGCTTTGAGTATATTTTGATTTATTTTTTTTCTTCCTTTTGGTACCGGGGACCGAACTCAGGACCTTGAGATTGCGAGGCAGGCAGAGGAACCACTGAGCTAAACCCCCGGCCCCGCTGAGTATATTTTCAGAATCAGAAATGGTGACCCCTCCGGCCTCGCTCTTTTTGCTCGGGATTGCTTCGGCTTTTCTGAGTCTTCGGTTTCTATAGGAATTTTAGGATTGTTTTAGGGTTGCGTGAGGATGACATTGGTATCTTGATGGGGGTTAAAACACTACTCATGAAAAGCAGGCCCGCCATGCCGCAGATGTGGGGAGAAAGAGGTGGAATGAGGTCTCACTGCCCCCCAATCGTGAACCTCCCAAGGGAGAACAGAGCCCATGATACCGACTGCCAATTCCCTACAGGAGAATTTTCTGTCCTATAGTCTCTTGGTCAACTTCCCTTTTCCCCTCCATCCCCCACTCCCTCCCTCCCCTCTTCTGCTGTGGACCCCCCCAGCCCAAGCTTTGCGCATGCTCAGCGCTCGCCCCGCCCCCAGCCCTTGGCTACCTTTAAGTCCTGCAGGGTGGACAGTCGCTGCGTCTCTCTCCAGTGGGCCTCTCTTGTCCTTGGCCCTCCCGCGGTTCCTTCCTTCACCTGAAGAGGGAAGGGACATTGCTGATAACGGTGTCTTTGTGGGCTGCGAGGTGGAAAACCCTGGCCTCCTGGGCCCCTTCCTTCACAGCTGGAGCGAGCTCAGGGCCCTGTCGGAAAGGCGTTGAGCTGGGTGACTGTGGGCCGGAGGAGTTAGCCAGGAGCCAGGAAAGCAATAGAAAAGGCATAAATAAGTCAGACTCCGAAGGGGGCATCCCACGGTGGTGACAGAGTTTCCACCAAGTGAAACTGAATTCCAAAGTAAAGCTGTGAGTCACTTTTATAATGAGGTGAAAGTTTGGTCACTGAGAGGTAAGATTTTAGTACCACCTCGGGCACTGCCACTGAGATCCATCCCCAGCCTTTTGTTATTTTTATTTCCAGACAGCGTCTGCCTAAGCTGCCTGGAGGGACTCAAGGCTGTGATCCTCCTGCCTCAGCCTCCTGAGTGACGGGGAAGGCAGAGCTCCGAGTGTCACGATTTTTTCCTGGGGATGTTCCTGCCCTGCCTTTGTCACCCCAATCTCAGAGCGGCAGGAAGGGAAGGGGTGAATCAGGAGGAGGTTTTTGTTTGTTTGCCTTCACATTTTGGAAGCCCACGGTCACACCGGATTGCGGGAAGACCTTAGACACATTCTCAAGTCCCCACACATCTGAGGAGACCTCGGCATCCACAGCAATCACGGTCTAGATCATCCTCACTTCTCAGGGCTTCACACTGGGCAGGAGAAAATGCACAGAGTCTGAGAAATTCATGCAGCTGCGGAGGCTGGGGAAGACGCGACTTCTATGTCTGTCCATCCGTCCGGCAGGCGACAAGGGGGCTCCCTGAGAGCCATCCTCAGCCTCGGCCAGCATCACAGCCCTGTGCTTGGATACTGTGGCAGCTGTGAGGTCCAGGCTCATCGGTTTTTATGAGATCTGCTTTATTGGCCATTCAATAACCAGCCAAGGAGACAGGCCCGGAAGTGAGCTGGGCTCTCAGCTGCACCGGGCTGAGTGCAGCCTGCCTTTTCCAGTCCATGTCTGACCTGCAGCAAAAGGCGGTCCTGAGCTTGCTGGCCAACACCTCCAGTCCTGCTGCATCCCTCTCCTTCCCTGGCCTGGGCCTGGGATGAGAGAGAGATGACCCTGTCCCAAAGGTTTGGGGCAACATTCAGGAGGCTGAGGCAGGAGGATCTCCCAGAGTTTTAGGCCAGCCTAAACTACATGATGAGCTTTGGCCCGGCAGGAAGATCCTCACAGGTCACACTCTGGTGCTAGTGTCATCCTAGGTGCCAGTGGTGTGGCTGCATGGTGGGCAACTGCTCGACTCCCTCTCCTCTTTTGTCCTCATCAGAGTCGTCAAAGCACTGGTGACACTGGAATCCGTTTCCTGCTTTGCAGGAAAGGGAGACTGAGGCTCAGAAACGTCACACAATCTGGCCAAAGTCAGGTAGCTATTTAGCCCGGGGTCTGGAGTCCCTCTTACCCCAAGGTGTGTGCTATCCCCACAGAGATGAGACCGGCTGGTGATGGTGATTATTGTTACTCTCACTATTATTATTAGGGGATCAAACCCAGGACCTCACGCCTGCTGAGCGAGTGCCTCACCTCCTGAGCTACATCCCCGGCTTTTAGGAAGCGAGAGTCCCCAGGGCAAGGCGGTTGAGAGGGAAGGCAACACGGGTGGTCATGTAGGCCTCCAGGACGAGGTGCGAGTCCCGAAGAAAGGGCAGGACGTGGCCTGCGGGAAAGAGAAGGCGCGTGGTGCAGACCGAGGCCGGGGCTGCCGCTCAGAGGTGGAGCACGTGTGCAGCACATCGAGGTCCTGGGTTCAAATCCAGAAGCGAAAAAACAAACAGGAATGCAGGTGGGAAGGGTCAAGGGCAGTGCACAGCCCAAGGAGAGAGGCCTGCGTCTTGATACTCTGATTCCAAAGTTCCAACGATGAACAGAAAACCCACAAAAATACCAGACAGAAAAGAGCCGAGGGGCTGGGGATTTAGCTCAGTGGTTCTGCCCCTGCCTCTCAAGCACAAGGTCCTGAGTTTAATCTCCAATGTCCCACCCCCCCAAAAAATAGCTTTTTTTTTTGCTGGTTGGTTTGTTGAGAGAGAGCCTCTATGTAGTCCAGGCTGGCCTGGATTCCTGCCAGTCTTGCTTCAGCCGCCTGCGTGCTAGGACTATGCTCAGCTGCTTTAAAAAGTCTTTTAACCCATGCAGAATGGTATGGCTTTTTCAGAGAAAATTGGGCATGTGTTCTAAGTTTGTATTTTTCCTCCATTTCTTTATTTTTCATTTTTCTTTCTTTCTTTTTTTTTTTTGGAATGGGAATCGAACTTAAGACCTTATGCTTGCAAGGCAGGTTAGTGCACCACTGAACTAAATCCCCAGACCAAGAGTAAGGACCTTCTATCTCCAATTCAGTAAACCATCTTTTTTGGGCATGTGTTAAGATACCAGAATTCCAGAGATGTTCAGGGAGCCAGGTTATGGTTCAGATCAAGCATCTTCTATGTGCAAAGTGTTGTGTGAGTTCCTGTGAGGTATACAGTGATGAACTGTAATCCCAGCCCTCGGGAGGCTGAGGCAGGAGGATTGCCACAAGTTCGAGGCCAGCCTGAGGTACACAGTGAGTTTAAGGCCAGCCCAAACTACACAGACTACTAAAAACAAAAACAAATCTAAGCTCCTGCCTCAAGAATTTGGAAGAATAAGCCCAAAACAAGCAGAAAGAAAGAACCATAAAGAACTGAAATTATGAAATTTAAAACAGAAAAAGAAAAACTGAAAAGAAAGAGAAAAATCAAACAAGGAGCCAATTATGTTTCTCATAAGCCTGGAATGTCTAAAAGGACAGAGTAAACAGGAATGAAAGAAGCGATCACTACAGACCTTTCAGACATGAAAAGGATGATAGAAAGATAATATGGCAAATAATAATAGGGCAATATTGCTATTGTTTAGCATTAGCAGCCCCCCCCCAAATATGAGGTCTCACTCCCTACTGCCCATAAATACTACTTTATTTGAAAAAAAAGTTTTCGTGGATGTGATTGTATCCCATCTTGGGGCAAAACTGATCGATCCCCTTCAATGGGGCAAAACGCCTGGCACATAAAATTTAAAGGGGGAGTGCGGGCGTGGTGACGCACGCCTGTCATTCCAGCACTGGGGAGGCTGAGGCAGGAGGATCGCTGTGACCAGCCTGGGCTCCATAGTGAGTTCCAGGTCAATCTCAACTACAGAGCGAGAACCTGTCTCAAACAAACAAACAAACAATAAATAAAGGGGGAGTGATCTAATCTGGCTTATGGTTCTGGGAGGTTCTGTCCATAGTCGGCTGGCTCCAGTGCCGAACTGGCACAGTGGCAGAGGGGAAGGTTATGGCAGAGGAACGCTGCTCGCCCCGTGGTGGCCAGAAAGCAGCGAACAAAGGGAGGGGCTAAGAAGGGAGCCGGACCTCCCAAAGGCCAGCCCCGGGGACCGGCCCCTTCTGAGCAGGCCCCGCCTCCGACCAGCACCTTTGGCTATGAACTTATGAACAGATCCATCCGTGGGTGCCTAGAGCATCCCCATGACCCATCTACCTCCCGAAAGCCCTACCTGTAAAGGCACGAGGCTTGGGGGACTCTGGATCCAACCCATAACATTCTGCCCCCGGCCTTCGAAGGCCTTGTGTCGATATATCTCACTCTGTAAAATGTGTTTAGGCCATCGCTAGCAGTCCCCAAAGTCTTACACTGATAAGAACACATGTGACACTCGATCTTAGCCAAAAGGCCAAGAAGCGGTACCAAAGTCGTAACAATATAAGCGGTGCTGAAAAGTCCCCATCCAAAGCCTCCTCTGAGACTCAAGGCAAACTCTTCGCTGTGAGCCTCCATAAAAATTAAGAATAAAGTTAAGTGCTTCCGACACGCAGTGGTATAGAGCAATCACTTCCATTCCAAAGTGGAGGAGTAGGGGTATAGAAGGGAATCGGACCAAAGAAGACCAAAACTCCAGCAGGGTAAACATGAAGTCCTGCAGTTTCACGTCCAGCACTTTGTGGAGCCGGATGTGAACTCCAAAGGGTCTGGGCATTTCCCCTCCGTGGCCCTGCCCATGTGACCTCTCTGGGGCTTTCCTGAGCAGGTGAGCCCTGTTCCCGGCAGCTCCAACCTCCCTCGAGTCTCCAGTGAACCTTTGGCTTCACTCTCACAGCTTTGGGTAGTGCTTTTTGTTTTTTCTTTTTTTGGTACCGGGGATCAAACTTGGGACCTTGCCCTCGAGAGTCAGGCGACAGCACCACTGAGCTAAATCCCTGGCTCTGTGTAGCACTTTTTTGGGAGCTGGTTGCTTGGCTTCCTAGGCCTGCCTTTGGAATCCGGTGGAGCTTCAATGACCCCACAACCCTCTAGGATATGTGGGTGTCGAGATCAGCCACCACCCACAGTAACCTGGCCCCTGTGGTTCATGGTCCAGAGGCCTCTGAGTGCCTGCAGGGCTGAACCCTTCCCTGTGGGGCCCAGAATGAGCAAGGTACCCTGGGACTCTTCCCAAAGCAAAGCCTTTCAAAGGAGTTTACTCCTTTACACCCTTGAACCTGTGATGGGTAGGGTCCGGCTCCCTCCTGGGATACCCTCAAGTAATCTTTCCTCTTGTCCCAATGCAAAGTGTGTGGCTTCTTGGTGGCATTTCTCTCCGATGCCACCTCTGTTTTTGTCTCAACTTTACACTTGGTTCCCTTTGGGCCAAAGTTTAAAATTTTCAAGATTTTCTGCTCTTTTTTTTTTTTTCCTGCTCTGTCTTTTGCTCCTGATTCTTTTTTCTTTTTCTTTCTTTCTTTCTTTTTTTTTTTTTCTTTGTACAGGGGATCAAACTCAGGACCTTGCGTTTGTGAAGCAGATGGTGGAACCACTGAGCTAAATCCCCAGCTGTCCCTGATTGTCACCATAAATCTGCCTGAAAGCAGCCGATAGTAGCCATATCACAGCCCAAATATTGGACTGTCCTGAAATTTCATCCACCAGATTAATTAGTTCTTTGCCTTTAATCCCCGTCTCCTGCAATATCCCAGGATATGGGCAAGATGTGGACAGTTTCTTGCCAGACTATAACATGCATTCCAGGATGGCCATTACTCCTGAAATGTCAGCATCACTGGGTTAAGAAATGACTAGCTTATTAGGAAAGCATGCTTCTGGCTGTATCCAGATGTGACCTGGGGTATTACAGTCCCTGACCTGTTCCTTTCTGCAGTTTTTTGCTTGCTCTGCTTTCTCACCACCATGAACTAACCAGCCTTGCTCCGCCAGGCCCTTCTGCCGTGAGACTACTGCCTTGAAGTCTGCCAGCTGTGGTGTGAATCGCCTGGAACCTTGAGCTAATTCAACGTGCTTCCTTTAAGTTGCAGGTGTCAGGTATTGTGCCGATGAGGGAAAGCTGACTGATACATCCAAGTTCCCGTGGAGTCTTTGTTGACAACTGAAACTCATGAGCCTGGCTGTTATTGTCCACATTCCTGTCAATATGCTGGCCTTTTGAGCGCTGCCTAAAATCACTCATCAGGCATTCTGGGGCTTGTCTGACCCAAACCTCCTATCTTTTTCCAACTCCTCCCACAAACCAGTTTCAAAGGCTTCTAAATCACATGGTCAGGTGCAGTCACAGCCATGACCCACTTCTTCAGTATCGATTTTCTTTATTAGGTGCTTTCCATTTCTGAGACAAAAATACCCAACACCACTATTTAAGGGAGAAGAACTTTAATCTGGGTCGCAGTTTTGGGAGATTCTGCCCATGGTGGGCTGGCTCCAAGGCAGAGGGGTGGAAGGGTGTGGTAGAGCTGAGTTGCTCACCTTGAGGTGGTCAGGAAACAGAAAACAGAGAGGGCTGAAGGGGAGATACAGCCCCCAAAGACATGTTCTCCAGTGGCACACCTCTTACCAATAGCCCCCACATCTTAAAAGCACATTCAGGTATGGATTCAGCAGTAGATTAACCCATGTAAGTATAATGCTCCTCAAGATCCCATTACCATGGCCAGGCTTGGTGGCACACACCTGTCATCCCAGCACTCGGGAGGCTGAGGCAGGAGGATCGCTGTGAGTTTGAGACCAGCCTGGGCTACACAGTGAGTTCCAGGTCAGTCTCCACTACATAGTGAGACCCTGTCTCAAAAAGAAAAAAAAATTGAATTACCTAAAAAGCCCCACCTCTGACCACATGAGGCCATTTGGGGAGACATTATGCATCTAAACCATAATGGTCATTGACAGTTTCTAAATGGAGAGGTGATAAGTAGGTTGTAAGTACGAGTGTACTGAATGATAACAGAGGTAGAAGGGGACTGATATACAAGATAAGAAGCAGGTAATGTGACCATGAAGGCAGAGACTGAAATGATGTGGCCATAAGCCAAGGAACGTTGCTTGTTAGAAAAGGCAAAGAGGGTTTCTTTCCCAGAGTCTCAGGAGGATGTAATGTCCTGTCCACACCTTCATTTTTTGTTGTTGTTGTTTTTTTTGTTTTTTGAGACAGGGTCTCACTATGTAGTTGAGACTGACCTGGAACTCACTATGTAGCCCAGGCTGGTCTCGAACTCACAGCGATCCTCCTGCCTCAGCCTCCTGAGTGCTGGGATTACAGGTGTGCGCCACCACGCCCACCCAAGGACCTGAATTTGATCCTAGGTACCAATAAATAAATAAACAAACAAATAAATAAAAATAAAATAATTACACACTATAACAAAGTGGATTTAGGGCTGGGGATTTAGCTCAGCAGTTTGGTGGCCTGCTTTGCAAGTGTAAGGACCTGAGTTCAATCCCTGGTACCCAAGGAAAAACAAAAACAAATACAAAAACAAAAAACAAAACAAAATAAAACAAAGTGGATTTATTTCATGAATGTGAAGCTAAGTCAATTTTAAAAAAAATCAATGTAAGCCATCGTATGAAGAGTTTGTGGATACACCTGTACCTCAGCTACTCAGAAGGCTGAGGCAGGAGGATGCAAACATAAAGTGAAGAAGGGGCAAAGAATGCAGTTCAGTAGTAGAATATTAGCATGTGTGAGGCCCTGATTTCCACCCCACACTCTGAAAAAATCAAAAGGACTCAAAGAAAAGAATCATATGACCATATCAATCGATGCAGAAAAAAGCATTTGACAAAGGTTCTTTCTTTCTTTTCTTTTACTTTTTCTTTTTTTTTTTCTTTGAGACAGGGCCTCACTATGTAGTTTAGGCCAGCCTTGAACTCACTATGTAGCCCAGGCTGGCCTTGAACACACAGAAATCCTCCTGCCTCAACCTCCCAAGTGCTGGGATTATAGGCCTGTGCCGCCATGCCTGGCCATTTGACAAAATTTAATGCTCATTTAATATTTTTTAAAAATACTTCAGAAAAGTAGGTACAGAGGGGAATATCCTTAAGTTCATGAACAATACCTGTGAAAAATCCATTAACATTTTAATTAATGGTGTAAGACTGAACACTTCGCCTAGAAGACTGGTAATAAGTTCCACTTTTTGTGAACATATTGCTGGTGATTCTAGCCAGTGAGAAAAAATGAAATAAAAGACATACAATTGAAAATGGGGATGCAACTTGTCCCTATTTGCCGATGACATGGCTACTTACACAGGAAATCTCAATGAGTCTACAAAAATATTGCCTCTTAGAATTAATAAGGCCAGGCATGGCAACACCTGCCTGTAATCCTGGCACTCGGGAGGCTGAGGCAGGAGGATCACTGTGAATTTGAGGCCAGCCTGGGCTACACAGTGAGATCCTGTCACAGCCCCCCCAACCCAAAGTAAAATAAATTGTATAAATCAAACTCACCAGCTGTTAAATAAGAAATCTGTTGCTGGGTGTGGTGGTGCCTGTAATCCCAGTTACACAGAGGCTGAGGCAGAAGGATGATTTTTAGGCCAACCTTGGCGAATTAGTAAGACCTTGTCTCAAAACAAAATAAAATAAAGTTTTTTTGTTTTGCTTTCTGAGATAGGCTATCACTATACATTCCACACTGGACTTGGAATAATATGTTGGCCTCAAACTAGCAGCGATCCTCCTGTTTCAGCCTCCCTAGTGCTGGGATTACAGGCATGTGCCACCATGCCCAGCTTCAAAATAAACATTTTAAAAGGACTGGAGATGTAGTTCCGCGGAGTAGCATGCACAAGACCCTAGGTTTGGTCCCCAGCACTGGAAACAAAAGACCCCAAACAAACAAACAAGCACCTATGGTTGCTTTCCTCACGAAGGCTGCCCTCCTTCCTCGGAGTGAGCTTTTATCTTGCGTTTTCCCCTTTTACTCAGCCCAAGTTCACTCTGCAGAGCCAGTGTCTCCCTCCCTCTTCACTTTCCCTTTTATATGTAAGCTTTGCCGCTGCTTAAAAACAACAAACAAAAACAGAACAAGAACCTATTCTCGGTCCTTCCTTGGCAGATACGAAGTCAAATTTACACTTTTAAGTGACTGCATCTCACCCCCTTGTCTTTGCACACTCGACTCTGGCCTTGTGCGCGCGTGTGGCCTCTTAGTTCGCGCAATTAGCCTCCATCCATCTGAGGCAAACAGCTGCCCTTCGCTTACATCTTGTCATACAGCAGCGGCACACTTCCGTCCAGAAGGCAGACCTACTACAAGGGCCTTCGTAGGACGAGGGCAGCAAATCCCAGGGTCCCATTGTCCTGGGACATGGCCTAGAGTTGGGGCTGGACTCCATCTACCGGGCAAGAGTCACCTAAGAGAAGGCGAATCAGTATCCGGTCTTACCTGGGTCTGAGGTCAAAACTGTAGATGAACTTTGAAATCTAAAATTGATTTTTCCAGCCCTGGTGGTGCATTCTTATAATCCCAGCACTTGGGAGGCTGAGGCAGGAGGATTGCTGTGAGTTCAAGGCCAGCCTGGGCTACACAGCGAGACCTTGTCTCAAAAAACTGAAAATAAATAAATAAATTTAAAATGTTCTTAGTCCATGTTTGAAATACACAATGATCACAGTGATCAGGAAGGAATTGGTGCGAAGTCACTTTTTTGAGCCTCTTGCCCACCCAGTCTGAACTAATTCGTATAAAACAAATGCTGGAAAAGTTATTGCCATAGTTTAAGGGACACCAGCTCCCACTCCGATAACCCCAATAAATGGCGTTTTGTGCCAGGGTAGCACAAGATCTGGCTAAGCTATCCTGAGGCTGGCCTGGAACTTTTAATCCTCCTGCCTCAGCCTCAGAGTGGCTGCGTTAACCTTTTTTATTTTCCCTGGTTATGAGTAAGGTGCTGTTGGTTATGTTGCATTCTCTTTAGTTTCCTGTATTAAAATTGTTGCGCTAGGACCAGGGATTTGGCTCAGTGGTGCCACTGCCTGCTTCGCAAGAGCAAGACCCGAGTTCAATTCCCAGTACCCCCCCCAAAAAAATTGTGCTAACAGAAAGGGTGATAGCTGTGTGTGTGGCAATGAAATGATGTAAATAAATTAGTAAATGTAAACACAGAAGAGAATACAGCACCCTCAATATTGTTAGTTATTCTTATTTATTTATTTATTTTTGGTTTTTTGAGACAGGGTCTCACTATGTGGTTGATACTGCCCTGGAACTCACTTATGTAGCCCAAGCTGGTCTCGAACTCACAGCGATCCTCCTGCCTCAGCCTTCTGAGTGCTGGGATGACAGGCGTGTGCCAGCACGCCCGGCCTTGTTAGTTATTCTTATTTAGTTATCGTTGCCACCCTGGGAGAGCTGATGTCTGCCTGGGGACTTGAGGAAGATGTCCCTGAAGGGACACCACCTCAGTGACTTCATACGAAGGTTGAGGAAGAGTGGTCAGGTAAGAAAACAGAAGGCTAAGGCATGGGTTAACCTGTTTTCCCTTCTCTTGCAAGGCATATTCAGGTCCTGACCACAGGGCCTTAGAATGTGACCTTCACAAAGAGTTAAAGATAGCATATTACAGCAATCCAAGCACACCCACGTTTCTAGCGGTGCAGCTCATAATAGCTAAGTCTTGGAAGTGGCCTACACATCAATTAATAGAAGAATGAATGAAGAAAATGTAGTATTACACACAGTGGAGTCCTACTCTGCCATAAAGAAGGATAAACTTGCGTCACTTGTAGGAAAATGGATGCGCCTTGAGACCGCAATGTTAAGAGACACCCATCAGACACATAAGCTTAAATATTACATGGTTTCTAGTACATGAGGAACTGCAAATATAAAATAACAGAATAAAAGATAATAGAAGACAGGGAGATAGATCTTTTGCAGATGGAAAAGGGGACGAAGAGGTGGAGGGAGAGGGTGGGAGGGGAGAAGGGGATGGAAAAAGAATTAAGATGCATCCTGTCCGTGCACCAACTCCCCAGGGGAGGGCCCTCATGTGCTGCAAACACATGCGCATAAAAGTAAAAATTGGAAAGCCGGGCGTGGTGGCGCACACCTGTCATCCCAGCACTTGGGAGGCTGAGGCAGGAGGATCTCTGTGAGTTCGAGACCAACCTGGGCTACATAGTGAGTTCCAGGTCAGTCTCAACTACATAGTGAGACCCTGTCTCAAAAAAAAAAAAAAAAAAAAACTTCACCAAAAGAAGGAATTATCTGCAGATGTGGTTGGTTAGTGCAAGGCTGCCCTGGAAATCCAGTCCAGTATGGATGGCATCTTTTTTTTTTTCTCGGTACCAGGAGTTGAACTCAGGCCCTCGCACCTGTGTGGCAGGTGTGGTGCCACTGAGCTAAATCCCCTGCCCAAGCATGCTTTTAAAATGGAAATCTGAGCCAGGATATAGCTCAGTGGTGCCACCACCTGCCTCACAAGTGCAAGGTCCTGAGTTTGATCTCCAGTACCCCCCAATCCCCACAAAAAACCCCCCAAAAGACAGAAATTTGAGCTGGGAATGGTGGCATATGCCAGTAATTCCAGCATACTGGGAGGCTGAGACAGGAGGATTGCAAGTTTGAGCCCAGCCTGGGCTACTAAGACCCTGTCTCCAAAAATTCAAAACGAGAGAAGAAAAATGTACGTTTGCTTGGTTTGATTTGGCAGTCTGAGGACTAACCCACAGCCCAGCGTGGGAGGAAGACGCTACACTGAGCTGTGGCCCAGCCCTACATTCTGTGTTTAAAATCCACCCTTGCTCGTTCAGCTGCAGAAAACGCAGGTACTTTGAGAGGCTAGGGACGCGGTGGCTCAGGAAACCACGAGCAGGTCTGCAATTACAGGCCGAGTGTAGCCTGTGGGGACAATTTCACGGTTGGGGTCATTTTAAGAAGCGGGAATATAAGAAATGAGAAAAGAGGCAGTCACCAGAATAACAAACTAAGATGTTACCTATGTGGTTACCCCTTCTTCCTTATTCTCTTTCTCATAATTGTTTTTTTTTTTAATTTGATTTTGTTTTTAAAGACGAGGTCTCACTATGTAGCCCAGGCTGGCCTGGAACTCGAGGCGACCTTCCTGCCTCAGCCTCCTGAGTGCTGGGATAACAGGCGTGCGTCACCGCGCCCGGCTCACTGTGTTGTAGCGGTTTAGGGATCCATCCAGACCGGCTGCCTGTTTGCCCGCTTCCCTCCACACCTGTCCGGGTCACAGGCCGCCTCAGTCCACCCGGGACTTGGCTTGCAGGCCGCCAAGCGGGGTCCACACCGAGCGCTACACCCCGGATGGAGCCGTGGGTCCTGGGGCAGGGCGGGGTTGAGGCGAGGCTGGCGGTGGCCGTGAACTGGGGACACGAGGGCCACACTCTCAGGACACTGCAGCCCCACGCCCACCGCGCTTCCCCGGGCCTGAGTCCCTCATTCGTCACCTCTGTGCCTTAGGGACGGAGATGGCTCGTTTTGCTGCCTGTGTCCTGTGAACACGCCAATAAAAGGGCTGTTATCGAATCCCCGGGATTTAGATAATGAAAGGCTGGTGGGAGTCTTAGGAGACCCAATAAAACCCTTTCATTAAACCTGGCAATGGCCATTAGACAGGTAGTTAGTGTCACTTGCTAGGTAATTGAATACTTTACAGGGTAACAGGAGGCGTCGAAGGGCGTCCGAGAATGCTTACTGTGCACCTACTACGCACAGGCAGCCCGCGTATAACACCGCTCATGCCCTCCCGGGCTGGTTTCCTTTCACAGCCCACGGACTGGGGGTGTTTCTAACAGTCAGAGAGTGACTTCCCTTACCTCCCCTCTTAGGAGGAGCGGGATGCTCTGAGGTCGGAGCCAGACTGGCGGAAGCTGAGAAAGGTATAACAGGGGAGGGGGAGTGTGTTCAACTGCTCAGCCGTGTCCCCGGCTCTGTGTATGTTTAAAATCTATTTTGAAACAGTCACACTGACCTGCGCAGGCCAATTTGAACTCGCGATCCTCCTGCCTCGGCCTTCGGAGCAGGTGGGATTCTAGGCGTGAGCCACCAGGTGCCGGCAGGATCCCGATCTTGTGTGCTGTGTTCTTCTGCCAATTCGGAACCACTGTGAAGTCGGAGGCAGGAACTTGCTGTAGCCCACCTGTGCTTCCGGGCGGGGGCAGCCTGCAGGGACCAGGACCTACGGCCCAAAACGGGTTACAGCCGGGACCCAGCGCCAGCCAAGCCCAGCCCAGCCCGGCCAC
>NW_022900925.1:34664725-34671585 GCF_012274545.1 Fukomys damarensis
CTGCCCCCTGCCGGCTGCCGCGGGCACAGGCGCCGAAACTCGGGTGTCCCTTGGCCACAAGGTGAGGTCGCCTCGCCCTCCTCTGCCGAGCAGCCCTTGTCCCCTTGACTTCTGGGTTGTTTAGCTGCACTGGGGATTGAACCCAGGGCTTTTGCACTGAGCTACATCCCCAGCCCTTTTTATTTTTTAAGACAGGGTCTCCTTAAATTGCGAAACTGCCCAGGTGAGCTCAAAAATGCAATCCTCCTGCCTCAGCCTCCCAGGGAGCTAGGATTACCGGTATGCTTCACCACACCTGGCTGCACTTCTTCAAATAAAAGAGAGTTTGGAGAGCAATCTGCAAAAAACCCTGTTTGTAATTCAGTCTTAACGTGGGGCTCGTCTGTCCGAACGCTAGAGTACAAGATCACAAGGTCGTGCAGAGACACAGGAAGTAACTAGGGGACCAGCCTGGAAACAACAGACAGAAGGCGGGGAGGTGTTTATGGCGGGGCGGGGTCTCTGGCATCCTAGACTGGGCTTGGGTTTCATCTCCAGTACTTAAATCAGTCAATTACCAATCCATCTGTTTCCACTGGAGGAGGATCTGACGCCTGCGCAAACGAACGAAAGCGGGAGGGGAGCGGGCGGAGGAGAAGACCCTGAGGCGGGCGGCGGAACCGATCCTCCTGCCTCAGCCTCCGCAGTGCGGCATCCCAGGCGTGCACCACCACACCTGTCTTGATTCCGTGGTTTTTAGTGTAGTCACAAGACTGTCCAGCTACACCACTATCTAATTCTGAGATGTTTTCTTTTTACTGAGCAAACACAATTTGGACATAGCACATCTTGATTATTTTTTCATCCCCTTTCCTGCCCCTCTTCTCCCATCTCGTGTGTTTATTTTTATTTTTATTTTTATTTTTTGTACCGGGGACCGAACTCAGGACCTTGTGAAACATTTTTCCTTTTTTTTTTTTTTTGTACCGGGGACCGAACTCAGGACCTTGTGAAACATTTTTCCTTTTTTTTTTTTTTTGTACCGGGGACCGAACTCAGGACCTTGTGAAACATTTTTCCTTTTTTTTTTTTTTTGTACCGGGGACCGAACTCAGGACCTTGTGAAACATTTTTCCTTTTTTTTTTTTTTTGTACCGGGGACCGAACTCAGGACCTTGTGAAACATTTTTCCTTTTTTTTTTTTTTTGTACCGGGGACCGAACTCAGGACCTTGTGAAACATTTTTCCTTTTTTTTTTTTTTTGTACCGGGGACCGAACTCAGGACCTTGTGAAACATTTTTCCTTTTTTTTTTTTTTTGTACCGGGGACCGAACTCAGGACCTTGTGAAACATTTTTCCTTTTTTTTTTTTTTTGTACCGGGGACCGAACTCAGGACCTTGTGAAACATTTTTCCTTTTTTTTTTTTTTTGTACCGGGGACCGAACTCAGGACCTTGTGAAACATTTTTCCTTTTTTTTTTTTTTTGTACCGGGGACCGAACTCAGGACCTTGTGAAACATTTTTCCTTTTTTTTTTTTTTTGTACCGGGGACCGAACTCAGGACCTTGTGAAACATTTTTCCTTTTTTTTTTTTTTTGTACCGGGGACCGAACTCAGGACCTTGTGAAACATTTTTCCTTTTTTTTTTTTTTTGTACCGGGGACCGAACTCAGGACCTTGTGAAACATTTTTCCTTTTTTTTTTTTTTTGTACCGGGGACCGAACTCAGGACCTTGTGAAACATTTTTCCTTTTTTTTTTTTTTTGTACCGGGGACCGAACTCAGGACCTTGTGAAACATTTTTCCTTTTTTTTTTTTTTTGTACCGGGGACCGAACTCAGGACCTTGTGAAACATTTTTCCTTTTTTTTTTTTTTTGTACCGGGGACCGAACTCAGGACCTTGTGAAACATTTTTCCTTTTTTTTTTTTTTTGTACCGGGGACCGAACTCAGGACCTTGTGAAACATTTTTCCTTTTTTTTTTTTTTTGTACCGGGGACCGAACTCAGGACCTTGTGAAACATTTTTCCTTTTTTTTTTTTTTTGTACCGGGGACCGAACTCAGGACCTTGTGAAACATTTTTCCTTTTTTTTTTTTTTTGTACCGGGGACCGAACTCAGGACCTTGTGAAACATTTTTCCTTTTTTTTTTTTTTTGTACCGGGGACCGAACTCAGGACCTTGTGAAACATTTTTCCTTTTTTTTTTTTTTTGTACCGGGGACCGAACTCAGGACCTTGTGAAACATTTTTCCTTTTTTTTTTTTTTTGTACCGGGGACCGAACTCAGGACCTTGTGAAACATTTTTCCTTTTTTTTTTTTTTTGTACCGGGGACCGAACTCAGGACCTTGTGAAACATTTTTCCTTTTTTTTTTTTTTTGTACCGGGGACCGAACTCAGGACCTTGTGAAACATTTTTCCTTTTTTTTTTTTTTTGTACCGGGGACCGAACTCAGGACCTTGTGAAACATTTTTCCTTTTTTTTTTTTTTTGTACCGGGGACCGAACTCAGGACCTTGTGAAACATTTTTCCTTTTTTTTTTTTTTTGTACCGGGGACCGAACTCAGGACCTTGTGAAACATTTTTCCTTTTTTTTTTTTTTTGTACCGGGGACCGAACTCAGGACCTTGTGAAACATTTTTCCTTTTTTTTTTTTTTTGTACCGGGGACCGAACTCAGGACCTTGTGAAACATTTTTCCTTTTTTTTTTTTTTTGTACCGGGGACCGAACTCAGGACCTTGTGAAACATTTTTCCTTTTTTTTTTTTTTTGTACCGGGGACCGAACTCAGGACCTTGTGAAACATTTTTCCTTTTTTTTTTTTTTTGTACCGGGGACCGAACTCAGGACCTTGTGAAACATTTTTCCTGTTTTTTTTTTTTTTTTTTTTTTTTGTACCGGGGATCGAACTCGGGTCCTTGCGCTTGCGAGGCAGGGGGCGGAACCACTGAGCTACATCCCCAGCCCTTTCCTGTGTATTTTTTAAAATTGAAAAAAGTATTTTTTCTTCCGAATCTCCCTACTTCCCATTACCTCTCTTTCATTTTGCTCTTTATTTACACTTTGGATTTCCCATATAAGAGAAGCCATGTGATATTTAAGCCGTGTGTCTGATTTATTTCTCTTAATTTTATAGTCTCAAGATGCATCCGTTTTCCCGAACGCTTCGAGTCTGCCCTTTATGGAAGCGTCGTCCTCCACTGTGTGTAACACATTTTCTTTATCCATCCAGTTGTTGGTGGGCATAGAAGCCGCTCCCAAGATTTAGCTGTTACGGGGCCGGGGATGTAGCTCAGTGGTGCCCCCGCCTGCCTCGCAAGGGCAAGGACCCGAGTTCGATCCCTGGTACCAGGAAACAAACAAACAAAAAAACTAGCTATAAACACGGGTGTGCATGTATGCTAGGGTGTTTTCGTCATCCAGGAAAGAAATTCTGTGTCCACCGCAAGTCTCAACAAACTCGGCCTGACGCGTAATAGAAATGGGACGGTGCGGTCTGCGCCCGTCTGGAACTGGCTGCCTTCGCAGGCCTCTCTCGTGCTGTAAGGTGTCAGCACGTCCGTCCTCTCCACTGAGAACATATCCCATTCCCACGGGGAGGCCTCACTGGGTTCATTCACTCACCGACCGAATGTAGACATTTGGATTATTCCCACTTTTCGGCTGCTACACACGATTCTGCTGTGACCATTCAGGGACCAGGAGGGTACACAGTTATGAGGACAACTTTGGGTCTTACAGCCATAGATGCAGGTTCTGACTTCCCCACCTCCTTGCTTATACTTGCTGTATGGTCTTTCATTATTATTATCATTTTAATTTTGGTTTTTTGAGACAGGGTCTCACCATGTAGCCCAGGCTGGCCTTGAACTCTGGGCAATCCTCCTGCCTCAGCTTCCTGAGTGCTGGGGTGACAGGCGTGCGCCCCCACACCCGTGTTTTATGGTCAGGAAGTTTGCTTATTTGTATCCCGAGGGCTGGGAAATTGAACCTGGGGTCTCAGGAATGCTAGGTGAGTGCCTAATCTAACAGCAGCGCCAGCCGCCCTTGCTGATGTTCTGTTTATAACCGCACTAGCAGGAGTGAACGGCTTTCTTGTTATGGTTTCTTTCTTTCTTTTTTCTTTTTTCGTTTTTTTGAGACAGGGTCTCACTGTGCAGTTGAGACTGACCTGGGACTCACTGTGCAGCCCAGGTTGGTCTCGAACTCACAGCGATCCTCCTGCCTCAGCCTCCCGAGTGCTAGGGTGACAGGCATGCACCACCCCGCTCGGCTGTTGTCATGGTTTCGACGGGGAGCGCTCTACCGACTTGTGATGCTGGCGATCTTTTCGTGTGCTTTCTAACCACGTGTGTGTCTTCTTGGGGGGAAATGCTTGCTCCGAGCAGTTGTCTGATCTTAAATTGAGTCATTTAGCCTTTTTTTTGATACTGGAGATCAAACTCAGGACCTTGTGCTTGCGAGGCAGGCACAGTGCCACTGAACTGAATCCCTGGCCCTTGGCCTAGATTTTTGGTTCTCCTGCCTCAGCCTGGGAGTGGCTGGGTTAACCTGTTTTGTTTTCCCAGATAGGAGCGTGTCGCTGTTGGTTATATTGCATTCTCTTTAGTTTTCTGTACTAAAACTGTTGTGTTAATGGAAAGGGTGATAACTGGGTGTGTATTGCAATTAAATGACGTAGATACATTAATAAATGTAAACAGAAGAGAATCCGGCCTCCATACGGCCACTTGCTGTTCCCTCCTGTTTGTTCCAAAGTCTTTAGTTCCGCAACAACCAGACCCAAAGGGTTCGGTTCCGGGCAGCCCGACGCTTGCGCCCTGGGACCTGGAAGCGCGCAGCTTCTGAGCGCCGAGCGCCCTCTAGTGTCTGTCCTAGGTAAGGCGGGCCGAGGCGAAACCTCCCAAGGTCCTTACTTATTTGTGGCTCTGAATCTCTTCCCTCCACTGGGCTCAGCGCCGCTCTAGCTGAGCTGCTTTCAGCACCGACAGTTTAGAAGACAAGTGACGTGGTTGCGAACCTGTTCTGAGCGTTTTCTATGAGCCAGGCCCTGAGCTGATTTGCCTGGCCCACCTGCGAGGGAGGCAGGTGGAGAAGCCAAGTTCCTTGGGACAGACGGGTTTTATCCAGCTGGACACATCCCATAATGGCCATCTCAAGGAGATTGTGCTTTTTGTTTGTTTGTTTGTTTTTGCAGTGCTGGGATTCGAACCCAGGGCCTTGCTTGTGCTAGGCAAGCACTCCGCTGAGCCCCAGCCCCAGGGCAGTGGAGTTTTTGGTGTCCTGTTATAAAGCAGGGGCAGCCACAGGTGATCCCACGATAGCTTTAAGCAAATGTTTTCGGCTCACTTGGGAAAATTTTCATATAAGTAAATCCAGCAGATTTACATCAAGCTCTCAGGTATGGAATCATAATGAGCCTTTCTCAAGTTTGTAAAAAAAAAAAGTGATAGAAATTATCTAGGTTAGGGTTTTCTTTTCTTCTTGGTTTTTGAAACAAGGGTCTTGCTATATAGTAGAGGCTGGCCTTGAACTCACTATGTAGTCAGGCTGGCTTGTAAGTTATGGCGATCCTCCTGCCTCAGCCTCCTGAGTGCTGGGGTTACAAGTGTGCACCACCACGCCTGGTACTCCCATCCACGCCTCTTACACTACCTTTGTTCAAGTTCTTTATCCGCTTCGACTACCACAGCAGCTCCCTAGATGGTCTTTCTGCTTCTGTTTTCATCCACTGGAATCCATTATTCATACAGCAAAGTGATCTTCAAAAAATCAGACAGTGCTGCTCGCCTCCCTAACTCCTCTGTGGCCTCCCATCAGATGCAGGACAAAAGCCAAACTCCAAGCCAGCTGTGGTGCCGCACACCTGTGATCCCTGCTGCTTGGGAGGCTGAGGCAGGATGACTGCAAGTTTGAGGCCAGCTTGGGCAATTTAGGGAAACCATGTCTCAAAACAGAATTTAAGAAAGATGGCCTGCAGCACAGTGTGGAGTGCTTGTGTAGCATGCATGAGGCTCTGGAGGCAAAAGCCTCAGCACAAAACAAACAAGCAAGGAAGACCCCAAAGCCAAACCACAGCAAATGCCTTGCTCTGGCCTCCAAGGCCCGTGTGAACAGCTTCGGCCTGGCTTTCCAGTCTTCACCCACACCTGTCCTCTGCTCTCCCCAACTGCACCCTGTTCCTTCGATGCCCCGGCCTCTTCCCAAAGGGTTCCTTGGGAAAGCCGGGCGTGGTGGCGCACACCTGTAATCCCAGCACTCGGGAGGCTGAGGCAGGAGGATCGCTGTGAGCTTGAGGCCAGCCTGGACCTACTTGGCAAGACCTTGTCTGAAGCAAAGGGGGAGCGCCCTTGGGAAAACCCCTTTCATGCCAAGTCCAAATCTCTTTCAAGCCAATTAAATTGTGAAATGAGATTTTTATTCATGTGGGTCATCAAACCATGCCCTCGAATGTCCCAAGCTAGAAGCATGGCGGGGCCATTTCAGGGTTGGAAAGTTGAGGATAAGGTGGGATTCTGTTTTCAGAGGGTCAGGGAGGGCTTCTGCCTCTGCCCACGAGAGGCGGGCTGCTCTGGGGATGGCGCACGCTCCATGCACAGATAACCAGGAGATGGAACAAGATACACAGAGCAACTGCTTGCATGCTGGACAGCAGGTGACGAAAGACTGAGATCTCTGAGAGAAGAGAACAGAAACACACGAGTTGATCCTCAAAGTACCCGGCGAGTGAGGTGGACGGTTAAGAGGACAGTGAAGAGTGATAATGTGGGCTCCTGATCCAAGCCCGGGGCTGGCTGAGTCCAGAAGGGGAGGCTGGGATTCAGAGAAGGCAAGGCTGCCAGAATTTGGGAGACTGAGGTCCGCATAAGGGTGGGGG
>NW_022900925.1:34671712-34682199 GCF_012274545.1 Fukomys damarensis
GGGAGGGGGAGGGGAGGGGAGAGGGTCACCAGCAATAGACTGAACAATTCTTGGAATGGTTTCCATTAGCAAAGAAGTGACACTTAGAACACACAGGCATTGGGCAGAGTGTGCAGAGACTTAATGGGGCTGGATTAGTTTTAGAATCAGGCCGATCTTCAGAGGAAGACTTCAAAGAGAAAACCCGTCATAAATACTTAATTATATGTCAGATGAAAGCCGAACACGTCTTAAAGGAAGAGGACATTATCTAGTTCGCAACAAGCAAAATACAGGCAGTCAAGTACGTGCAGTCCCAGCTGAGGCAGGATGGCTGGAGCCCAGAAGTTCAAGGCCAGTTTGGGCAGCACAGTGAGAGTCTCATCTCAAAGTTTTGTTTTGTTTTTTTTTTTTGAGACAGGGTCTCACTATGTAGTTGAGACTGAGCTGGAACTCACTATGTAGCCCAGGCTGGTCTGGAACTCACAGCGATCCTCCTGCCTCAGCCTCCCGAGTGCTGGGATTGCAGGCGTGCGCCACCATGCCCGGCTGAGGTCCTGAGTTTGATTCCTGGTACCAAAAACAAAAACAAAAACAAAAAAAACAAAACCCAACAACTTTTTAATAAGATGAGGTCCCAGTTGTTGACTCTTTGCAGTATTTCCCATGCGGTCTGGGTTTTGTTCATGAAGTCTTTGCCTGCTCCTGTGTCCTCATTCGTCCTACCTGGTCTCCTTTCCAGGGATTTAGTGTTTCTGTTTTAATGTTTAGATATCTGATTCATTTCTATTTTAGTTTAGTGCATGGTGAAAGATGTGGGTCTAGTCTTGACCTTCAGTGTGGAAAGCCAGTTTCTCCAGCACCATTTATTAAAGAGTTTGTCTTTCCTCCAGTGAGGGCGTTGGCTCCTTTGTCAAAGATGAGGTGGCTGAGTGTGTCTGGAGCTGTTTGTGCATCTTACAATCTGTTCCATTGATCCCCAGGTCTGTTCTTTTGCCAGTACCAATAAGCTTAAACTTTGACACAGTGAGCACAAAGCAAAAAACAAAAAGCAAAGTTATCCCAGCACTCGGGAGGCTGAGGCAGGAGGATCGCTGTGAGTTCGACACCAGCCTGGGCTACATAGTGAGTTCCAGGTCAGTCTCCACTACATAGTGAGACCCTGTCTCAAAAACAAACAAACAAACAAACAAACAAACAAGATCACAGCAAACCCCTTGTTCAAAATGATGGGAGCCAGAAGACCATGAAATAACTTCTTACTGCACCAAGATAAAACTGTCAAAATTTCCTCCCCAGTGAAAATATCTTCGAATTATGAAATTGAGGAGCACATTAGCATCTTACATTTCACGATGTCATGCACTGAGAAGGAAACAACATCCTTTTCAGAGTGTTCGTGCCAGAATTTATACTTTATAGTTAGTGATGAGAAACACCAAGTTAAGACTGGAAAAAAATTCACAAGATAATCATTTCATTTTTATGGATGAGTATAATAAAGTATTGAATTATATTTTTGATATTTGCTGACAGTTCCTGTGTATACATGAGTGTGTGTGTTACTGGGAATTTTACCCAAGATCTCTGCACTGAACTCCTGCAAAACTTTAAAAATTCTGTTTTTGTTTTGTTTTTCAAGACAGGGTCCTGATATGTAGTTCAGTCTGGTCTTGAACTCACTGTATAACCCAGGCTGGTCTTGAACTCACAGGAGTCCTCCTGCCTCAGCCTCCCAAGTGCTGGGATGCGCTAGGCATGTGCCACCATGCCCGACTCTATTAAACTTTTTTTTTTTTTTCCGTACTGAGGATTGAACTCAGGACCTTGCACTTGCGAGGCAGGCGGCAGAACCACTGAGCTAAATCCCTGGCCCTTAAACATTTTGAAAGGAGTATCAACTCTGCAGCAATGTCTCCAAAAAACACAAGAGGGGGCAACACTTGCCAACCTATAGTTTCAGGACAGCATCACCCTGATATTAAGATGAGAAAGACAAAAACGACCAATTAATCTCTGTGAACAAAAGTCCTTAATAGCATTTTAGTAAACAAAACACAGAGACAAATTAAAAGAGCCCATACATTAACATTAAAGGAGTTAATCTTGGAAGGAGTTAAGCTTGATTTACTACATGAAAAGTCAATCAGTATCACGCACTGTATTAAAAACTTAAAGTTGGGGATGTGGAAAAGCCAGCTACATGGGAACACAAGACAGGAGGATTCTAAGTGTGGGCTCAGCCTGGCCAACTTAGACTCTGTCTCAAAGTAAAAAATTAAAATATTTGGGGATGGAGCTCAGTGCAGTGTCCTGGGTTCAATCTCTCGTGAGTAGAAAGAAAAACACAAAGGAAGAGAGGCAGGGAGGAAGACCTGTATCGTGAGTGGATGAGGTTATGTGGCTGTGTACCTTCAATAAGAATGTATTGGATTGTACACTTTTAGATGGTGAAGTTTAGTATAAATAAATTATAAATCCACGAGGTTGACAAAAACAGCCAGTATCTTGGATGGGGAGGAGAACAAAATGCACTTTATGAATGTGCTTCCTCAATCAGACATAGAAAAGACTGTTCTAAAAAAATCTTTACTGCTAAGGGATTTAGCTCAGTGGCACCACTCCTGCCTTTCAAAGTGCAAGGTCCTGAGTTTGATCCCTGGTCCTGGAGGGGGAAAAAAAAAAAGATCTTTACTGAGCCCAATGCTGCCTCAGGACCTTTGCACTAGTTGTCCTCTGCCCGAATTGGGCCTTTCTTTCTTTCTTTTTTTTCTTTTCTTTTTTTTTTTTTTTTGGTTTTTTGAGTCAGGGTCTCACTATATAGTGAGACTGCCCTGGAACTCACTGTGTAGCCCAGGCTGGTGTCGAACTCACAGCGATCCTCCTGCCTCAGCCTCCTGAGTGCTAGGATTACAGGCGTGTGCCACCACACCCGGCTTTCTTTCTTTCTTTCTTTTCTTCCTCCAGTTCTTCCTTCCTTCCTTCTTTGGTGGTACCAGGGATCAAATGCAGGGCCTTGAGAATTCTAGGCTGCGCTCTGCTCTGTGCTGTATCCCTAGCCCTGGGACAGAATCTCTTCTCACGTTTCTTGTAACTCTGTATCCTGTTTCCCAAGTCCTCATTTCAGTTTCACGTCATTCTGACGATTTCCCTGCAGTACTTCTGTTGCTGTCCACCGCAGTGCCTAGCTCCTTCTTTTCCAAGTACTCTTTTTTTTTTTTTGGTACCAGAAATCGAACTCAGGTCCTTGTGCTTGCGAGGCAGGCTGCAGAACCCCTGAGCTAAATCCCCAGCCCTCAAGTACTTTCTATGAGTGTGTAGTTAAGTGGCAGACCCTGTGCTGAGGCGTTTATTTAACATCTATGCTCTCATCGGTATACACTTCAGGAAGCTAGGAGCCAGCTCTGTTTTTCCTCAATAAAAACTAAAAGCTGACTGGGGGCCTAGAGCTGTAGCTCAGTGTGGCGCACTTGCCTAGCAGGTGTGAGCCCCTGGGTCAAAGCCTGAAATTACCAAAATCAAAAATCAAAAAGCCCTAGGTGCCATTTTCATTATGATTGACAGATAAAAGGTTAAGGACTAATATTTAAAAATGAGCAGACAAACGCAGAGCTCTCATAGGTGAGAGAAAGTAAAACAACCAATGGTTAAAATGTAGTATCACCCACCTTTAATCCCAGCACTTGGAGGCTGAGGCAGGAGGATGGATGAGAGTTCAAGGCCAGCCTGAACTGCATAGCAAGACTCTGTCTCCTAAATAAATAAATGAATAATCAATTAATTATCTATTTTAAATTTTAGCTCACTTTGATTGTTTACTTATTTCTTCTTCTTTTTTTGGGGGGGGTTGGTTTTTGAGACAGGTTCTCACTAAGTAGTTGAGACTGACCTGGAACTCACTATGTAGCCCAGGCTGGTCTCGAACTCACAGTGATCCTCCTGCCTCAGCCTCCCCAATGCTGGGATTACAGGCATGAGCCACCATGACCAGCTGTTTACTTTTTTTTTGGTACCGGGGATTGAACTCAGATCCTTGTGCTTGCGAGGCAGGCCACCGAACCGCTGAGCTAAATGCCCGGCCCCTACTTATTTCTTTATTTTTGTTTTTTGTGTATATGACAGGGTCTCACCATGTAGCTCAGGGTGGCCTTGAACTGGCGATGTCCTCCTGCCTCGGCCTCCCAGTGCTGGGATTACAGATGTGCAGCACCTCACCCAGCCCATAGCCATGTTGTACTGACAGGCAGTAAGGAAGCCAATTCTGTCGTGAATCGGATGACTGAGAAGTAGACCTTCCCTTCCCCTAGAGTTGCTGGGCAGGACGTGGCCTTTCCAGTGTTGGCTTGGGCTCAGCAAGATCTGGGCTGGACAGGAAGTTACAGGGCTACATGAGCACAAACGTGCAGCCCTCTGCTGGGGAGGCAGAGAAAGAGGACGCAGGGCTTTTCGTGAACAACTTTTGGGTTGGAAGAAACTTCTGAATAAAACCAGACAGCCGGAATGTTGGCAGGAGGCGGAGGAGGAGGAGGAAGAGGAGGGGGAGGAAACCCCAAGAAAAGCCGGATGTGGCCTTGCGTTCCTGTGATCCCAGCACCCTAGGAGGCCCAGGCAAGTTCCCAAGTCTGAACTCAGCCAGGGCAATTTAGGGAAACTCTGTCAAAAAACAAAAAATAAAAAGGACTGAGGGTAGAGCTGAGTTTAAAAGTTCCAGGTTTGATCCCCAGTACCACAAAATAAAATAAATAATGTTTTAAAAAGATAAATATCTTTGATCATACTTTTACTTTATTTTGAGTCTGGGTCTTGCTATGTAGCCTGGGCTGGCCTCGAACTCACCACAATCCTCCTGCCTCAGCCTCCCAAGTGCTGAGACTACAGGCCTGCAACACTATACCCAGCTGATCCTAATTTTAAAACAGAGAATATATATATTTTAAAAAACAGAATAGATCATGAACAAAATCAATGAGGAGTCAAGAAAAGATTTTGCAGTGCAAGTAACTAACAAAGGGTCAATCACCCAAATCCACAGGATATTTTTTTAAATGTGTAAGAAAAATACCAACTCAGTACAAAGAAGAATATAGTCCTGGAAACATTAGCCAGAACAGTTAGGTGAGAGAAAGAAATAAAAAGAATAAAGATAGGAAAAGAAGAAGTTAAAGTATCATTATTTGATGATGAAATGATACTTTGCATAGAAGAACCTAGTAATTCTATTTTTTTAATTAAAAAATTTTTTTTGGTTCCAGGGATTGAACTCAGGACAGAACCTAGTATATCTATGAAAATATTTTTAGATTTAATAACCAAACTCAGTAGCATAGCAGGATGCAAAGTCAACACTCAAAATCAGTAGCATTATTGTACATAAATAACAAATTCACTTGGGATTTAGCTCAGTGGCACCACACCTGCCTCACAAGTGCAAAGTCCTGAGTTTGATCCCCGGTACCACAAAAGGGGGGAAAAAAAACTAACTGAGAGAAATTAGGGAAAAACACCTTTCACAATGGCATAAAAAAAGAGAAATATTGAGGAATCAATCTAACAATGTAAATAAAAGACCTATACATTGAAAATTACAGTACTCTAGCCGGGCGTGGTAGTTCATACCTGTCATCCCAGCACTTGCAAGGCTGAGGCAGGAGGATCTCTGTGAGTTCATGACCAGCCTGGACTACATAGTGAGTTCCAGGTCAGACTCAACTACATAGTGAGACCCTATCTCAAAAAAACAAAAAACAAAAAAAACACACAAAAAGAAAAGAAAAGAAGCTGGGCATGGTGGCGCTCAGGAGGCTGAGGCAGGAGGATCACTGTGAGTTCGAGATCAGCCTGGGCTACACAGTGAGTTCCAGGTCAGTCTCACTACACACTGAGACCCTGTCTCAAACAAACAAACAAACAAACAAACAAAAAACAAAGAAAAGAAAAGAAAATTATAGTGCTCTGAAAAAGGAGATCGAAGAGGACATCAGAAAATGGAAAGATATCCCTTTTTCTCAGCTAGGAAGAACCAATATAATGAAAATGACCATACTTCCAAAACTCTTACACAGATTTAATTCAACCTCAATCAAAATACCAATAGCATATCTCACAAAACTAGAACAAATAATCCTAAAATTAATTTGGAGCCCGAAGAGGCCTAGAATAGCAGAGGCAATTCTGGGCAACAAAGGCAAGGCATGACTACAGAGATACTGCGAGAAAAGTAGCACAGTACTGCTGAAAAAAACAGACCTGAGGATCAGTGGACCGGATTAGAAGGTGTAGAAACAACTCCAGACACACTCAGCCGCCTCATCTTTTGACAAAGGAGCCAAACACCCTCCCTGGCATAAACACGGCCTTTTCAATAAATGGTGCTGGAAAGACTGGCTGTCCACACGCCGAAGGCTAAAACGAGACCCTTGTCTTTTACCATGCAGTAAACTAAAATCAAAGTGGATCAAAGATCTAAACATTAAAACAGATACCCCCCCCAAAAAAAACCCAGAAACACTAAACTTGTTGTAAGAGAGGTTAGGGAGAACTTTCAAAGACCCTGGCACAGGAAAAGACTTCATGAATCAATCCTCAGTAGCACGGGAGCTAGCACAAAGAATCAACGACTGGGATCTCATCTTATTAAAAAGCTTCTGCACTGCAAGAGAAGCCAGCAACAGAACAGAGACAGTCGACAGTGCGGAAAACAAATTTCTACCAGCTGTTCCTCAGACAAAGGTCTACTATCTAGAAGATGTGAAGAACTTAACAAAATCAGACCTCCCAAATTTAAATACCCAATTCAAAAATGGGCATCTGAAACGAACAGACATTTCTCAGACAAAGAAGTAAAAGCAGCAAATAAATATATGAAAAAAATTCAACATCACTGATCATTCGAGAGATGCAGATGAAAACAACAGTGAGATTCCACCTCTCCCCACAAAGAATGGCTGCTATGAAGAAATCAACCAATAACAAATGTTGGCGGGGTTGTGGGGAGAAAGGAGCCCTTCACTGCTGGTGGGAGTGCACACTGGGGCAGCCACTGCGGAAATCAGTGTAGAGACTCCTCAAAAACTAAAACTGGAGGTTCCATCTGACCCAGCTATCCCCTTGGTGATATTTTCCTGAGAGTTAAAAGCATCAAATCCCCCCCACAAAAAGGGGCTGGAGATTTAGCTCAGTGGTTTGGTGGCCCGCCTTGCAAGCGCAAGGATCCGAGTTCAATCCCCGGTACCCCCCCAAAAAATAATAAAAAAATAGCAGCACAATTTGTAATCACTAAATCTTGGAAACAGCTCAAATGCCCATCAACTGGTGAATGGATAAAGAAGATGTAGGTTTTTTATACGGTGGAGTGTACTACTCTGCCACAAAGAAGGATGGACTCACCAGGCGTGGTGGCGCACGCCTGTCATCCCAGCATTCGGGAGGCTGAGGCAGGAGGACTACTGTGAGTTTGAGGCCAACCTGGGCTACACAGTGAGCTCAAGAATAGCCTGAACTACATAGCAAGAACCTGTCTTGGGGCTGGGGATTTAGCTCAGCGGTTCGGTGGCCTGCCTTGCAAGTGCAAGGACCCAAATTCAATCCCCAGTACCAAGAAAAGAAAAAGAAAAAAAGCCGGGCGTGGTGGGGGACGCCTGTAATCCCAGCACTCAGGAGGCTGAGGCAGGAGGATCACTGTGAGTTCAAGACCAGCCTGGGCTACATAGTGAGTTCCATCAGTCTCAATTTTTTTTAAAAAAAAAAAAAAAAAAAGTAAAGATATTCTGGAGAAATCCCTCAGCTGCCCCTGCCCCCCTCCGCAGGCATTCCCAAGACACTGCATCCTGACCTTTTCCAAGGGGGCTTTGGGTCTTTAGCCTTAGTCCCACAACTCCACCCCCTAATGTCTGGAAATTAATGGTTTCTCAGTGAGTGAACGAATGAATGGTTTATATCTTTATTTCAGTGGAGTGACAAGGTCTCGCCACGTGGCCCAGGCTGGCCTCAAAGTTGCAACAATCCTCCTGCCTCAGCCTCCCAGGTGCTCGGATCAGAGGCGCGCCCTTGTACAGGATTAACCACACCCAGCTGAATGAATGAATTCTGTAATAAAAACCTCTTCACCTCAGAGCAAGTCCAAGTGATCAATAAACACGGACAGGCACCCAATTTAACCATGCAAAAAACAAATGCAAATTATCAAAACGAGCAAGAAGCCAAAAAATCAGAAAATGACAAGTGCTGGCGAGGAAGTGAAGGAACTGGAACAGAGCTGTGCACTGTTGACGGTTTTGCATTTCTGCCTTTGTTCTATGGGGGCCAAGCCCCGGCCGTCAGGAACAGATACCCTTCCCACCGGCCCTGCTGAAGGAACCATGAAATGGCGCGGCTATGGCGGACACCAGTGAGGAGAGACCCCAAATTGAAAATCAATCCGCCTGTAACTCACTTTCTACACGAAGGCACTGGAAAGGGTCCTGCACAGGTATCTGCTGCCCCATTCACAGCGCCCTCCAGTGGACGGGAGGAAGAACAGACGTGGCACTGACCGCCTGTCTAAGGAGAAGCGGCGAGGAGGCGAATGCGTAGTACTCTCGCATCCCAAGTTTCACGTGCACAAAACAAGCAGGAGCCACATGGCAAGATCCCTGGACACTGATACAGTTACACAAGGGAGCCTGGCAGGGTGGCGCAGGCCTGTGATCCCAGGATTCAGGACGCAGAGGCAGGAGGGTCGCTGTGAGTTCAAGGCTAACTTAGACTACATAGCGAGACCCTGTCACATAAATAAATGTCACATAATGGAATATGACACAGTAATAAAGTAGAGCAATCAAATAGAACTCTGTCCACGGTTACATGGATAAATTCCCTCCCACAATACTGAGCATGTGAAGATGAATGCAAAAGAATTCCAATCCATGACCTCATTTATATGCGTTTCAAGTACAGACAAAACAAATCTAGGGCAAAGCCAGGTGTGGTGGCACATGCCTGTGATCCCAGCACTGAGGAGGCTGAGGCAGGAGGATTGCCAGTAGTTCCAAGCCAGCCTGGGCTACATAGTGAGTTCAAGACCAGCCTGTACTACACAGCAAGACCCTGTCTCAAAAAACCAACCAAACAAAAAATCCAACTAATCTAAGGCAAGAAGCTAGAACAATGGTACTTAGGGGTCGGTCGGTATTAACTTAGAGGGTCACCGACTTGAAGCAGGGAGCCTTCGGGTAGGAAGCCGATGTCTTAATCTGCAAAAATACACTGAACCCCACACTTCATTTTAGTGCCTTGTACTCCACACAAACTGTATGTTAATAACAAGGATAGAAAAGAGCAATAGAAAAACAGACCCATTCAATGAGGCAAAATTTAATTTGCCTTTTCTTCTTTTCTTTTTTGGTACTGAGAATTGAACTCAGGACCTTGCACTTGCCAGGCAGGCCCAGCGCCACTAAGCCACATCCCCGGCCCTCGTTTGTGGTTTCTGTGTTTTATGTTTATATGGGCACAGGATAGAATTGTTGTTTGGATGTGTTTGTGTTGTTTTCATTGTTTATTTTTTAGACAGGGTCTCGCTATGTAGGCCAGGCTGGTCTTGAACTCACTCTGTAGCCCAGGCTCACTTGGAACTAGTGGCAATCCTCCTGCCTCAGCCTCCTGCATGCTGGAATCACAGGACTGTGCCACCTCGCAGGTTACTGGATTTTTTTCCCCAGTAGTTCAAGCTCATCAACACCTACCATTGGGAAGAGGCTACAAAGGTGAGGGGTGAATCACTCAGTCTGCTTGATACCATTTTCCAGAGGTAAAAATAGAGGCCTAAGGAGGAGAGTTGTGGAGGCTGATGTTCCCCAGCGACTGAGTGGCAGCACCCCCCCCCGTGCACACCCTGCTGGCCAAGTGGACCATGGCTTGTAGGGAGCAGCAGGACTCTGGGCCCTTGGTTCTAGATGGCTGAGAAGAGACTCAGAGTCTGAGACCAGCCCTGATCCTTGAAGGCCCGGACTCTGCTTGTTTTACTCTGTGGGCTGGAGATCCTCCTGGCTCAGCTTTCTGAGTGTTCAGATTACAATCTTGCGCTATCACGCTCTGCCTAGTTTCACCCACTGCGGGTAGGTCGCAACCCCTCTAGCTTTGAGAGGGGGATAAAAAGAGGCAACTGCAGTTTCAGGGTGCCGCTCTTTCCAACCTCAGCGCCAACCGCGAAGGAATCCGCGGGTAGGCGGCGGTGTGGAAAGCAAAACTTCAAGCTTTCTTTGACCTTGGCCAAGGTTGTTGCCTGAGGCTTCATTTGTCCCTTGTTGTCCACCGAAGGCACTGGGGACGGAAGGCAAAAGGCGCCCTCAGCTCCCGGCGAACTCTGCGGGGCGGAAAGTGGCGGGCAGAGCTGGGGCCCGAGCCCCTTCTTGGTCAGGAGCCTGGGTCGCCGCTTCCCGCCCGGCCGCGCGGCCCCCTCCCCCCGCATTCCCGACTCCCAAGGACACTTGTCGCACTCTGCACACGCCCGCGCCGCCTCTGCCCCCACC
>NW_022900925.1:34683022-34685392 GCF_012274545.1 Fukomys damarensis
GCGACTCCTGAAGCCCCCTGCTCCCCCGGGCGCGGCGGGGGCCCATGGGCTTCTCCCCTTCGGGTGCCCGACTGGGGTGGGGACGCCGGGCGCCGCCATCTTCCGCGAAACTCACGGGAGCGCCGCGTGCGCCCTTTTTGTGAAGAGGCCTGGGGTTGGGCAGGGGGCTGAAGGCCGGACAAGGACGGGGAAGGGTCGCGGTGCGTGTGCAGGCGCTGCCAGGTCAGTGCAAACACTGTTCACCTCTCAAGGGGCGCGGGGAGAGGCGCGCGGAAAGAGGGGCTCGTCTGGGGGGTCGCGGGGTCTCCCCGAGTGGGGGCAACACTCCCCTCGGCGGCACTGTCCCCTCCCCGAGTGGGTACCCAGGCCGAGAGGGTGGAAGCGTCCCCGAAACGCGTACAGGAGGCGCAGGGATGTGATCGCCCCCGCACCGTGCCCGAACAAAGGTGGCAGGCAGGGAGTTTGTCGGTTCACCCTCTCATCCCCCGCAGCTCCCAGGGACCCTTAAATGAGCCAGGGCTCTGCATCCCGGGGTGGGCACAGAGAGCTGGAGTGGAGGGGGCGGCCCTCCGTGCTCTTCCCCGACCAGGGCCGCCTTCCCCGGTAGAGCCCCCAACTGGTACACGGAGCTCCGGAGGGCGGTGAGGGGCGCCCTTAGGAGAAGCCTCCTCCTGCCACACTACGGGGAAAGGCTGGGACAGCCCCTGACGCCCCGGATGTCTCCTGCTACCTGTGAGCCACCAGAAAGGCCTCGGGCTGGGTCCCTGGCCTGGGAACTTGGTCTTCCGTGCCGCTGGGCTCCGACTTCTGCTTCCCTGGTTAGATTAAAACTCTAACGCTGTTCAGTCGTCTATTGGAATCCTGTTCCTCGCTTTCCTCTCCCCCAACTGTCTCTTCCTCCCAACTTAACCGTTTCCCTTTCTTCACACACACTGCGGGTTACTGGCTCTCACAGTGCCTCTCTGCACCCCAGGATCTAACAGCTGGCTGTTTCTCAGGGGGAGCTAACAACCCGGGGCTTCTGCAGTTTTCCAAAAGGAGAGAAGTGCTGTAGTTATGCGGGGGCTCGGATGGGGGTGGAGGCTGCAGTGTGGGACCCTGGGCTAACAGAGAAAGGAACCCGAGGAGGGCCAGGCTCGGAGGGGACTGGGGAAGACTTGCCAACCCCTGAGCCGCGGCTGGGAAGTGCTTGCTTCTGACCCTGCCCGAGGGGAACCTTGTGCTCTTTAGCTGCTGAGGGTGAGATCGGAGGCCGGAAGCCCAGGTCCGCCTTCTTCCTAGATGCTCCTAGGGCTCCAGAAGCCCCGCAGAGCCCCAAATCAAGAATAGTAGAAGGGGGGGGACCCTGAAAACACCAGATATATCACTAATTTAGACACCAGCTCATCCTGAAAATGGTAGGTAAGTCTGTCTCCTGGCAGGTGCGCGGTGGGCCAAGCTGCTGGCCATGTGGACAGGTCAAGGGCATCTCAGAAAGTCACCTCTGGCTTTCTTGTAGAACCCTGCAATCTCACAGTGTTCAGGCTCCTTGAACTTCGGGTGATGACCTCCCTACTTGGGTTGATCAGGGAGGTTTATGGGGCAGCACTGAGTGTAGATCTTTTATTCCCGCCTTCTGTGCTGTCTCCTCCTAACCAGGAAGCCTTCACCTTTAAAGGTACCCAAGCTGCAAGGCAGCCCTCCCCGCCACTGCCCATAAATCAAAGAGCAAAAGTGTTCAGGGCTTGAAAGTTGGGCCTGGAATACAAACGGCTTTTTTTTTTTTCCTTCTGGAAAGTTACCAAGTGGCCACTCGAAGCCCACACTCTGTCTTTACCTCCTCCACCCTCTCCCCAGGCAGAGTTAGCGGAAGCCCAGCCTTTACCTTGTAGTGGTCATTGCGTCGCTTCCGTCCCGGTCCCCTCTTTTGAAGTACGCCGGCCTGGTGTTCTGTTCAAGGCTGAATCGCTCTGTGGCTGAAACAGAGAACGGTGTGTTAGCCGGAAGTAACCTGGTTATTAAGCAGTAATACGGACCAAAAACATTGCCATCGGACTGGGAAGGTGGCCTAGTGGCAGAGCGTCTGTCTGGCCTGCGTGAGGCCCTCCCCAGCGTTACAAAGACAAAGCAAAACAAAAACCTTCTACCACCTCCCCCAGTGACCGACCTGGCGGCGGGGACCCCCAGGCCGAGGGCCGGAAATTCCTGAGGGAGGTAGAAGTCCGCGCCTAGAGGCCCCAAGCTTTAAAAACAGAGGAGCAGATTTCTCCGGCTCCAGCTCTTACCCTCTTCTCAGTCGCTTCCCTCCTTGGCTCCTGAACTGCGAGGAGAACCGGCGAGAACCCCGATTCCCCGCTCCCGGCTCCCGCGCGCCTGTGCCCGGCCGATCCG
>NW_022900925.1:34685775-34689398 GCF_012274545.1 Fukomys damarensis
TCCCCAGCCTTGCGCCCCGGGCCGAGGGCCCCTGGGGCCCCGCTTTCCCCCCAGCTGGGGACTGGGTCCGGGTCTCGGGGTCTCAGTCCTCCCGGCTCCCTCCAGGCGCCAACTCCGTTAGCCTTACGGCCCAGCCTGAGTCTCCTGTCACCCGAAGGTCTAGCAGAACCCCCAGGCCCTGGCGGAGCGCAGAGCAGAGCGTCGCCTCGGTTCCCCGAAGCCGGCCGTCAGAGCATAAGGAGCCCTAGGAGTTGTAATGAGGCGTCTTGGAACGAGGGGGCGCTAACGAGGTAGTTACCCCGCGGTGCAGATGGGAACCGGGGTCTCCCGTCGCCTCTACCACCCCGCCTTCTGTGGTTTAGGGACGCCCCATCCCTCCGGCCCAGCTCTCCGTTATTCCCCATCCATTTTCCTGAGGGTCCTCTAGGACCCCCTTCGTTCCTCTTTCTACCTGTTTGCCCAGCTGTTCCTTGTAACCTTTGAGGGGAGCCCTCGTGAGCCAAAAAAGAACCCAGAGGTCTTGGGGAGCCGCCCCTGCCTCTGCTCGAGGGCCTCCAAAGCCAGGTTGTAGTTGTGGGAGCTGGAGACCCCCAAAATACCCACCCCGCCCGGCGGAAAGCTTTTGGGTGGGGGGGAGACAGCTCCTGAAACTCTCAGCGTGGACCTGGATGTGCCGGGAAGTGGCAGGACAGGAGACACGCTCAGTCCGGGCACTTGGATGGGCGTCGCAGGCATGCAGCACCCCTAGTCCACCTGGCAAATGTGCATGAGGTTTGTAACATTTTGGGGTCCCCTATTGATACTTCAAATTTTGATCAAAAGTCTCCAGTCACTCCTACCCCCCCCCAAAGCACTTACACAACACTCACTAAATCCCACCCATTCAGAAGGTCCAGACTTCTTGTTCTCAGAATTCCTACTTGCGTGGATCAGGGGCCTGAGACCAGATGGGGCCCCTTTCCATGGGCTTCACTTTTTGCCTCTGCCTGAGAGCGGTGTGCTTGCCCAGCCAACCTTCATGAACTTTTAAAAGCTGTGTTTCAGTCCCTGCCACCTCCTGTAGGGACTGAGAAGAGAGGCCCTGGGCAGAGCAGAAAATGCTTCCCTGGGGAGAGCTGATCTTGGATGGCAACTGTGGACTGAGAAAAGTCAGCTTGGGCAAACTGCCCTGTGCAAAACACCCTCTTGCGGATCTTTCCAGCCAAGAAAATGGGGATTGGGCCATAGAATGTTCCTTTGCATCCCTTGTGGGTTCACCTATGTGGTTCCCTCAGGGATTCCAATTTTGCATCTGGCTGAGGACCCGAGGCTTTTTGAGATTGCTGAAATTTGCCAAAAGATTTGCTCCTAAGCATTTTGATAACCTTGGTTGTAGGAGCCAAGCAGCAGGCGGCCCCTGACAATCCCAGGACACTGCCCGATTTCCCCCAGCTTTGTAGTTGTGGTTTGTTTCCACACAGCAATCCCCGAAGGACTTGGGTCTTCTCTAGCTTAGCAGAAGTGGCCTAACCTGTTCCCCCAGGCAAGCGGACCCAGCTGGGTCTCCTGAAGGGAGAGTCAGTCAGGCTTGGAGTCTGGGAAGTGAGCACACTTGGTTTTTCTGGGGCTCTGTTCAGACAAATCAGGGGAACAACTGGATGTTACCTGGTTTATGGCGCCTCTCCCTCCGCACAGGAGCAGCCTCAGCCCTCCTGACTGTCCCTCCACTGTCACAGACTTCAGGCAGAGGGGCTGGGGGGACTCCAGCCGATTCCCCGCTGCCACAATGACTCCCTGCCTGCCCGGCAGTTCTGATCTGTGACCGGAAGCCATTCCTTGGCTAATGTTCAAACCCCTGCCTGAAAATAAAAAGAAAAAAAAATAATTTTCTGCTTGGGACACTTTAAACTGAAAACTCTGGCCCTGAAAACCTGACCTAAATGCTTTTAATCAGAGCAGAAGAAACGTATGCCCATTTTCTCCTCGCTTTACTAATTAAAGGAAATTAATTGGTGTTCTCGGGAACTACCGACTGAGGGTCAAGAGCCTCCAGTCATCTTTCCCCCCTGCTTGCTCGGCTAGGTCCCCCCACCATGCCCAGACCCCACTGTGGAGGTGGCCTCTTTCCCACAGACAATGGGGAGGGGGCACCAGGCCCGCGGCTCCATCCCTGCTTGGGGACTTTGGCCCTGAAAAGAAAACGCTGCTATTGGCCGGAAGTTGTCACCCCCAGCAGGGCTGTCCGCTCCTCCTGGCCCTGGACTTGCTCTGGAGCCAGGCCTCTCCTCGCCGGCTGCCCGCACCAGCACTGCCCACTAGTGGGCGTGGCTCCCACTGGCACCCAGAGCGCCGCCGTCACACAGTAAGGCGCCCAGTAAGTGCTTGCTGAATGTGCAATGAGTCCCCGCCAGGCCAAGAGTTTCTGGGGTGTGGGGAGCTGCGAGGTCTCCAGGCTGCCCCAGAAAATGGGCGAGACCTGGTTTTTCTCAAGCATTTCTCAGATGCCCGTGTAACGCCAGCCCTCTGCCCCGCTTCTGTGTGGTCCTTGTCTAGGGCAGGCCGCCCTTCACCCCACCAGGGAGGGGGTTCTCCCGGATGCCCGGTGAATACCCGCCGCCACCACCCGGCCTGGCCTCCCCTGCCCAGGTCCAATTCTCCAGCTGAAGGGAGTTTGAACCTGAGGTGAGGACAATTGCCCCAATCCCCCGACCCTTATTGAAGGGGTAGTTACAGGCCAAGGGGTCCAAGGGGCCCCACTTTAATGGACATTGCTCTAAGTCAAAAGAATACATACACTTGGGCAGGCTGGCCCACAGCCCTAACCTCCACTGGGGCTCTGAGAACAAAGCAGCCTCCTCCTCCTCCTCCTTCTCCACTTCCTCTTCCTCCCCTTCCTCTTCTTCTTCCTCCTTTCCTCTCTCCTCTTTCGTATTGACAGTTACCTTTTTTGTTTTTTGAGACAGGGTCTCACTGCATAGTTGAGACTGACCTAGAACTCACTATGTAGCTCAGGCTGGTCTCGAACTCACAGCGATCCTCCTGCCTCAGCCTCCTCAGTGCTGGGATTACAGGTGTGCGCCCCTGAATGTCCGGCCAGTTACTATTTATTAAATGATCCCCCTGCACAGGCACCTCAATAACCCCAGGCACACAGCACATTGATTAAACCATTGCAACAATCGTAACAGTTCAGACATCCAGATTGTGCAGATGTGGAAAATTTAAGAGTTGCATGAATATGTCTCTCTCTCTCCCTCTTTCTCTCTCTCTCTCTCTCTCTCTCTCTCTCTCTGTGAATGTTAGGTAAGGATGACGTGATACAGATATAAATGTTCAAGGATGTAACGGGGATGGGAATAAAGAACACAGAATGAGGTCTTAAAGTTTTGCAATATCTAAAGCGTTCAGAGCAGGCAGCTTCCCCGCCGGAGCGAGCACAGAAGCGAGGCAATTAGCCGCTCCTTCCCGACCAGCGCCTGCCTTCCCTGGAAATGCGCGGCGACGCGTTAGTCCGTGCGTTCGCAGTCTCCTCCGCCGCCTGCTGTCGCTGCGTCCCCGCACACTCGGGCGGGAGGGCTGACGCCGCCCGACTGCATTCTGCCTCCGGAGCCTTTCACGACTCAGCCTTGGGAACGAACACAGGG
>NW_022900925.1:34689537-34690042 GCF_012274545.1 Fukomys damarensis
CGCCAGGAGAGAAGGGGCAGAGGGGCCGGGCCCTCCAGTCCCGCGCTGCCAGTTCCGCGGGGTCTCTGGCCCCAGATTCAGACCGGCCACGTCCCGGAGGCGCCTTCCGTGCCCCCACCCCGGACTTCGGAGAGGGGTCCCTGGGCTCAGGCCGTGACCCCCACAGGCTCCACGCCCGTGCAAGACGCAGCCCCGCCCCGTCGGTCTCCATCCGGGCCTGCGAGGGTCCCCAGCCCCGGCCGGGGTGACGCAGCCAAGGAGGGCAATAAACTGGCCTTTCCCGGAAGGCAGGGGCCGGGTTTGCCCGCGCTGTGGATCCGGAAAGCCGCCTCCGGTACCCTTAGGTGCCGCCCCAGATCCGGAACCCAGAAACCCCAAACTTCCAACAAAGACACCCCCCAAGTCTGTCTACAGATGATTTTTGCTTCGGAGAAAGACACGTTGCGTGGGGTGACGGCGGTCGTGGCCTTCTTCGGCAGGGTGGGGGTGCGAAAGATGCTGCAGG
>NW_022900925.1:34690232-34691977 GCF_012274545.1 Fukomys damarensis
GCTGAGCCCGGAGAACTCGGCCCCAGGGCGCCGCCTAGAGGTCGGTCGCGGCCTCGGCCTTGCCGGCTACCGCCGAGCTAGCTGCCTCCCCCAGCTGCCCCAGAAATTGCAAACAAAACAAAAAATTCCAAGCTTGAGCCAGAGGCTGGCTTGTGGCACCTCTGACTTCTCCGTAACGGCCTCTCCTCTGCCCCATAAGAAACGTCAGCAAGGAGACGGGCCAGGAAGGCTCAGACACACTTATTCTTTGGGCCCTCAGGGGAAGAGGGGCTCAATTCCTGTTTCTTTCAGGACCTGTGTTCTGCGCTGCCTCTTCTCATCCGTCTAAACTGTCCAGGCCCCTGCGGGGGTGCTAGAACTGCTTCCTTTTCAAGGAAGAAGAGTAGCCAGAAGTCCCTGAACCCTGGAGTTTGGCCACCGATTTTCTAATTTGGAGTTGGACATGTTTTTGGAGGAGTGTTTGGAAAACGTCGGAATTTGAAAGTTGGCTTCTCTGGGACCAGGTGACCTTGAATGGAAACAGTGGCATCGGTAGAGAGGGTGTGAGGAGTCCTTTGGCTCTGTGCAGACTTTTGATTTTTCAGACTGAGCCATGGCCCGGGCTCTGGGACGGCACAAAGCCCTTAAAAATGCCTGCCAAGTGTGTGCACGTGCACAGGTGTGTTGCACAAAGGCTTGGCCTCTTTCATTTTTCCCAAAGAGCCCCAGGGAGTGGCGGAGATCAGGCTGGTAAGGGGCTGGGAGCCAGCACCGCCCTAGCCCCAGGAGGGGACCGAGGTCAGTCCTGATTAAGCCTGGCAGCTGCTGGACCGAGGTCAGTCCTGATTAAGCCTGGCAGCTGCTGACCCCTCGGTCTCCCCTCCGGCCTCCTCTCTGGCTCACAGCAGCAAATCCTAATATAAGTGACTGCATTTTCCAATGTAAAACGTATTGTACGATAAGCAGCAAAACTAGGGAATGGGGATTTGTAAAGCGGGGGAGATCTGGAGGCCGCCGGCGGCAGCAAATCCTGGAATGTGAATATTGGATGGAAAGAAGATGCTTCCTGTGCTCCCGCTGCTAAGAGCTCCCCCTTCCTCCCTCTTGGTTCCAGGAAGGGGGTGAGATCCCTTCCACCACCACAGGGCTGCTGAGTCCCTGCCAGGCTGGGGCGGAGCAGGACAGCCTGCGGCACACTTAGCCTTCCAGAAAAATTCAAAAGTGCCAGAACACAGCCAGGTGTTTCCTAAGACCATTGCATTTTTAATTTTTTTAATTGAGTGATTGTACTGGGCATTAAATCTGGGGCCCTTGCATTGAGCTATATATCCTCAGCCCCCTTTTCTTCCTTTTTTAAAATTATGAGAGTATCATGCTAAGTTGCCCAGGCTGGGCTCGAACTCATGATCTCCCGCCTCAGCTTCCCAGAGTGCTGGGACGACAGGCAGGCACCACACCACGCGCATGTCATTTCTCATCTGTTTTTAAAAGAACATCTCCAACAGGGCCTGGGCACCTTTTTCTGGTGGGAGGGTGGGGCTGGCTGGGCAGGGCTGCACCTGTGAGGCTGTGGGATGCCAGCCCCCCTGCTCCCAGTGGATCTTCAGCTCACCTCGGAAGCTGGAGCCCTGGTGTTGGGTGGCTGAGTAATTTCAAGGTGGCTTCTGTTCCTTTGTTCCCCCGCCCAAAAGAGCCGTGTCCTGGCCCGTGAGGTGGACAAAAGCAACAAAAAAAAAAAAAAAAAAAAAAAAAAAAAAAAAAAAAAA
>NW_022900925.1:34691998-34699574 GCF_012274545.1 Fukomys damarensis
AAAAAAAAAAAAAAAAAAAAAAAAAAAAAAAAAAAAAAGAAAAAGAAAAAGAAAAAGAAAAAGCAGCAGTCAGTAAACTCTGCTCGCAGTTATTTGAAATTCAAGGCTTTGAATAATGATCTTTTAAAGTTTTGGTTTACAATAGCAAATCCAGATTCCACAAAATGTCCAGAGCAGAAAAGAACTAGGGTGAGGAAAGTGGAGGCCCAGGTAGGTCTTGTTTTCTTTTGGATTTTAAGTCCTGTAAGAAGCCAGGCAGGAGCCGGTGGCAGCACTCCCGGATTTGTACGCCACTCCACGCGGGCCTGACGCTGTCACTTCCCCTGCAGGAGCCCCCGCCGGCTGGGTCCCCTTTGGTCTCCAGTGTCCTCCAGTCTTATCTCCAGTCCCCTCCTCAGGCACCTGGCAATAAACAGGCCGGGCTGGGTGGGGCAGGGCAAAGTTCTGGCGGCTGGAGGGGGAAAGAAAAACCAATCAAACAAAAAACCCGCATTCGGAGGAAAGGTGCAAGAACGGAGGCCCCAGAACAAGGCAGGGGAGCCGGGGCCTGGGCTTGCACACCGGAGCCCTGGACTCCCGGGCTGTGCTCAGGGCCTTGGGGAGGCCTGGGAGGCTGGGCGTGGGGACGGACTGTCGCTGTGGGGCAGAGGAGAGCGCGGGCCCATGGTGTCCCGCTTTCTCTCCACACACGGGGTCTGTGCCAGCCGCTTCTTGGCTGTGCCTCCCCTCTCTTGTCACCTGCCCCCTCCCCCTGGCCATCTTTCTTTTCAGGCCAGGAGGGGATGTAAACTGTTCGAAGTTCATCAACGTGGTGAAGTTTTATTGGATTTCCGGTCTCCGAGAGATTTATACCCGGGAAGCGGAGTGGGTGGCGGGGGAGTCTCGCTCCTTACCTCGGGTTTCCCTGCCAGACAGGTGGCCTCTCAGACTGTCACCTGTGGGACAAGGCAGGAGGGACGGGGGTGACCTGGATGGACAGGGCCCTGAGGAAGCAGAGGCCCTTCTCGGGCTGTTGCTGTCCCCAATCGGTCAGGTGAGTGTGGGGTCTGTGGAGCCCCGGTATGTGGGTATCTGCAGAGGCCGGAGCGTGGGGGGCACGGGTGGCCCCTGTGTCCCAGCCCAAGTTCTTGGCCTCCCGGTTCCACTGCACATGCGGAATGGGTCTCCTCACCTGGGCTGCCGCTCGAACCCCAGATGTTTCTGTGGCCTGATTTCTGTCGTCCAAGTCACTGTGCTGTCCCCTCTGCTCCCCAGGGGGCCTGGTCCTTACTGACGCAGCTTTTTCCATCTCTCCATTGCTTTCTTTCTCAGCACCAGGTCACCCCAGCCCTGGTGACAGCCCGGTCTTCAAGCCAGGAATCTTGTAGGAAGAGTTTGACCTCTCAGAGCCACCCTGGGAGGCTGGGGAATCCCCCAGCACAGGGCCTGGCCAGGGGGCTGGTGCCCGCGGGTGAACCTTTATAACGCGAGGCTGAGAGCACTTTTGTCCCTGGAGTGTCCCCGCTGCAGCAACAGATGCCGAGCAGGTGTCTCCAAGCAGCCCTACCTGAGCTGTTTCTGGAATCTGAATTGCCAGGACCAACCAGCCCGGCGAGCAGGAGCAGCTTTCATCTGGGTCCGGTTCTTCAGAAGAGCTGTTTACTGATACTGGGTCTATGGGAAATAAGCGGCAGAAGTGAGTTCAGCGGTAAGTTCAGGCCCTCGGGATGGCCCCAGGGAGCCCTAGGCCTGGCACTTGAACCAGGACTGCTGAGTGAATTAGGTAGTTTCATGTTGTTGGGCCTGGGCTTCTGAACACAACGACATCAAACCACCCGATTCACGGCAGTTACTGCTCCTCGCTGAGCTGTAGGAGTGGCGGTGTCGGTGTCGGTGTCGCGGCTCAAGGCTGGCGTGGGGCATGAGGAGTGAGCAGCGGCCAAAGTTCCCCAGAGATCAGGAGAGTTCTGGGGTGCCTTCCCACTTCTGCACATTTTCAGCACGTTTGGGGCTCACTGTGGGGGGAGTGGGGAGCATCCCACTTTCCAAAGCCACCTCCCAGGGGCTGAGCCCAAGATTGCTGCCCAGGGCTGGGAGCCTCCGGCTCTGGGGTCTCCGCTCCTGTCTGCTCTCAGAACCTTCCAGAGACTCCTCCGTCATCGCTCAACCATACCAGGTCACGAGTGCACAGAGCCTGGATTTCAACGGGGGTGTGGGAGGCCCTTGAGGTCTTTGTAACATTTGGGGGACCAGGCTCCCCCTCAGCAGGAAATTCCAGGTCCTTCAAGAGGGATCCATAGGCCCCCCTCGGAGGAAAGAGAAAATAGGATTCCCGGTGGCCTCATCCAGGCCCTCAGGGTCCCTCCTGGGGCCCCCTAGTGGGGTAGGGACTCACTCGGCTCCAGGGAGGTTCTGGAAAGAAACCTTTTTCCTCTGCGCACCTCCAGCTGGCTCCTTCCCTCGGGACCCGGGGCTGGGCTGTGAGTTCTCGAAGGTCCTCAGAGCGGGCTCTCCTCTCAGGACTCCAGGAGAACCACAGCTGAGTGGCCTGCAGCACAGACTGGGGCACAAATGAGCCAGGCTGGGCAGGGCAAGCTGGGTACCCTCGCTGACCCCAGCCCTCTTACTGTTGCTGGCTCTGTGCCCAGTGAAGGGGTAACTACAAGTGCTGGTGGAAGGCGGTGGGTGGGGGCTCGCCAAAGCATAAACTAACTTTTGTTCCTCGACTTTCCCCCCTGCCTGAGGCAGAGGAAAAATGCAGAGGGGGCCAGGAAGAGGCTGGACCGGATGGGGCTGGGGTGGCCCCAGGCGGAGTTGGGGGGGCGCTCTGTTGAACAAGGGGCCTTTGCTAGGACCCTTGGGGACCTGCTCTGCGCAGGGAATGCAGCCTCAACCCACTGTCTTGTTAAGTTGAGGCCAACAGCCTTGCCCCTGGACATTTTGTTGCCTTGGGGCTGGGTCCAGAGGGGCTAGGAGGCCTCTGCTGCCTTACCTTACTCCTCCGGCTGCTGTTTCCATGGTGTCCCTCGGCCACCCGCTCTCAGGAAAAGTGCTGTTAAAAAAAAAAGAAAGAAAAAGAAAAAAGGGGAATGTTAGGGAGAAAGGAGGAAATAAAGTCTTTGGAAAGCAGAGAGTTTTACAACAGCCACAGGTTTTATGGAAGCAATTCTGTAATAACCTTCTACCTGCTTGTCCCCTTCCACCCCGCCTGCTGCCCACCCCATTTGGCCTCCTGGATGCCCCCCTCTCAAGAAGCCAGCCACCCCCACCCATGCCCTGGATACCCTTGGTGGCTGGGAGTTGGTGAGAAGATTTCCTGGCGGTCCTGACCTGCCTGTCCCTCCCTTCACTTCTGACATCCTAGGACAGAGCTTGGCAGGAGATTTCCTTACTTGACCCTTAAGATGCCCACTGCCGGGAGGTAGCCACGGCTGGACCCTGGAAGTGCGGATTCTATAGGGTACCTGTTTGCGAGTCCTTGGGGGGGGATGGGGCCTGGCATCTAGATTCTCACCTCCAGCGGGACAAGGGTCCTCCTGCCTCCCTGTTCCCACAGTGGCTCTGGACTCTGGTCTTGGGACAGAAGAAATCCCCCTACCCCTTGAGGATGTGGACTGGCTTTTTTTCTTCTTTTTCTTTTTTCTTTCTTATTTTGGCATGACCTTCAGCCGTTACCTGAGGACTTTCACATTCAATTCACATCTGCCCACCTCTGGCTCACACTCATTCAGGACACAATTAAAGTACCTCCACCCCCATGAAATAAGAATCACACAGCACATGCTATCTCTGCAGTTTGGGGCCTGATATAAGATATTCAGTAAAGAATTTCATGGTCAGACCCCAAAAAAAGTCATCAAGTTTCATGCCCTTTCCCCAATGTGAGGTATTTTCCTCCTCTTCTGAGTGAGATGTAGCAGAATCCAGCTTAAGTCACAGGCTCAAAGCCTGAGGAGAAGGTAGAGGTGTAATTTGGCTTGAACATCCAGGGGCTGCTTTCTGAGCGAAACTTGCGGATCAGCTAATATTTCATAGCCACAACTCAAGTGCACAAATACCCCAGGTTCTGCCTTCTCCTTAGGTGTGTGGATGATTATGAAAATGTACATACAAGCTTTGGAGCCATGGGCCATCTCAATAGGAGCAGAATCGTTCATCCCTGTCCATCACAGAAGTTACACACCTATCCACTAACGCAAGATGAGACCTCATGTACAGATAGAATGCCCGGGCACCCAGAGAGTAGCGCTTGGCTGATCTGTTTCTCGAATATTCTATACACAGCACAAACCATAGCACATTTTCACTTAGGGTCCTGCTACACACAGGGATTTAAAGTAGAAACACAAGACACATTTACCTGTGCAAATACAGAAGGCATCGATTTTAGCTTAGCTTAATAATTAGAAAAACAAACTCCCTCTTCACTTGCGTCTTGTTTTGCCTTTTTCTTCTCTTCCATACAATCCACCCCTAAATTTTCTCTCTTCCTTCCTGACAAGGACCCTGGTCCAGTCTCCCCCAAAGCATTGTACTTACCGGCTGGTTCCGGCCAGCATCCGCCTCTGTTCTGCAAACCTTGGCCCCTCTCCTCTAGCTGCTCTGGGCCCCAGCCTGGCCAGAGGCTGCTGCTTCTTCCTGTGCGATCTTCCCAGGCCCCAACTGTGTTCAGGCTCCGGTGCAGGACTGGCGCGCTGGCGGGAGACTGAGGGAAGGCAGGGTCCTCCCTTCTCTTTAGGGCTGTGGGTGGGGTGCACGGCAGTTTGGCCCCCTCAGGACCGAGTGACCCCCAGGGCGGCGACCCCTCCAGTACACATCTTTGGAAGATGGGTTTCATGGTCCTGGGGCCCGTTGTTCACTCCCTTCTTTCATGGTGGGTACCATTATCTGGGAGAGAAAATAATGTTGCGGGGGGCCCAGGCTCTCAGAGCATCTAGACAGGGGCGCTCTTGGTGGATCCTTTTAATCACTTGCCTGGGCTGCAGCTGAACTCCAGCCTGGGCCAGTGATGTTCGTAGAAAGGCTTGGGCTGGCGGCCTTGTTTCCTGGCCCATCCGCTGTGCCTCCCAGAAGGAGGTGAAACGGTGTGGAGACCCCAGGAGCTGGGGGCAGGGTCATTTTCCCGTCTACTCATCTCTTGGGAGAAGACCCAGACCTTCCTAACCTGACATCTTCAAATTGTCCCTGTCCTTTGCTTCTTTGTGATAGGAAGACAAGCTCCAGGTCTCAGAAGAAAGGCCAGTGCCCCCTCCCTAGCCAGTGCCAGGGGCTACCGGGGCCGCTCCCCAGGCACTTCAGTTGGTACCCACAGACCTGAACCCGGCCTGCGGCCCAGTGTGCCCAGCCTTGAGCTTTAGCGTCCTTCCTCTAACTTTTTCCTAAACTAGGCGGCCCTCCGCTGACTCCCAGACAGGCGGCAGCTGCGGAGAGTCAGGACAGGGACAGCGGAAACCAGGAGGGCGGCAGTCAGAGCCCAGTGCCTGCACAGCTTGGCTCTGCAGAACAGCCTAGCGCTGTGACTTTTCCATAAATAAAAGGCCCAGCCCCACGGTTTGCATGTCCTTTTGGGCCCTAATTTATATGCTACAGAAAATCATATACTCAGCCACCATGCTTCATAACACGGTTATTTATGGCAGGGGAGGAGGTTTTTTTCCTGAAGCGTATATTACAGGAACAGTCCACAGCACACTCCATACGTCTAGCCAGAGGAGAACAGGTGCTTTGCCCTAACCGCTATCCTTTCCCTCTGCACCCAGCTTTCTCTCTGGTGAGTCTGGGGAGCTCCCTGACTTTCCCCAGCCCCCAAACGCTACTTACAAGAATTTGCCCCGGATTTTGATTTCTCCCCGCTTGGTCCTATGGAAAACACAGATCACCCCGTTTGGCTCTGAGTCTGTGGGGCTGTAGCCCTTGGAGAGCGGGCGGGGCTGAGGAGGGGCCGGCTGGGCGCCAGCATTGATCTTTAAAAAATCATTTTGAAATCACCACAATATGAAGAAATATGGCGCTGTGCCCTCGTTTTTCACACTTAATGACACGAGATGGCTTCATTTGGACAGAAAAGCGGGCTGCAGTGTGTCTGCGGGTCCGGAGGTGACCCGCAGCCTTCTCGGGGTAGAGGGGCAGCCACCAAAAGGATCAAACCCCAAGTTAGAGTGGCCCCGCTTTTGTTGAAAGGCCGGGGTGGGGGTGGGGGTGAGATGGTGGCTCCTGAGTCAGGGAATTGGTCAGAAACCTGTGCCCAAACCCAAGGCAGGCAGCGCAGCATGTCTGGGGACCGTGCTCCCCCTGCGGAACAACAGGACAGAAGGCTGCACTCAGGGCAGGAACTGGAGGGCCTGAGAAGGAGCCAGGACGCAGCCGGCGGCCGCTGGAGAGAAACCCTGCACAGCCGCAGAGTGGATTCCAGAAACCCACTATGTGGGAGCTCCAGCGACGGATACCGGGAGGGAGGCGGCAGACGGGGGCAAAGCCTGATCCCAGGGCCTCTATGTCCACGCGGGTGCCGCAGCCTTGGGTGCCAAGAGGGGAGCGGGGAGGCGGCGAAGTTGGCCTGGGCTCCGAGGTGGAAGGCGAGAGAACTCCAGGCATTTCCCTTTCCTCTGTCCCTGCTTCCGGGACACCTTGGGGGAGCTCCCTTCTCCTGTTCAGCTCCCTCCTCTGGGCAATGTGAGGGCCGGGGGAGGAAATGGGACTAGCTGAGCACCCACCCATCCACAAAGGCCCAGGGAATTGAAGAGTTCACTGTGAGGACTCGGTGGTCCCTACTCTTTGTGGACCCAAGTTTCCAGGCCCTGGAGGATCCCTTTGACCTCAGGCAGGTTCTAATTTCAGGACAGGGGATCCTTTGACATTGGTCCTATTTCCCCCTCTCCTTCTCCCTCGGGTCAGGGAAGGCTCCCAGCCTTGTAAATCTCCCCAAATAGCGCATCGAGCCCCCTCCGGAGCCCATGACATCCTATAAAATCCCGAGTCCTCCCCTATCCCTTTTTTTCCAGCTCCTGTGGCTGGCTGGCTGCTGCTGTTGTTTAATAAACATCTCTGTCAAGGGGACGGAGAAAAGGAAATGAGGGCCCGCGGGGTGGAGGTGGAGGTGTTGGGGGGGACCCGGCCACCTCGGGTTTAATTATCCTGCGGGCCCCTCCTGGCTGCGCCCCGGGCCCGGGCTCCGTGTCTCGGTCGCTCCGGCTCCCTCGCGATCCCCTCCTCCTCCCTCCCTCTCCGAGCCGCCCGGGGAGCGCGCTCCGCAGCCCCCGCCTCTCCGCCGCCCCCGCGCCCCACGTCGAGGCCCCCCCTTTCCTGCGAAGGCGGGAGGGGGCGGCCGGCGGCCGGGGCTGAGGTTACGTGGCCGCCGGAGCCCTGACGTGATAGCACATTGCATCAGCATAAAACAATCCATCCTCCGTGCGGAGCGCGGTGCGCGCGGATGACAGCGCGAGCGCAGCCCCCGCGCCCGGTTGATTGATGTCGAGGCTGACGCTTTATCAGGCTGTCGGAAAAACTTTGACCAATCATTGTGCACGGAGCGCCGAGCCGGGCCGCTCCACTGTACTTTGTTGGCTGAGAAGTTGAGCCCGAGGGTGGCGGTGGGGGA
>NW_022900925.1:34700120-34700420 GCF_012274545.1 Fukomys damarensis
GCGGAGCCGCTGCTGGGCGCGCCCGGGGAGCTGCTCAAGCCCGGCGCGCCCGAGTACAGTTTGGAAACTTCGGCGGGCAGGGAGGCCGTGCTGGCTAATCAAAGACCCGGCTACGGGGACAATAAAATTTGCGAAGGAAGCGAGGACAAAGAAAGGCCGGATCAAAGTAAGTTATAAAAAAGTGACGCGGAGGAGGAGGAGAAGGAGGAGGAAATGCTCCGAGCCGGCCGCGGCCGGGAGGGGGAGGGGGCCGGGGGCCATAAACGGGACAATGAGCGCGGCGGCGGCCCGGGAGCGGGC
>NW_022900925.1:34700841-34710034 GCF_012274545.1 Fukomys damarensis
CCGCGGCCTCCTCGCCCTCTCCCGCTGCTCTCCGCGGAGCTCGCGGGCGGCAGACCCGGCCTCTGGCCTCCCGGGGAGTCGGGCATCACTTCCGAATTCCGGCGGCGAGAAGGGGGCGTCCCAGGGGGACCCCGGGGAGGGGAGAGAGGGTTGAGGAGAGGCGGAGAGTTTCACCCCTTGTGAGTAGTCTCTCGTCACCTCCCACTCCTCCCCAAAGCACCCCTGGCTGAACCCCACGTCTGGCTGATTTCCAAAAGGTGCTCCTTGGCGCGGCTCAGAGAGGGTCTGCTGCGTTCGCGTCTGAGGTCGAGGAGGGCAACTCGGCTGGGAGCTCTTGGCCCCAAACAATGCCGCTCCGGCTGGCCGGGGAAGGCCTCACGTCCTGCTCTTTTGGGGAGCAGGGAGCGCGAGCTCGGCCTCTGCTTGTCTCCCCAGCAGCAGGGTGGCCAGCTGGTGTCCCGCCGTCCTCCAACCTGCCAGGTGGACCCTTAAGAGTTGGCATTTGGGGAACCCAGCCCCTTGCACATGCACCCCAAATACCCCGCACCCAGACCCCAAACCTTGCCTGGAAAGCCCGTGATTGCAAAGCAGTCCTTTGGCTGGGATCAAGGATAAGCAGTTTCTCTTTCCTATTTAATGCAGCTGCAGGTTCCATCCCCGGCAATCCCATTAAGGAAATAGTGCGGCGGTGTGGTAAAAATGCGGTACTTAGTGTAGGATGAACTGAATAAAAGAAATAATAACCCAGTGCTTTTCATTTGGGGAGAAGGAAGCTGGCAGAGTGAGGGTGTTGTTTTTAATTGGCTCAGTTTTTATTTGGCAACTTTTCAGAGTTCTAGGGGTCTGGGAGAGACGCTAAGGAGCCAAAGAAGCCTGTGTATATTTTGGTTTCCTCCTTTTGACCCTCTTCCGCTTGATTACCTCTTCCTCTTCCCCCTTCACACTCAGGGCTGGTTGGAAGGCCAGGTGTGTTACGCGGGGCTTTTAGTTTCCCCACCACCACTGTCTGTCCCCGCCCTGGGACTGGAGTGATGCCCCGCTCCATTTCCCTGAACTTGTATTAACCAAACTGCAGAGCTGAGCCGCAGAAAAGGAGTGTATTGCTACCATCAGTTATCTGGGAGCCCCCGGCGCGCCCCTGTCTAGGGCTGGAGTTGATAAATGGTTGCATTGGGTCGCTGTGAATTGCAGTGTGCTGAATGTTCTGTTCCAGGCATCTAGACGTGGGCCCACGCTTGTGGTGTGTGGCTCTGGCAGGGCCTGGGCGCATGGGTACCGATGCCTCCTACAAGGGGCCTGCAGATGCCAGTGTGCACTCAGGCAGGGTGCTGGGGCTGCCAGAGGGCTGGGGGGGTCTCTGGGCTCCCCTCCCCTGCCCAAGCCCACCTGTCTCCTCCCACACTCAGGCCAGGGACCCTTCCGGTCAGGTCAGCCAGCCCTGGCCAGCCTGGTGGTGCTGGTGATCAGAGTCCTAACCAGCTTGGCCGCAAGAGAGGAAAGATGGAGGCTGGAAGTCCTGGAGGTGCAGAAGCCTGGGCTCTCAGCGGCTGAGTGGCTGCACTTTCTCCAGCCCCTCCACCTGTGCAGAGCAGCTGCTCCACCTCTGGGACCCCCCAAAGCCTAGGTGCCCTTTCTCCCACCCAAGATGGGGAGCGGAGAGCAGGGGCACAGTGTCCCGTGTCCCCAGCCTGGGGTCCTTCACCCTCTTCCTTCCTTTGATTCTATCGCTGCTTCTCTTTCAGCCAACCCCTCTGCCAACTGGCTGCACGCCCGCTCCTCCCGGAAAAAGCGCTGCCCCTACACCAAATACCAGACGTTGGAACTAGAGAAAGAGTTTCTGTTCAATATGTACCTCACCAGGGACCGCAGGCACGAAGTGGCCAGACTCCTCAATCTCAGTGAGAGACAAGTCAAAATCTGGTTTCAGAACCGGCGGATGAAAATGAAGAAAATGAACAAGGAGCAGGGCAAAGAGTGACAGGATCCCGGCTGCCCCTCCCAGCCCTGCCCCACCTCACCCTCTTTCCTGTGCTGGCCGCAGAGCCGGCACTGCCTGGGAAGTGTCCGGTGGTGGTGACAGAAGGGCTCCCTCCTCAGTCCCTCAGCACACCCGGCGCTGTGTCCTCCCCTCGCCTGCCCCCGTGTGTCCTTCCCTTCTCTCTGGCCGCCAGGAGAAACTTTGGTTCAGTTAGAAGCTAGAAGTAGTTGGTTCCTAAGAAGATGGCGGTCACAGGCGAGAGACCCTAGCTAGTCAAGCTCCTAGCGTCCCCTTGTGATTTTTCTGGGAGGCCCCAGTCCCTCACCTCCAGCCTGCTTGGTCCACTGCCCCTGTACCTATCCAAAGTCCCCCAGGACACCCCAACCACACAGCTCAGCGCCTGCCACAGGCGTGTCCTTGGGAGCCCACAGTCAGAATGGGGGAGCAGCAGAGGGGAAAGGAAGAGGCCCCCTCAGATGCCAGTGTGGCGGAAATGCCCCCCTAAAGCCACCGGGCAAGCCTGGGCCCTCTGACACAGCAGGAAGGGGTCTAGACACGGACGCCTAGGGGTGCTGCAGCCCCGCCCAAGCTGCAGCACCCCATGCAGCGCCCAACTGCGCCCGAACCTGGGCCGTCCCACCCCCACCCCCACGCCGATGGGCTCCGAGGAGCCGGAAGGGCAGTGGGGGCCCTGTGAGGTGTCTCGGCAGCACCACTCATGTTGGTGGCAGGAAATGTTGGACTCTGCATGATACTTTCCTGTCTTTCCAACAAAAGGAGGGCAGGCTGGGCTGTGAGGAATCAGCCCTGCTCCCCTGGACGGACTGTAGCTCTCCTGGCTTCCCCAGCCCTGCATTTCCCTGGCCCTTTCAGTACCAGTGCGTCCAGCCACACCTTGCAGACCCCCATGCCCCCCAGGTCAGCCCCACTGAGACAGGAAGGCCAGCGAAAGAGAATCCCACGGAGGATGATCCGGAGTCAGTGACCTCCCAGCTTGCTTCCGAGTTAGCTGTCTGTCTGTCGGGCCAAGGAGCAGCAGAGGCCCCAGCGAGCACACCTGGTGTGCCACCCCCACCCCAGGCCGGCGGAGAACCCCAAGCGGGTGGCTGCCGGGCACTGGGCTTTGCCTCCACTGTTCCAGCCTGGCTGGGGTTCAGTGGGGCGAAGGAGAAAGACCCAGGCCCCAAGCAAAGCTAGCTCTGCCCCCCTGTCCCCCTTGGGGTGCCCCCCCCACTGCTGGACTTGCCCCTGCCTCTCCTGACCCCGCCAGGGGCCATCCCAGTAGAACTTCTTTTGCTTTGTCGGTGGCTGTTGTGAAATTGTGCTGTGTTTTGTGATTTCTTTGGGGGGGGTGATTGTTTTCAGTTGTGGCTTCTGTGGGGGGGGAGTGGGAGGGGTGAGGGGCCTAGAGCTCTAATTGTTTGTTTTGGAAGAAAAAGAAAAGAGAAAAAGAACAAAAAATATATATCACTCTAGAAAACAAACCTCTCCGAGTCTTATTCTGTGCTAGCTCCTCCTCTTCCTCTCCGCCTGGCCTGAGGTAGGAGCCCTCAGTTGCCAAAAAAAAAGCCCAGACTGGACAACAGAGGTTGCTGTGTCCCCCTCCCCAGGTTCCCTGCAGCGCCCTCCACTGCAGGGCAGAGACAGCCGGCCTAGGCCCAGGGCCCCCGGGGCGCCCCCAGAATGGGGCCCTGGAGAGCACAGGACAGATCTGGGCTTGGGGAGGGAGCAACTGGGTCTTGGAGTCCTAGAGGCAGCCACCCCTGGAGCCAGGGGAAGGCAGAAACTGCTCTGGGCCCTGGAAGGGCTCCCTTGCTGCTGCCACCTCCCTGGCCCAGCCTCAGTGGGTCCCGGGTGAACAGAGGCCAGGGGAAACAAAAAAGGAGGGGGAGAGCATGGAGAGGTGAACAGTGGTTTCGGGTGAAAACAAAATTCCCTTCCTAAGCAGACCCCAGAATTGAACTGGGTTCCCAGAGGCAACTTGCTGTTCTCAAAGCCCCTGGCCCAGGCCAGTTTGCATCCAGGCCGCTGTATCCCCCACCCCCTGCAGCCCTCCAGACCCCTCGGGTGGGGACAGCGTGGGGACAGAGGCTGGCAGTGGTGGAGCAGCCTGCAGGGCCTGGCCTACCCCTCTCTAACGAAAAGGTCGGTGGAGAGATGGAGGGAGGCACGCGGCTCCCCGCTGCTCAGGTCCAGGCTGGGGGCCGCCAAGGAGGGCTCTGCTGGGGACCGAAGTGGATCGGGCTTTCCAGCGGGTGTAGACCAGGTTGACTTTCCATTCTGGGCTCCCAGGGCTCAGCTGGCGCCGAGTCAGTCACCAAAAAGGCCAGGAGGCTGGAACCGGACCGAGCCGGTGGGGGAGAGGGCGCCCTGAGAGGCCTCGGGCGGTGGGCGGCGGTGGCGGCGGGTCCCCAGCCCAGGAGTGGCTTCTTTCAGGACAAACAAAGGCGAAGATGCGGAGGCTGCGAAGCCGGAGATGGGGAAATCAGTTGTCATAAAAGGGAGAGATTCAGAGAGGCAGGCCCGGAGAGTGAGGCTGAGAGGCCGGGAGAGGAATTCAATGCCGTGTGCGCAGCAATAAAAGAATATGACCGCTATAAAAGTTTATAGCGTATAAATTTCTGAAGGTTAAGAAACGAAACAGCCCCAAAGCAAACAGAGAGGGGAAACTTTCCGGGGCTGAGAGCGTCCGCTGGGCCGGGGCTCCCGGCCTGGCAGGGGGAAAATGGTGGCCCTGGCCTGCACCCCGACCCTCGCTGCACCCAGCCTGGGGCTTGGGGTCCCCAGGGCCCTAAAGGGGGAGCTCAGAAAGGGCCGAAGGAGGGGCACTTTGTGGTCACAAGGGCTCCGGCTCCGTCTTTGTTTTTCACACCCCTCCAGAACCAGGAGCCCTAAACTAGAAGGCCCCGCACGTGCACGCACACCCGCAGGTCCGGACCCTTCACCGTCCCGTCCCATCCTCCCCTCTCCCCACGGAGATCTCCCCGATCATTGTTACTCTCCACAACTTGAAGCAGTCTTGTGGGGTTTGGAAAGGACTCGGTTCTGATTCTCCCTTTTCCAGGCCTTAAAGGGCGCGCTCCTCGGCCAGCCGTGCGGGGCTGGGCCAGGGAAGGTTTAAGTAGGGGGAGAATGCAGCGTAGAGTCTCTCTCTCTCTCTCTCTCTCTCTCTCTCTCTCTCTCTCTCTCTCTTTTCTTTTGGGTCATCTGCACAATTTTGAGAACCCGTTCTCGATCCCGATGCCTTTTTCTCTTCCGCCGTCGCTTTCCTTCCTGTTTTTCTGCTACTAGCGAGCGTTTTTCCTCGGCTGTCGCCGGCTTGGTTTGGATCTCAGAGCCTGGAGGAGCCGGTGGAGGGCGCCTTTTTCAGAGGGGCCGCTAGATGGCACCCGCGCTCCACGTGAAAACCTCCCTCGCCGTGGCTGGCGGCTCCGGTGCCTCCTTTCCGCACCCTGTGCGGCCCTGCTTCTAAGAACTGAGCGGTACCAAAAGTCATGAATAATTTGCACGAAATAAAAATATAGGGATCATTATAGCCCTTTCCCCCCCATTTTATAGGTTTTGGTGATAGTGATGTCCCCCTCCCTACCGCTCCTCAAATGGTCAGTTTTGTGAATTTCCCCCGCGAGGAGGTTCGCGGTGTTTCTCGCCCAGTTGCTGTGCTCGGTGGGGCAACGAATGCGTGAAAACGGTGAATAATAGTAATAATAGGAATAATGGGTGCAAATCAAGAGGAAGCTTGATTTGGAAAAAAAATTAGCTTTTTCGTGCAGGGGGGCAGACAACCGTCCACGAAGCGGGGGACCAGGACAGGTGAGAGGGGCCCGCGGCACGGGGAGGGGCTGCCAAGGGAACCCGGCGAGCCAGCGCGAGGCCCCCAATTTGGGGGGGAACAGAGCCCTAGTTTTGCGGGGATGCGGAGGCGCCCCAAGCTGGCTGCGCGCCCCGCATGGGAGCAGGATCCGGAGCCTTTGTACGCGTCTGGGTGCGCGCTGGACGCTCGTGGCTAACCCCAGGAGGACCGGGATCTCCAAGGAGGCGGGACGCGGGAAGCTCGGGATATCTCCTGGGGTGCTCTGCGCACCCCAAGTTGGTCCTCCCCAGAAAAGCACCTTTTCCGGATAGGTGTGGGAGCAGGCACTAACGTGGGGCGCCGGAGCTCGGGGTCTCCGGGTGTCCCCGGCGGCGCTCCAGGGCTTCCAGGTGAGATCGGCGGCTCCCGCGCTCCCCGAAACCAGCGGCAACCCGAGCAGGCAAAGCTTGGGGCGCCGGGGATTCCATCACCCAGCAGCAGCCGGAGGCCTGGACTCCAGCGCTCTCCGTCGCTCCCAGGCCGGCTTTCAGTCTGCCGCCGGGTTCCAAACCTGCAATCACCTCCCGGCCCAGCCGGATCCCAGCCTCCCTTCCCCACAAAACTGCGCGAGAAAACCCGACACCCACCCTCTCCCTACCGCCCCAGCCTCGGCCTCTTTCCCCTTCTCCCAGGATCGGGTGCAAAGAGGCGAGAGGAGTTTCTCCTCAACTTGAGTTTCTCCAATAAATCTGTGCTCCGTTGGGTGTTTATAAATTATCGCTCGGCTCTTTCTTGTTTTTTCTTGTAATAGAAACATTTCCCTTCCTTCAGAAATTTCTGGCATCGTGTAGGGATGATTTAGAACAAGCCATTGAATTTCTGCCTCACAGGTGAGTCCTCAAATCATGACCATAAAATCCCCCGCACTTGATAAAAATGTTCATTTCCTCAACAACTTGACCCTGGCTTCCGCCCGCCGCCCCTCAGCCCCAGCTGAAACCCAGACCTGTTTCTCGCCTCTGCTTTTCGCTCCCTTTCTGCACCTCTGTCGCTCGGCTCTTAGATTCCATTTTGAAGGACTGTGGTGACCCTCCTGGTAACTCTTCTTTGGAAAGGGTGATGGTTTCATTTTCACTGAGGTTGGGGTGTCTGGGGTTCTCACAGGGCGCCCCTCGGAAAGCCAACTACTGAGTCCTGAGTAGACAATGAACTGGACTTGTGTGTGAAGCACTTCCGCCTCTGTTGCTGGAAACGTGCTTTCCCTCTCTCTCTTTCCTTCCTCGGCCTCCCTTTGCCCGTTGGCTGCCTGAGGCGCCCCTGGGTGGGTCCTGACTCTCAGAGCCAGGCCTTCTGAGCCTGGCCACCGGCGTCCCCAGGCCAGGTAGGCAAGGGAGGCAGTGACCCAGCCCTTCACCTTCCCCTCCACCCAGCTCGGCCTGCATTCTGAGAGCCCAGGCCTCAGGTCCCCAGGCCTGCAGGGAGAGCCAGGTTCACTAGAGGCTCCCCAAGGGGAGAAGAGAGAAAATGGGGAGCTCAGCAGCCCCCCTTCATCGCAAAGTGGTGTAGGGAGTGACATTGGCTCTCGGGGACAGAGGAGTAATGGTCCCTCCCTCATCTCTGCCACTGTCCACAGCAGCAGAAGGGTCAGGACAGAAGCGGCCAAGGCCCAGTGTCAGGGCCTGGCGTCCAGGTCCCCTCCAGGCATCCTCCTCCCTGGCTCTGATGTGTGGGTGGCACCGGAGCTCCCTGCTGGGGGAAGCTGCAGCCGGCTGGGCTTAGTTCCTGGGCCCCAAGGCCCGGTGCCCCCATCGGTGCGGCCCCTCTTTGGTGGCCTCAGACCCTACTCCCCTCATGCAGTCGGCTCCACAAAGCACTGACTGCAGCCAAGGCGACCCCAGCGCCCCCTCCCCCAGTGAGCAGAGGTTGGGGGAAACCAGAATTCTGCCCATCTGCCAGAAAGTTTCTTCTTCTCCTCCATGGCCCTCCCTGAGACTTCCTAGACCCCTGCTCCACAGAAAAGCCCTGGCTGGTTTGTTTAATGAGGGCAAAGTTCTGTGAGTGGCCTGGGCGGGGCAAGAGGGGACAGCTGGGGTCTCCAGAGCAGCCTTGGGGGCAGGTGCCTGCTGGCTGAAGGAGGCGAAAAGCTCAGAAAAGCCACCGTTTGCGCCCCCAAAAACCCCCCCAAACAAAAAAACCCAAACCCCATAATCGTTCTCATTTCGGCTTCGTCACCCCACCGTGCTGCAGTCGGGCGGCGGGGGCGATGGAACTGCAGTTTTATAGCTGTAGAGGAAAGAACTCGTAAAATGCTAACAGCCTTTATGTGCTGCGGCATAAACAACAACAGACTCTGGCTTTATTGCGTTTTATAGTTTGTTAAAGAGTTTACAGCCATTTTTTGGGGGGCCGGCTACCCAGCCAATTCCCTGCACACAACAGTTAAACCTTTATCAATAATAAGGAAATTGATCATTAAAGCTTTAAATATGACTACCTCGTTTGTTTGAAAATATGTTCAGGAGAGGAAGCTGTATGATTTGATAACTTGTATTAAAATACCAATTACATTTATAGGACCTTTTAAAACTCGGCGCAATTAAACCGTGTTCTTTTACATTTTTCCGAAGCGACCCTGACATTTAGAAAGACTCCAATTGCCTCGTTAAAATCGCGAAATTAACAGCGGTGCCTGCGCCTGGCGCGCGTCGCGTCTGTGCGCGCGCGCGTGGTTTTTTTCCGCGACTCCCCCACACCAGCCTTTGGGGGTGGTCCGCGAAGGTATTTGATTTGTTGGGAGGCGAGAGATATCTCATTAATGTAGGTGGTTAAACAGCTTTCATCCGTATTCACCCTCCTCGCTCCCCCCCTCTCCCCGGGTGTTTTTCCCTTCCCCTCCTTTTTCTCCGCGCTCCCCAGCTCCCCGGCGCTCTCTCTCTCTCCCTCTCTCTCCTCGCTCGCACCCTCGCTCGCACCCTCGCTCTGCGTTGTGTCCGGGAGGAGTACAGAGAAGCCAATAGGATGCGGGGTCTCTAATGGATGCAAATGATCGTGAAAAGACAGTGCAAAATATGAAACAACTGGTTTTTTTTCCCTCCCCCTCCTTTTTCTCCGCGCTCCCCAGCTCCCCGGCGCTCTCTCTCTCTCCCTCTCTCTCCTCGCTCGCACCCTCGCTCGCACCCTCGCTCTGCGTTGTGTCCGGGAGGAGTACAGAGAAGCCAATAGGATGCGGGGTCTCTAATGGATGCAAATGATCGTGAAAAGACAGTGCAAAATATGAAACAACTCATTTGCAGGGAAGTAAATCACCGAAAACTGTTTATGAACTGGCATCCCTTCTTCGAAATGTAAAGCGCGGACCTCTTTAAGTGGCGGTAGATTTGGGCTTGGGGGTGGGGTGGGGGGAGGGCGCCCGCCGGCTGGGG
>NW_022900925.1:34711171-34711584 GCF_012274545.1 Fukomys damarensis
TCCTCTCTCTCTCTCTCTCTCTCTCTCTCTCTCTTCTCTCTCTCTCTCTCTCTCTCTCTCTCTGTCTCTTTCTTATCTTTCTCTTCCTTTCTGTTTCCTTTGAGGGGGGCTCTCGAGCGACATTTCCTGAACCCATAAACCCCTCACCCCGTCTCACATCTTCCTCCAATCCGTTCCCCCTTTTACTGTTTTATGGGGGGTAGAGGAGAAAGGGTGGTGGGAGTGGGGGCGCTCAACTTTTGCACTTTTCAATTGCTTTATAGTTTAATTACCCTGAAGAAACTTTTCTTCTGGGGCAGAGGCTCTGGGGGCTTTTCAAGGTGGGTTCATTCGTGCCCACCCCGGCTTTTTTATTCCTACCCCCGCCTTCACATCCTTCCTTCTAAACTTTATGGCACTTTGGATGGAACTGA
>NW_022900925.1:34711756-34712306 GCF_012274545.1 Fukomys damarensis
CCCCCTCCCCCGTCTCGCCCTTTTCCCCGCTTCCCAGCAGCCGCCGGACGCAGGCGAGGCCGACAGACCTACAGCCGCTACCAGACCCTGGAGCTGGAGAAGGAGTTCCTATTTAATCCCTATCTGACTCGCAAGCGGCGGATCGAGGTGTCGCACGCGCTGGGACTGACAGAGAGACAGGTCAAAATCTGGTTCCAGAACCGCCTCCCCCGTCTCGCCCTTTTCCCCGCTTCCCAGCAGCCGCCGGACGCAGGCGAGGCCGACAGACCTACAGCCGCTACCAGACCCTGGAGCTGGAGAAGGAGTTCCTATTTAATCCCTATCTGACTCGCAAGCGGCGGATCGAGGTGTCGCACGCGCTGGGACTGACAGAGAGACAGGTCAAAATCTGGTTCCAGAACCGGAGGATGAAGTGGAAAAAAGAGAACAACAAAGACAAGTTCCCCAGCAGCAAATGCGAGCAGGAGGAGCTGGAGAAACAGAAGCTGGAGCGGGCCCCGGAGGCGGCGGACGAGAGCGACGCGCAGAAGGGTGACAAGAAGTAGGCTCC
>NW_022900925.1:34712528-34713217 GCF_012274545.1 Fukomys damarensis
CCGCGCCAGTCCCCGCTAGTGGTAGTCTCTGTAATAGCTTCCGTGTGTGCGCTGCCGTGGGTCTCCTTCCCTTCCCGGGGGCCGGGGGCAAGCAAAGGATTCGAAGCCAGGACTCCCTCGCCCCGCGAGGACGAGCGGCCGCCGCCCGCCCGAGCCCCCACGCCCCCGTCCCGTGTACAAAGCCTCGTTGTGCAATGGTCTTTTTCCTTTGAACGTGCTTCTTTGTAAAGACCGAGGTACCGATTTCTGCTAAGTTCTCCCAACAACATGAAACTGCCTATTCACGCCGTAATTCTCTGTCTCCCTCCCTCCTTCTTTCTGGCTCTCTCTCTCTCTCTCTCTCTCTCTCTCTCTCTCTCTCTGTCCTGCTGCGCCCTCATTTCCCCTCCCGGCCCCTCTCCGAGCTTCTTTCTCTCTCGCTTCTCTCTCTTCTCCCTCCCCTCCCCTTTGGTTTGACAATTTTGTCTTAAGTGTTTCTCAAAAAGAGATTACTTTAGTTAGCATGCGCGCTGTGGGCAATTGTTAAAAGTGTTCTTAGGTTTACTGTGAAGAGAATGTATCCTGTATCCGTGAATTGCTTTATGGGGGGGAGGGAGGGCTAATTATATATTTTGTTGTTCCTCTATACTTTGTTCTGTTGTCTGCGCCTGAAAAGGGCGGAAGAGTTACAATAAAGTTTACAAGCGAGA
>NW_022900925.1:34713305-34713711 GCF_012274545.1 Fukomys damarensis
GCGCAGGGGGTGAGGGGCGGCTCCACGCGATTGGAGGAGAGCGGGCCGAGGGAGGGGAGTCCGCAGGAGCCCCCTCCCCTCGCGTTCCCAGGCTGTCCCGTTACCCCCGCGCCCGGGCCGCGTTGGGGAAAAGACGCGCCGCCCGGGTTGGTGGCTGCATCCCCGGCCACTTCTCTCTTTGTTTCCGTGTGTGTCCTCCCGTGGGGCGTGGGGGGAGGCGGCCAAAGATGAGCGCAAGGCTGCGGAGCCCGCAGAGATTTTTATTTTTCTGGGACTCTGCTGGGGGAAGCAGGGGCAGAGCGGAGATGCTCTTCTGCGCCCCGCCCTCCGGGGGACGTGGCCAGCTCTGCCCGGCTCCGAGGCGGTGGCTCGGTGACTCGCTGCCTTCCTTCCTCGGCCGCCTCTG
>NW_022900925.1:34713902-34714649 GCF_012274545.1 Fukomys damarensis
GCCCCCCCCCCAGGACCCCCTCGGAAGCCTGGGTTCCCCCGCGCCCCGGTATCTGGGGCACAGAGCGAGCCACGAGGCCAGGCCGGCCGGCTCCTCACCTTGGGAGAACCGGCCCGGCTTCTCCTGAGGCCCGGGCGGGACGCCTTGGCCCGAGTTCATAAAGGCCTGCGCGGTCCCGGGTTTGTCACCCGCTCGCTGGGGACTTGGGTGGGGGCGACAACACCGATCGCTCCGGGGTTATTTATTTTCCCTTCCCCGCCATCCCTTCCTCCCCCAACCACGCCTGCAAGCTGCCTCCAGCCCGCGGGGGTCGACAGCGGCCCTGGAGCCCCCCAGCCCCAATCCACAGCGCTCGGCTTTCCCATTCATTATTGATCATATTTTATAAATCCAACGCCACACAATTTTTTCCACATTACCGGGAGCCGTGGGGAGGCGGCGCGGCCATTGGCGCAGGGGACGTCACGTGGGCCGGGGTCACGTGGCCCGGAGAGGAAAAAGGGGGTCCTTTTTGGTGTAAATCTGGACTCTAATTCTGTAATATATCAAGGAATCTCGTAAAACCGACACTAAAACGTCCCTGCCTACAAATCATCCGGCCAAATTATGAGTTCATTGTATTATGCGAATGCTTTATTTTCTAAATATCCGGCCGCAAGTTCGGTTTTCGCCACCACCGGAGCCTTCCCCGAACAAACTTCTTGCGCGTTCGCCTCCAACCCCGCGCGCCCCGGCTATGGCGCGGGC
>NW_022900925.1:34714737-34726496 GCF_012274545.1 Fukomys damarensis
ATATGAGATGCAATGTGTTTGCCTCGAAACTAAACAAAGAACAATTTATGTGCTTAGAATTTAAATACTTTTTCATTATGCTTTCAGTTTTACATATCTTTGGCATGTTGGATCCATGATAATTTTACAGCAAAAGAGCCTTTAGATGAACTGTTTTTATGACTGAGTCTGCAGATAAGTTTTCTTAAATGGCAAAAGTAAAGCAAGACACTTAATTGACAAGTGGCCGTGATTGGTGCATGCTCTTTTGGCTCCCTTTCTGTCTTATACTTTCAATGGAGAAGATTGCCTACAGCTCAGAACTTGTAGGCGGCATTTTTGCTCGGTGCTCTCTGGCTGGCTCAGCCTCCCCGGCGGATCTCTCTCCGCCGACGCCGCCGCGGCGCTCAGAGGCCCCGGCCCGCCCCCCAGCCTTCCTCCCGGTCTTTTAGCTTTAAATATTTATCAGCAGCGCCGGCACGGGCTGGAGACGAGGCCGTTTGTCTTGCAGAGGAAGGCTGGGGTTTGCAGAGAATAGCCATTAGGGTCTCCCCCCTCGCTCCCCCCTTTCCTCGCCTGGGATCTCAGCCCTGGGGTGTGTCCCCCAGCCCCGGCTCAGACACGAACGGTATGGGGGAGGGGCCCGGCGCGAAGCGAAGCAGTCCTCCCCTCCCCCTCCCAGCCAACCCCGATCCCCCGTTATCCCCAACAGGACAATTAGAGGTGGGCTCCAGAGGCCTGGCGGGAGGAGGGGGGAGAGGACAAGAGGACCCTAGCGGGGACCCAGAGCCGGAGTGGCAGGTGGGGGGTGGGCCAGGCCTAGAGAGATGTGGCTCCTGACCCCCCTGTGAACTTGGGGAGTAGAACTAGGAGGGGGCGGGGCCGCTCAGGAGCACACTGGCTTCCTCCGAACTCTTCCTAGGAACCCTAGGTGGCCCCGGAGAACTGGCCGACAAGTTGGGGTGTCCCTCCTTCAGGGTGCATCTCCTCTTGGGGAGGAAACAGCGGGAGCCCAAGGAGCCAAATCAGGCAAAGAGAGTGCGGACCACCCAGCAGCTACTGCAGGAGCCCCAAGAGGCCAGGACTCCTGCCAGGTCTCCCTTCCAGGCTATGCACCCAGGCTCACACTACCCTGGCAGATGGGCTCGGGAGCCACCCCACCATCCAGAAGGCTCAAGATTTGTGGCCAGAGGCTCCCGGCCTCACCAGGGTTGGGGGTCGGGAGGAGCCCTGTTCTCCCAGCATCAGTACTGGTGGTCACGGTCCCCATTACCTGCCTCATAATTCAACTGCCTTTCCGGTTGATTTATCAAAGCCCAAATTTTTCTGCTCGTAAACATTTCAGCTTGGCTTTTATCTGACTTGGAATTAGGGCCTCCAGCCCTCCTCTAGTGTCGCTTTCCCAGGAGGGCTGGCACCAGCACCTCAGGGCCTCCAGGTCTCCTCCTTAGGGTTCTGAGCCTGAGCTTGGAAGGTCCCATCTCCTCGGCCCCCCACACAGCCTTGTGTTCTGCTCTAACCGGGCTGCTGTCTCTCCTCTGCCTTTGTGCTTCCCTGGAGGCCCAGAGATGGCTTCGCAGAACCAGTTGCCCTGGCAGCCAGGTGGGCAAGGAGGCCAGCCTGGCCCTGGCTGGGCCTGGGTCCTGCACTGGGGAAGAATCACCAGAGGCCAGCTGCTCTCTGCCCAGCTCCATTCTCCAAGGCACCTGCAGATTTTCCCCTCCTGGCTCCATGACAGGGTGGGGAGTGCTGGAGCTGTGCAGGGGGGCCCCTTTGTCTCCTTTTCTTGGGAAACACTGGAACCAGTCCTGAGCTCCACACCACAGGGCCTTGCAGGGTTCCCTCTGGCACCCAGTCCCAAGGACCACCACAGTCAGCGGCCAACAGGGGAGGCCTGGAGTCCCTGGACCCAAGGAGGAACTGAGGATCCACCTCCCCTCACCCCACATACGTGCCTTAGGAGCAGAGCCTTCAGGAACCAGCAGGTTAGAGCTTTCCAGCTTCAGGAGTCCAGGCAAGATGAGGTTTCTGGAAGGGACAATGGGAATATTTACCTCAAATGACTTGCAGAAAATTCTACACATTGAGAGCGAAGGGCAGCATAGCTGTATGGGACAGGGGTAGAAAGTAAGGATTTGATTGAGTTGCAAATGGACTTTTTTTTCTCCCCCTCCTATGGATCTTACCTGGAGGTGTTAAGAGGGAGTAGATGCTGCCTTAGGGTTGGTTCTCAACATTTTTATTTGAAAAGATGGATTGATTTGCCCCCTTCTGTATTTTGTGCGCAGGGACCGACCGCAAGCGAGGCCGCCAGACCTACACGCGCTACCAGACGCTGGAGCTGGAGAAGGAGTTTCACTACAACCGCTACCTGACCCGGCGGAGGCGCATCGAGATCGCGCACGCGCTCTGCCTCACCGAGCGCCAGATCAAGATCTGGTTCCAGAACCGGCGCATGAAGTGGAAAAAGGAAAACAAGACCTCAGGCCCAGGGGTCCCTGGCCAGGACAAGGCGGAAGCGGAAGAGGAAGAGGAAGAGTAAGGGGCAGAGAAAAGGAAGAGAGAAGAGAGAGGGAGAGAGGGAGCCGCCCAGTTCTGGGAACTGAGCCCGGAAACTCTGTCAAGTAGGGGGAAAAACACAACTATTTAAGTAAAAGTAGTTTTTAAAAAATAATCAAGGAGAGAGAAAGGTGAAATTTTGGTTTCTCAACACTGTAAAAAAAAATACTACCTATAGGAAAGTCTGTCTGGTTTGGTTTTGTACAATAAGGGAAGAGCATCGTCTGCTGCGGGCCTGTAGCTTCTAATCCACCTCCCCTTTTCTATTCGCTATTGTAAGGTCTTTGTAAACGCTCCCCGCTTTGTGAGCCTCCTTGGATCCTTTCTCCGCGGACTTGGGTCTGAATTGACCCCCCTGAGGTTCCCCCCACCCTCCTGAACTTCCGCTTTCCCTGGAGCGGCACCCAGAGGGTCTGCGGAGCCCCACAGGTCCACTGACCCCACTAGTTCCTGTGCCCCGTGTGCCTAGCGCTGACCACCCTTCCTTTATACGTTCTGTGTGTAGCCGAATGATGAAGAAATAAAACCTGATTAAAAAGAGTTGGATGCCCTATTTTCTGCGTCTCCGGAAGCCTGGGGGGGGTCGGGGTTAGTGAGAGGTGGGTTTCCCAGAGCCCCTCCATGGCTACCATTCTTTTACTCTGCGCTGGGTCTCAGGTCTCCTCTGTTCACCACTGCCCCCAGCTCTGGGGACTGCCAAGTAGTGACCTCTGATGTGACACACAGACACACAGACACAGGATCATGCATATCGTATCTCCTTTACGCTTTTCACACAAGGCCATAACCCAGTGCACACAATCACACATTTCCAGGCAGACATCTCACACAGATAAACACGCTGCGACAGTCACCAATAAACACACATTCATGTATTCACAGCAACAGCCTGTACGGTCACTCAGACCCATCAGACCCAAGTGCTCATCCACACGTAGGTTTATAAACAGAGGTTCACATTTGCTCCGGAATAAATACACCCTTGAGCCCATGTGCTCAGCCACACACCCACAAAACAACAAAATAAAAAAGCTCACAGATCCAGAAACTTCCCATTCGGAGGCGGCCTTAGGCTGTTGTGGGCCTTGGCTGCCAAGACAGAGGTGAAATCCTCAAGGCTAGGCCCCAAAAGAAGGAAGAGCGGATGCGAAGAGAGCGTGAACCCCAAATCAATCCCTGCCTCTTGGCTGCCTTTGGCAGAGACGGGTTGGCAAGGAGAGGCCTCCTAGCCGGCCTAAAGCGGCCTCCCAAGCCCGGACCGAGGAGCAGTCTGCGCTCATTCGGAAAACATTTTTGGCCAAACCTATTCCTTTGTTTTATCTCCACTGATGTTGCTTTCATGTGTTTGAATTTCTCATGCTAAATTGACCCAGGTGATACACTTTAAACTTAAAAATAGGGAATAAGATGGGTCTGAGGAGCGAGAGAGGTGCGAGTTTACCCGGCTGGCATGGTCGCGCCCTGTTCCCTTTTGCTGTGAGCCTGGCCGAGCCGCCCGATGATGCCGGGGACTTCCGGGGAGCCTTTCTGCCTGCTCTCGGGGCAGCCGGTGACCTGGAACCTTATCAGGAGCCCCGAGACAGAGAGAGAGAGAAAAAAAGAAAAACATTTCGGGGTGGGGGTTATTTCGTTTTCTTTGAATTCGGGTGCGGGTGACTCAACCCAAAATATGGGGAAGTTTTAGAGGACCTGGGGAAAATGGAGTGAATTGATGTTTTGGACCCCAAAACCTTCGACTGCAGCACAAAACCCTGAATGATGGGCAACTATACACCTAGACCTGCATCGCTGATTTTTGCATTTATCGAATTACCCTGGCTCCTTTAAATTTAAAGAACAGGTTCCTCGAACAGAAAGCTGGAGGAGGGCTGGTTTTAGGAAAATCTGTCTCATTTGAATGTGTCAGTGAAAGGCCCCTAACCTCGCAGTTTCCCCACTGATGATGGCGGAACCCCCTTGGCCAGTGTGCGGAGCTGTCATCAGGAACTTGGGCCAGCCAGCATTTGGGCAGGAGCACTCTACGCGGCTCTACCCTCCCCCGGTTTCTGGGGTGCGGAGGTGGAGAATCCAGCTGTTAGGCCGTCTGCTTTGGCCCCCTCCAGGCCACCTCCCCTCCTAGGGGGAAAAAGAAACTAGGCCCCGGGGAATCTAGGCCCCCACACCCGCAGTGCTGCAAGCCTCACAGGTGGGGGCCCCATATTTTTAGGGCTGAGAATGAGGGCACCCAATCCGAGGTTAGGGGGGACAGAGTAGCTTTTGCTTTGTGCAGAGGACGCCAGAAACCGACTGCAGCTCCTGCCTCACCTTCAAATCTGTCCACTGCAGAAGACTTGGGGTGAATTTTTACTAGAAAAGAGGCGCGGAGCTCCCGAGGGAGCAGGGATATTTCTAAGAGAACCCCCTTCCTCCCCGGGCCCCTGTGGCTTCTCTACCCTGAAACTCTGCACCCCAAATCTCACCCCTCCTCAGATTGGGGTTTCCCCCAAAAAAGGCAGAAGGAGAAGAAAAGAAGATGGCGACTGAGAAAAGCGTTGCTGGTGGAGCAGCCAGGAAGAAATGCAATAAATTCCTTGTTGTTTTATGAAAATTTACAACTTTGTGATAGAAGTTTATGAGTGGTTGAATCCAGCGATTGGCCGGCGCCGGTCATGTGGCCGGGCGATCGTGAACATGAACTTTTTATCATTTCCCTGGTGGTTATAATGCAGCATTCTTTTGGACACCACACCTAGGTCGGAGCCCTGTCGTCCTTCAGGGCTCCAGCCTCTTGATATTTTTATACTTCAATATCAGCTCCGTAGACCAAAAGAGAGAGAGAGGAGAGAGAGAGAGAGAGAGAGAGAGAGAGAGAGAGAGAGAGAAGGAGGGGTGAGAATTATACAAAAGAGAGAACTAAAAATAATTTTGATTCCTAAGTTAATTTGCCTGCTGATCTGGGATTTTAGTCATCATGACGGGTAAATGGACAATCTGCCCAGGACTGCAGCCTGATACCATTTTTCAAAAACCAGAATTTAGTCTATTTTCTATGCTAATGTCAGCAAAGAGAAACACCCTCTCTCCCAAGTCAGAGAAGGGAAGTGACGGCTCTCAGGTTGGGACAATATTATCTGGAAGCCGAAAGAAGAAACCAAACGCTCTTCCCCCACCCGCCCTCCCCACCCTTTTCGATCCGGAGGAAGAAAACCCCCAAGGTCTACAAAGGTAAGGGAGATTCTACAATTCTCTTATTCTCTCGCACTGCTTTTGTAGTAGGGTGGGGCTTGGGCTTTTCTCCCTCCTCCCTTGACTCCCAGACCGGGGTTGAACCCCAGTTTTGGGCGCTGCAGGAAGAGGCTTCCCAAGAAATTTGGTACTGGAGAGAGGGGTGCCTGCTTTCCGGAGGGGGAGGCAAGGCGAGGGAGAGGGGACGAGGAACCAAAAGGGGCCGCGGAGGCCATCGCTGGGAGCCTTTAAAAAGGCGCGGGGAGGAAAGCGGAGTGGGGGCTGCCACGGAGGGGATGGGGAGGAAGGGGAGGAAGCCACCGGCCTCGGTGGGCTCACGCCCCCCCACGCCCCTCCCGGCCTCCTCCGATTGTCCCCCGCGCAGTTCTCTTGCCCAGCCTGGGGTGGGTATCGGCGGTTTTCCGGCAGCATTGGCACTCGGGGTGGCGGCGCTCAGGGTCGTTCTGGTCTCTGCAGGGCCTGGAATCTTCGAAGAGGCTGGCGAGGCCGAGGAGGCAGCTAGAGAGACACAGAAAGAACAGTTCACAGAGAAATATTTACGCTCTCCCTTCGGAGACATTTCGGAAAGGAGAGGGCTGTGGGTGGCGGTGCCCAGGGCCAGAGGCTCCCGGGGAAGCCCAGGCGAGGGGAACGGGTGCCCAGGTCTCGGGTCACCCCGGCAGGAGGGAGCCCCGAGCTGCGGGAGCTGCGGGGAGCTGTGTGGTTTTGACGCGGTAGGTTCCAGCGTGTTGGTTTCGGTGGTACAATGCTGATCCTTTGACTTGTGTTTTATTGGTATGGGCAGTGTGGATTTCCACGGAAGAGAAAATGGCCATGTGTGTTTGATATGGAAAATGCAAACTTCCCTGCATCTGAATGGGGGTATTTGTGAAGTGCTGTTTCGGGTATCCATGTTTGGGGCTTGTACACAAAAATAGGAGAGAAGATAAGAAAATCCAAAGGGAGCACAATGTGGAAATCTGACGGTGTCTCCATGCAAAGCCCAGTGCTGAGCCCAGACGGCTTGGTCTTGGACCCCCAGGTGCCCGATTTCACCGCCAGCCGGGCCCTGGGGTGGGAGGAGAACCTGCTGGGGCAGAAAAAGGAGCTGATGGAGGAGAAGACTAATTCAGGGGTCGAGGGGGCTTCTGGGGAGATGATGTAGGGTATGGAGAACCGAGATGTTTTGATTTAGACTTCTTTTGGTTTGCAAGAATAGGTTGTTGATTTTTCTGTCTTAAGACCAGACACAGGGTGTTCACCTCAGGCCTCTGGTTACCCTGGGATTGCCAGGCCTGGGGTGTGTGTGTGTGTGTGTGTGTGTGTGTGTGTGTGCACGCGCACACGCACCCGTGTTGGCCATCTCAGTCCTGAGATGGGAAGAGAGGGAGATGGCAGCCACTTGTGGCACGAGGGGAGTCCCTGGGGGCCCAGGTGGGTGCCCCAGTTAGAGGCCTGGCCTGGACTCCCGCAAACACCCCTCGGTTCCGTAGCAAGTGGAGTCATTCGGAGGCACCCGTGACACTGGGGCCCTATTCTCTAAGGGAAATTCCCCAACCCCACTCAGACTAAAGGTCTTTTTCTCCTGGAGTCTTGGAGGTTTATAAATCGTCCGAGACAGTTTGCTCTGACCCAAATTATGCGGTTTGCTGCCATCTACCGACCGTTCCGAGACAAACGCGCGACTTGGGCGCCGCAAGCCCGGCGACACTGCCCACCCGTGCCCGACGCCTGCACCCCTCGCCGGCCTCGCGGGCAGAAGGTGTTGGGGGGATCTCGGGGCCACTCCAATGCCTCCAGTCCATGCCGATTCTGAGGGGGCGGATTAGGGAACGAAACAAGTCTCTCTCGCCTCAGGATCCCCACGCCCCTCCAAACCCATCCGGCCCCAAACCTGGTGGCTGGCAGAGGAAGCGATCTCCCTTAGGACTGATACCGCAACCCGAGGACTGGGGTTCTGGAGCCACAGACTTGCGGGGTCAGAGCCACGGCCCCACCCCCGAAGCACACCCAAGGCTCGGGCAAGGATGGGGCCGCTGGAGCCTTGGCTGCTTAAGGTTTATTTGGTTTCTTCGTAGCCAAGGGAGGGGCCGCGCGGTTCCACTCGGTTGTCAAAAGACAAACCGAGTCTGTTCTTGCAGTTGGCCGGTGGCGGGTCTCGCCGGTTCCCCAGCGGGGGGGTACGGAGTTTTTCTGGAAACCGTCGGTGTTTGCAATGTGAGCTCCGATCCCCTCCCCCACCCCGGATCCTTTGGAGCGAAATCGACGCGAATTTGCATTGGGGAAAACCCCGGAGTGGGCCTTGGCGATACATCACGAAGGAAGCCAACCACGGTGACTTCCGTTCCCGCCGGACCCCGCACACCCGCTTCGCGCGACATCGCCCCCAGAGGGGGTGGCGAGGCGGCGTGCGCGCCCCTGCGCCGCTTTGGCGCATTGGCCCCTGTCTCTAGGGTTACTGATTAGCTCGGGCTTTCAAACCGCAGGAGGAAGCGCTCTCTGGCTGAGCCTTTCAAGGTGCGGCGGCCCGGGCTCCTGGGCGGGGGCTGCAGGAAATTGCCTGTGGTGCCAGGCCGGCCGAGGTGTTACTGGGGTCTGGCTGGAGCTGGTCCAGGGGCAGGCCGCCGTGCTGGGGGAGACCCCGCTTGCTTCCCCCCACCGCCCAGCCCTGGTGCCTCTGGGGTCTGGGCCTTTGAGCGGCTCTTTGAGCTTTTCCGAAGTCTGAGTGACTTTCTGGCAGCTGGACGGCCTGGCCAGCTCTGCGGGAGGTCCCTAGGGAGCCGCCTGAGGAGGCTAGGGGTCCCCTCCGAGGTCTTTTTTTCTTGTGGGCAATGGAAGGACAGGTGGGGAGAGGAAGTGGGACTGCTAGAGAGGTTGAAGCACTTCAGGGGGCTTGGGGTGTCCTTGGACCTGGGGGAGAGGAGGAGAGCTGCTAAAGCCCGGCCTACTGTCCCTCCAGGTCACAGGGGTGTCTCTCATTTGCATAATGGAGATGAGGTTTTTGTACCTCGATTTGGACCGCCCTACTTTAGGGCACAGTGGCCAAGGTAAAGAGTAGCTCTCAGTCTAGGAGAGCCACCACCCTGCACCTCTGGGAACATGTGTGTCCCCAAACCCAGTCAGAGTCCCGGGGGAGAGATGCACTGAGGTGCTTTCCCCTGGCCCACCCCAGGCCAAGCTGGGGGTGAGGTGGGGAAAGGTGCCCCTGCACCCCAAGAGCCGAGGAAGGGCTGCTCCTTTGGCACTGTACCTTAGAGGAAGCGGGCAGCCTGGCTAATCTCTCAGCCCCACTCCATGCAAACAAATGCCGGTGGGGAGCTGAACACAGCTGAGGAAACGCTGCTTAGTCACAGTGCTCGGCACAGAAAATCACCGGGATGAGCCCGGCCTGTGGGGAGTCCCCTCAGTCCCCCGGCTCGTGTCTGTACTCCAGACTGGCTGCTCATTTTTCCCACCTCTCCCTCCGCATGCACGCACACACTTCTTTCTCACCGAGGCAGGGAGAGACACCCAGCCCAGCGGGCTGCCGGGGCCTGCTGTGTATCTACATATTCCCCTGTGGTGACCGACAGACAGACTGCCATGCCGCATGGAACCACAGACAGATTCTCCTGGAGATCTGGCTCCACAAACCAGGCTGTCTCGGGCGGGGCCTGCCTGCTCTTTTTCCCAAACAAACGGATCAGAGGAATAAACGCTCATAAATACCTCTGGGGTTAGATAAGAGGGATGGGGCGCTAGTTCCTTTCATGCCGGACTCCAGGCGCCTGTGCCCTGCCTGCAGCGGCTCCATCTCCCAACAGGCAACCTGCAGAGGTGAGGTTAATTTAGGGGCTGTGACTCCAAGGATAAGGGGATTATTTCCTGCTTCTGTCACAGGCCAGAGGTGAGCCCCTCCCTCCCCTGGCTCTTCCTGAGCCCACGCTGTAAGGGGAAGGCCAAGCCAGCTAGGCCAGGGACCAGGGATAGGATGCTGTGACCAGGGAGGAGGACTGAGGCCCAGGGCCCGGCTTCAAGCTGCAGGGCAGAGAGGCTCAGGCAAGGGCTCTTCCCTTCCCTTCTTAGACAGCTCCTGTTCCTCTCTCGGGGTGGGTCCCAACCACAGCAGGGTTGCAGCGTATGTGGTGCTTTGAGCTTCTTTTCTTAAATCCTTTAAAACCCCCACAGGACCAGGGTAGGAAGTGACTGGAGGGACTCTCTGGATGACCACTTTGCATGAAGTGGAACCTGAGAGTTGCCCCGAAGTCCAAGTCAGAGAGCCTCCGGAGGCCCCTTTGCCAACAACTCTGTCCCCACCCTTAGCCCTCTGCCCCCTTCCCCAGTGTCTTGTGCCACCTTCAGTGGGCAGAGCTGGCTCATAAAAAGGAGGACAAGGCAGGGTAGATGGGCCTGGCCTGCTACCAAACTTTATTTCCCACCTTGGCCCCTTCCTGTCCCCGGATGGAGAAGTGTCACCCTTCGCTGCCCAGCCTGGGTGCACCTCCTGGAATACTGGATTTGCACTGTGGCCCTGGCTCACGCTCCCTCATTTCCTTTGGCTGAGAGAGAGCAGGGACGCACATGCTCAGGCCCCAGCTTGCTCAGCAACAAATCCAGAGCTGATGATGCAAACCTGAGGCATGGGGGGGGGTGTTGAGGGGCAGCTGGAAGCGTAGTGTCTGGAGAGGGGGTATTGGAAGACCGCCGCTGGGTCCCCAGGAGGACCCAGACACCCTCCCGCCTTAGAAAACTACCAAAACCAAGCCTGGGGAGAGAATTTGAAAAATTGAAAAAGAAATCACGGACAACCCAGAATATTCTTCTGACATGCGGGGTGACAGGTGGGGGTGCGAAGTTGCACACAGGATGAGGATTGGACAAATAAAGCCACCCGGGCCTGAGGCTTCCTCCTGACTCCTCTCCACACCCTTGCCCCGGTGAGGAGAGGGCTGGTTGCTTCCCCAGGGTGCATCCTCTGCCAGGAGTGAGCACTGTGCTGCAACCAGGCAAGGTAACTTTGGCAGCAGCGGCAGAAGGCTTGGAGAACCTACCAGCAGCCCAGCCCGGGAAGCTGGCCCTCAGACCCACTGGCCGTTCCCTCCTCCTCCAGCTCTTCTAGGCCAGAGGAAGAGCAACCCCAACCGGCTCTGATCTAGGAGTTGTGGAGAAGCAGGAATAATAGACCCAGACTTGGGGGGGAGAGAGAGCAGATCTGACAAACAGGAAAAAAAAATGATGATGATTTTCAAAAGCTGGGAGGTAGAGTGTTTCTTCTTCACCTCCGTCCTGAAATGATGCAAATTAACAAAGAACTCTGATTCCCTTCTCCCAACAGAAACCCCCCAGACACAAGCCTCCTGCAGTTCTCTCTCAAACGATTTGGGCTTCCAGATTTGAGCTGGCAGGATGGTTACCAGCCTTCCCTTGAGGGACTGGCTGCAAGCAAGCAGGGGTTAACTTTTCTCAAAGCACAATTAACTTTTTCCTTTTCTGCGTGGAGTGTGTGCGCGGAGAAGGATATATTTACTTAATCGCCGGGGAGTGAGGTGGTCTCAGCCCAAGTGCTCCCTCCTCCCTCCGTGAAGGCAAAGACGCCTCTTTCGCAGATCCTACGTAGGTGGAACAGGACGCGTCGTGTTGTTGGGGGGAGAGAGAGAAAAGAGAAGGAGGGGAGAAAAAAAAAGGTTGATAGGTTTGTGCGCGGTCCCTCGCGCGGGCTGCTCTCCTCCTGGGTGCTATTTGACAATTCCTGCCTCTGCCATTGGTCAGTGTTGGATCAGATGGTTGTATTTCCTTCTGGCCCGCACTGGCACCTCGCCATCCCCCCTCAGCTAAAACCCAATCTCGGATATACTACTAATAGGCGCGGCGCTCGGACTATAAAACACAACAAATCATATAGGCGCGGCGCTCGGACTATAAAACACAACAAATCATAACCCCGGCGGAGCAGCAGCGGCCGCGCGCCTCCCCTCCCAATGAGTTCCTATTTCGTGAACTCCAGCTTCCCCGTCACTCTGGCCAGCGGGCAGGAGTCC
>NW_022900925.1:34726781-34727334 GCF_012274545.1 Fukomys damarensis
ACCCCGAGCCGCGGAAGCCCGACTGCGCGCAGGACAAGAGCGTGTTCGGCGACACGGAGGAGCAGAAGTGCTCCACGCCGGTGTACCCCTGGATGCAGCGGATGAATTCGTGCAACAGTGAGTACCACTCTGCGCCCCCGCGGCCCCCACCCAGGGGCTGGGAGCTAGCGAGCGCCCTCCTCTTCCTCCTCCCCGCGGCTGCTGGGTGGGCGTCTCGGGCACCCAGGACTGAGCTCAGGGCCTCACGCCTAGGGGACGACGAGTGCTTTGCCTCTGACACCCCTCGCCTATTTTCTTTCTTTTTTGCGGGGGTGGGTAGGTGGGCATCTCAGTTAGGAGGACCGGGAAGACAGGGCGCCCTCGCGGGGTCTCCTACGCAGTCCTCTGGGCCGCAGGAGTTGCAAAGTTTGCAAAGTCTCAGCTGCGCAGGGAGCCGGGGGAGCCCACCCGCTCCCCGCGCGCTGGGCCAAGCCAGGATCCCTGCCAGGAAAGGGGCAGGGGCTCAGGGGCTGGTTTTGCTGTCCCTCGAGCCCCCGCCCCCCTCCCCCAGCCC
>NW_022900925.1:34727527-34728484 GCF_012274545.1 Fukomys damarensis
GGAGAGCGAGTCCGTCCCGGACCGCGTTTCCCCCGGGGTGGGGGCTGGGGGCCGGACACCAGGAAGGGGGTGGGAGTCAGAGGAAGGAGGGAGACCACGAGGGCGAAGGAGCGGGGACAGGCGGAGCGGGAGAGAGGGCCAAACAGGCGCCTGGGTCTCAGGTCGGATTATTTGTCGGCTTTAAATCCCAATTGATGTCCATTAGCGGGACACGAAAGTGAGGAGCTGTTAATGCGGACTAGAGATCGATCCGCGTCATTACGGATTAGAGGCCAGAATGTATCACTGTGTGGTTGGGGGGGGCAGATGGATGGCAAGGAAGGGCAAAAAAAAGCCACGGCTAGGAAGCGACACACCTGGCCGGCCCCTCCCCCTAGGCGCAGGTGGGAGTTCAAAGCGCGCCTCCCCTCCCCCCACAGGCCCAGGAATCCGGGAGGGACTCAGAGGGGGCGCTGCAGAGTGGGAAGGGGGCAGGGAGCGGGAGCCTGAGGGCACCCGGGACGGGCTGGAGTGCGAGTTTGGGGGTCCAGGGGGGAGGGGGCCCTGGGCCTGGTGACCACCAGGCCTCAGCGCCTCCGCTCTGCTCTGCGTAACAGGTTCCTCCTTCGGGCCTAGCGGCCGCCGAGGCCGCCAGACCTACACGCGCTACCAGACGCTGGAGCTGGAGAAGGAGTTTCACTACAACCGCTACCTGACCCGGCGGAGGCGCATCGAGATCGCGCACGCCCTGTGCCTGACCGAGCGCCAGATCAAGATCTGGTTCCAGAACCGGCGCATGAAGTGGAAAAAGGAAAGCAAACTGCTCAGCGCGTCGCAGCTCAGTGCGGAGGAGGAGGAAGAGAAACCGGCCGAGTGAAGGTGCTGGAAAGGGAGGGGGGACGCGAAGGGAGAGGCCCGCGCGGACCCCAGGGCGTCGGAGAGGCCGGGAAGGCTCTGCGGGCGGCGGCAGGGGAGCCC
>NW_022900925.1:34728537-34731282 GCF_012274545.1 Fukomys damarensis
GGCGCTCGGGCCGCGCCGCCTAAGCCCACCCCTCACCCCAGCGCCTCTTCCCTCCCCGAAGAACCCGCCTGGGCCTGGTCTGGCTCCCGGGTGAGAACTGAGAATCGGACTCACTTGATGTTTGCTGGAAGCCGAGCGCAATGCTCTTGTACGTGTCGCGTCTCATTTGGTCCATGTCCCCCGTGCACGGTTCAATGGTAGATTCGCTGCCCCTCAGCAGGGGCCTCGAAGACTCCCTGACCCCAGACTTGTCGTCTGTCCCACCCCTCCCCAAAGCCACTGGAAGGAAGGAGCACATACTACCTAGAAGAAAGAAGAGGAGCCTCAGAAGAAAACAAAGTTCTATTTTATTAATTTTCTATGTGTTGTGTTTGTAGCCTTGTCTTAGCTCTGGACGTGAAATACTTCGGTGATAATATTAATATTATTAATAATGATGATGATAATAATAAAGACATGAAAACTTGCTTCTCAGTCATCTCCAATCCCCCCTGACATTCCTTTCCAACCCCCAAATAACCCCTGCTGCTGGAGCCCCAATTCAGCTCTGGGGGTTTCCGTGTGCCTCAGGGCCTGGACACAGAAGCTCCAGCTGAGATAAAGGCTGGGGTGGTCTGAGGTGGCAGCCAGGGCCCCCAGCACTGTGTCTTGCAGATGTTAAGGCTCAAAACCGCCTCTCCCAGTGCAGACTTATGGAGCAGAGGGGGAGCCTTTTCCCTCTCACTCTGTAGCCTGCCTTCCTTTCTCTGTGCCGCCGCCGCCACCAACACCGCCACTGCTTCTGCCCCGGAAGGGTTGGCACAGGTCCCCCAGCCCAAAGCCTCTGAGGAGGCTGGGCCGGGGTCTGGGTGCCTTAGCGACATCCAGTCTTCAGCTGGCTGCCCACACACATGGCCCTGGGCTCCAAAGACAGAACTGGGGCCACTTTTGGGCCTGAGGCCAAAGGCTCTGGGCACCCCCTTCCCTCCTTAAATAGGTGCTCAGTGAGGAGGGGCGGGAGAATGCAATGTGCAGCCGAGGGCAGGCACGAGGCAAAGGGTGCTGGCTTTGCCCTGCTTCGTGGAAACGTGAGGGCGGGAGCGAATGAAGGGGCATTTGGTCTTCTTAGCTTCTCAACCCAAAATGGCCCATTTTCTCTCAGCTCCCGCCCTCACCCCAGCAGCAAACCAGAGACACTGTTTTTCTTTCTTCCTCCTCCTGCCCTTGGTTTTTTTTATTATTATTATTTTTAAAGAAAATAGCCGCCTGGCAGAAGGGGCCCAGCTGCAGCAGTCTCTGGCCGCCCAGCGTGCTCAGCACGGTGCCTTGGCCCTCGGAACCCTTCCCAGGGAAGGTGGCAGGCTGTGGGCAGATTCTCCGACTGCCCAGCCGCCAGCGATAGAGCCTGGACCGGGGCCCCCTGAGTGCAATAGCCTGCATCTGGCGAGAAGGAAAAGGGGTCTCTCTCGTTTAAACCCCGAGCTCTCAGGCACATGTCACCAACCAGCCCAAGCCGCTCTCTGGGCGGTGGCTGCTGCAGTCTCTCCGGCAACTGGGCCCCTCAGCCCACTTCGTCAGTCATCCAGAGTCCTTGTCCTGCTTTGCCATTTCCAGGACTGGGCTCAGGATGACAAGGAGGTCAGGAAGAGGATTCTAAACCTCCAAGGGGCCTAGGAGAATGAAAGCTTTTGCTGCAGGGTCTGGCGGCTGTGACCAGCTCTGCACAGCCCCACCAGGAAGCAGGGCGAAGGGTTGAGCTGGGGTGCAGAGGGCGATCGGAATAATTATCTCCCCACCCCGCACACGACTTCCAAGCCTTTCCCCCATTTCCGCCCTCAACTCGGGAGACTTGCAAAGCCCTAAGAAGAGACAAGCAGCACATTCTTTGATCATCGTATCCAGAGTTAAAATCCTAGTGATGACAATAACGGAGAAGGCACAAATAAACTAACCGCGCCCCGAGAAAGTGGGGAAAAGGCTCAAACCCGTCCTCTAAAAAAAGGCTCAGCCCTGCGGGTGAGTCCCGGCCAGGTTTCTTCCCCGCCTGGCAGACGCAGGGAGAGAAGAGCGAGAGGCGTCACCGCCGCCATGGTGGCCTGCGGCCCGTGCTCCCGCCGATCGCCGGGAGGTGGCGCGCTCTGCTCAGAGGCCAACGCCAATCTTCTCCCTCTTTCTCCCCCTGCTCCTTTTTCCCCCTCTCGCGGAGGCTCGCATTGAATCGGCCCTAACGATTCTCGGATCGTCATTATTTGTAACCATAGAGCATGAATTACCTCTTGAGGTCATCAGCGAGAATTTACGACTGGTCAACAAAAGCACGTGATTCCCTAACGCCCCCCCCCCCCCTACTGGTCAACAAAAGCACGTGATTCCCTAACGCCCCCCCATCCCCCTTCCAACCTCCCCCCCCATATTTGGCCGCATACATAGCAAAACGAAGTACAGTGCATCGCTATAATTCATTAATACATCATAAATCGTGAAGCACAGGGTTATAACGACCACGATCCACAAATCAAGCCCTCCAAAATCACCCAAATGAGCTCGTACTTTGTAAACTCCTTCTCGGGGCGTTATCCAAATGGCCCGGACTATCAGTTGCTAAATTATGGCAGTGGCAGCTCTCTGAGCGGCTCTTACAGGGATCCCGCTGCCATGCACACCGGCTCCTACGGCTACAATTACAATGGGATGGACCTCAGCGTCAACCGCTCCTCCTCGGCCTCCTCCAGCCACTTTGGGGCGGTGGGCGGCGAGAGCTCGCGC